>NC_044554.1:152676240-153041240 GCF_007565055.1 Rhinopithecus roxellana | reverse complement strand
CGGCAGCTAAATTTTAACAGTTGTTATATCTGGAGGAAAAGATTTTGCACACTTATTATGTTCTGTTTTATTTTGTTTGGGGTTCATCTGGATTTTTAGTTTTTCTGGAAGTTACATGTAAAGGATTTAAACAAGGCTATGACATATTTAGATTTGTAAGGGTAGAGACAGAATGGCAAGGGCCAGTATGAGAGAGAAGGTAATGGAAGCAAACCAAGTGAGAGGTGATGGCAGTCTAAATCCAGACAATGGCAATAAGATGGACAAAAGTGGGCAGACCTGAGCTATTCTAAGATGAGGAGCTGATGGGGTTGGAGATCCATTAGATATGGGAGTGTGGCTGCAGATAATGACAGTTCCATATGTCAGCATCGACGTGGATGGAAGTGTCTTGAGCCACTGGAAGATTAGTCTGGGAGGAGTTGGCAAGGCCTCTTAGAAGAAATCATACCACCTTTGAGTTTTAAAGGATAACGAAGAGTCAGCCAGCTGGAGAGGTGAGGAAGGCCATTTTAGCCTGAAGTGAGTGTCCCATTATTTGACCTGTCTCCCAGTGGCCTTTCCCAGCCAAACTGCAGAGTCACCAAATTTGAATAAACATTTTTAAAGGGAGAGAAAACCACTGCTCCCCCTGGAACCTGTGAACAAATTAAGCCAGAGCAAATCCATCCATCCTGGCTGCAGCAATCCCCAGATAATGCTGCTCAGTGCTAGGCTGCTTGGCAGAAAGGGGTTATTCTCTGTTATGTGCCTCATTTACTCATGAACGGAGAACTTCTGGGAATCCAGGATCAGCCAAGCACAGCACAGTTACTATTTCTAGGAAGATTTCATTTGACACCAATTACTTACAATAGCAGAGCGATGTCCCATTTTCCAATAAGAATCACCATGACCTTCACTGGGTCTAGGTGTCCCTTCCCCAAAGACCTGCTTCAAAATATCATCTAACAGATTGGAGCTCCTGTCAAAATAAGAAGAGTCATCACGCTGACAGGATCTCCCTGAGGACACCAAGTACCTAAGAATTTGAACAAAGCATCCTTTCTGTGCCGGAGGAAGGGGGCACATGATTTCTAAATAGCAAAAATAAATAAATAAATAAATAAATAAATAAATAAATAAATAAAGATGAACTGTAATTATCTGTGTTAAGCAGATTCATTTGAAGTAGAAATAGGTCACTGGGATTTCCATTTCAAATCTCCATTGAAATTCTTTACCAAAAATTTATTTTGCACTTGCTCTATCCAGCCTTTTTTTTGAGAGAGGGATGTTTCCCGGGCTAGACTTGAACTCCTGTGCTCGAGCAATCCCTCCATCTCAGCTTCTGGAGCACCGGGAGCTATGGGTGTGCACCCCCACTGCACCCGGCTCAGCACTTTTTATCAGCTATAATTTATAACAATAATAGTGATAATAATTATAATAAAATAATACGAATGTTTGTTACTGCTTGTCAGGCTCTGTTATTAATATATATCTCTATCTTTATAACAATCACATGAAGAAGCTGACTCAATTTCTACAGATGTCAGAGAGAAAAATTATCCATTTGGTTGAACCAAAACCCGTCTACCTTCCACACTGAGTTAGTCTTTTATTTTAAATAAATATGTTGTTATCAAGAAAGGAAATCATCCATTATACTTTCACTTTCACCTTTGCTTTCAAAATCACCCAAACCTGAATTACTAGCTCGTTTCTCCAAAAGCATAATTAATATTGACTTTCTTTTTATTATCTCCTATAACTAGATCTTGAAAAATGGTATAGCTAGCATAAAGGAAAACTTCTGAACAGTGTAGCCATATTGCCACAGAAACTGATTCAAAAAAATAAACCTGAGAACTCTAGAGAAAGAATGCATGTTACATAACTTTCTCCCTAGAGTTTGGCAGCCTTTGTTCATAGTCGGATGTAAACTTATTCATTTCTACCCATAAGCCCACATAGCTTTATTTCCTGACATCTGTTTTCTCTTCCCAGGATCTGGAAGGTTTCTTCCTTCTGATAAAGTGTGAAACATTTGTGGGGAAAAGGTAGGTTCAGAGAGGGAGAGAAAGACGACAGCCTGATTCCTAGATCTGAGGTGGGACCCAGGAAGACGGATTTGTTTTAATTCCCCCTTCAAAGTTATTCCTCCTCATGTGCTTTTGGGACAATGCTTTGGGAATCTCTGGAGTGCAGTATCTGGTGGTCTGTGCATTGTGGTGAAGAGCCTGGAGTCACAGGGTCTGGGGTCAAATCCCAGTTCTACGTCTAATCAGCTGGGTGAACTTGGCAGGTCAATTCACTGGCGAAACCTCAACTTACCTGCTCTTAAAATGGAGAGTGGTGATATAAGAAAAGTGTTTAACACAGTATCTAAGTTACAGGAGGTGAACAATAAATAGGAGTGATAACTGTCATCATTATATTACATGTAAAGTACAAAACAAGTATTATCACAGAATGTAGCAAAGTCCTCAATTTGTTGGAAAAATTGATTAAATAAAACCCCAAATGTTTGTAGCCTGTGGGGTGAGATGAGGGAAACGTTCAATGGTAATAGACAACAAAGTGTTACCAAGCTACCCAAATGGATGATCCATTTAATTTCTACATGGAAAAGGAACAAAAAATGAAAGGGACCTCTGAAACCCTTCTAAGTACCCCCCCCCCACACACACACAGACACACACACAGACTCACACACACACAGAACTCTCAGAACACTGCTGCCAGAGGGTGAAGGCAGTTACAGCTTTCATAACCACGGCTGAAATCACACGTATTCCAAGAGGGGAAAATACTTGTAAAACTAAAACTTATTAATTAAGATACTATAGCCAAAATGATGTCACGAAGGCATGTCTGAATATCCATAATAACATTTATGTAAAATTTACTATGTCCCATCAACTGCCCCAAATCCTCTACCAGGATAAGATCACACTATCTTGACAACAACTCTAGCTGGTAAGTGTTGGTTTTAAGACATCTACGATTGAGGATACTAAAGGACAGAGATACTAAGTAATCTACCTGGGCTGTACACCTCATAGACAGTGGAACCAAGACTCATATGTAAGTTAACACATCCCAGAGCCTGTGCTCCCAAGCACAGCCCTCACACAGAACTGTTCCTGTAGCTAACAACATAGTGAGGTCCCCAGAACGTGGGCAAAATCTAGTGGAGAGACTGTTTTCTGCCCCATACCAGCTGTTACCACCAGATTGCTAGTAAAAAGGAAATGGATCCAGCGAATGAGAAGACAAGCCACAGGCTGGGAGAAAGTATTGGCAAAAGACAGACATCTGATAAAGGACTATTGATATGGTTTGGCTGTGTCCCCACTAAAATCTCACCTTGAATTGTAATAATCCTCATGTGCTAAGGGTGGGACCAGGTGGAGATAATTACATCATGGGGGCAGTTTCCCCCATACTGTTTTCGTGGTAGTGAGTAAGTCTCACGAGATCTGATGGTTTTATAAATGGGAATTCCTCTCCACAAGCGCTTTTGCCTGCTGCCATGTAAGATGTGACTTTGCTCCTCCTTCACTTTCCACTATGATTGAGAGGCCTCTAAATCATATGTGGAACTGTGAGTCAATTAAACTTCTCTCCTTTATAAATGACACAGTCTCAGGTATGTCTTTATTAGCAGTGTGAGAACAGACGAATACAAGTATGGTACAAAATATACACAGAATTCCCAAGACTCAACAATAAGACAACAAATAGCCCAATTAAAAATGGGTAAAAGACCTCACCCATAAAGATACGCAGATGGCAAATGAACATATGAAAAGATGCTCCACATCCTATGTCATCAGGGAACGCAAATTAAAGCAACAATGAGATAGCATCACACATCTTTTAGAATGACCACCATCCAGAACACCCGCAACACCAAATGCTGGTGGGGCTGTGAAACAACAGGATTTCTCATTCACTGATGGTGGGAATGCGAAATAGGACTGTCACTTTGGAATACAGTTTGGCTGTTTCTCACAAAACTAAACATACTCTTACCATATAATTCAGCAATCACACTTCTTGGTATTTATCCAAATGAATTGGCAACTCATGCCCACACAAGAACCTGCACATGAATGTTTATAGTAGTTTTATTCGTAACAGCCAAAACTTGGAAGCAACCAAAATGTCCTCAGTAGATGAATGGAAAAACAAACTAGAGTATATCCAGACAATGGAATATTATTCAGCACTAAAAACAAATGAGCTATCAAACCATGAAGATATGAAAGAAAATTAAATGCATATTACTGATTGAAAGAAGTCAATCTGCAAAGGCTACATACTATGATTCTCAGGTATATGACATTCTGGAAAAAAACAAAACTATGAAGACGGTAAAAAAAAAAAACAAAATCAGCAGCTTTCAGGGATTAGGGAGGGGGAGGGATTAATAGGCAGAGCATAGAGGACTTTTAGGGCAGTGAAACAATTTCAGATGTTATTATAAGGGTGTGTATGTGTCATTGTACATTTTTCTAAACTCATAGGATGTGTACAACACCAAGAGTGAACCCTAATGTAGACAATGGACTTTGGCTGATGATGATGTGTCAATATAGGTTCATCAATAGTAAGAAATGTACCATTCTGGTAGGGGATATTGATAGCAGGGAGTCGGGGTTGTGCATGCGTGGGAGCAGACAGCATACAGAAATTCTGCACTTACTTGATTTTGCCGTGATCCTAAAACTGCTCTGAAAAATAAGGTTTATTTTTTTAATGATGCGTATTTACCAATTATATTTTAATAAAGCTGGGAGATCAAAAGGAGTGGAGGCTATCTTCACACACATATGCAGCCTTTTACAATTCATTTATAAACAGGCTCTCCAGGAGGGTGATCATGTTGATCTTGTTCACTTTTTAAAAAGTCATTTTGTAAAAGCAATACATTCAAAGGAAGTTACAAAAATAGAGGCCTGGTGTATTACTGACCAAGTTTCCCCCAATGGTTTTTGCATAACATTTAACATAACTCTAGTTTGATATCAAAATCAGGACATTGACATATGTACAATGTGTGTATAGCTGGACACCACTTTGCTACCTGGATACGTTCATGTAGCAACCACCGCAATATCTTGTTCACTTTTGTCATCCAGTGCTGACCATGATTCTCAATAATACTCTTAAGTGACTCAGTCAACAAACAAATAAGCAAATGAATGAACAGGCGATTGAATCCATGACATCAATAAAGAGCACGTGGTTCTTCTGATGTGCATATGGGCTCAGTCAATCTCACAGATCATTTTTATTTGTATAAAGTCTTGAGCTGAAAGCAGTCTCTTAAATACATGGACTGGAAGCACCTCACTACACTATTAAAGTGCCCTTCTTCCCTTTCAACTTAACTAATTGAGCCTATTTGAGTTTAACTGCCACCCCCCCAAAGATCTTTATTGAAATAATATAACATAAAAATAGAGGAGATGATTTTTTTAACACCCCTGATGATAGGAAAGAGTGCTATCCATATGGTTAAAAAAACAAAACAAAACAAAACTGAGGCTTTCTTGCCAAATTCAGAACAGGTGAGATGGAAAGCCACCATCTGGGAAGAAAAACAAAAAACTGCCTTTAGAGATGGGAAGAGACACCCATCAGAACCTCATTCTCAACCCCCAAACCAAGACCTGGAAATAAAAGGTGTATAAGGTGCCAGTTACAGAGGAAATGCACCAGACCCTGTCGCTGGAGCAGGAGGTCAGAGCATTCTCCTAATTTATCCTGGGCCAAGGAGGCATGCGGGAGGCGGTCTGGGCTGAGCTGGGTGCATGATGTGGGGTGCATGCTGGCAGAGCCAGTTCCCACCTGAGCCAGTGATGCTTACTAGAGAGGCGTGCAGTGCCTCAGCCCCTGACAAAGCTCAGAAGCTCCAGGTGGAGCAAACGCACTTGCCTTAGTCTTTAAAAATAACTGGACTTTGATCTGGCCAAATGGAACTGGAGAAAATTCTCCCCTCCTCTTTTCTGTTCACCTGAGGTTTTTCAGGAACCATCCAAGCAATTAAACAGGAGTGACATTATATCTGAAGAAAATAATTTCAGTTACCAGTTCGGTATTATGAAAGACCCTTGGGAATAACCCCTCTGCTGGACTTGAGACCGGTGATATCTATACGTCCTGGTTTTCTTCTCACAAGAAACTGATGGGCATGAAGACAGCAGTGACTGACCTGACTCTTACCTTTTATATTTCTATGAAATAATAGAGAGAAATTTACTACTCTAGCTCCCAAGAGAAGAATGAAAGTTAGCTTAGAATTTATAGCGGACCCACAATTTCTGACCTGAGAACTTTATAATACAGGAATCCAAACCCCTCCCAGCTCTTCTTTGCTACAGTCATCACCCACTCAGAGGTTCAGCTCTGAGCACACCCCTTCTGAGCCTCTCCCAGGAAGCCTTATCAGCCCACAGTCCAGAACCACCTTGACCGTTTGAGAACCTCATGAAGGGTACTTCCAGTGCTAGTGACGCCTGCAGACTGCTTGGCCTTATACTTGAGATGGTGTGAAGACAAGGGAAACCTCTTGATTGTTATTGGTTTTCCGCTTTGCCCCTTGAAATTTCCATCTCATTGCGAATAAAAAAGTCAAAGTGTATTCAGTCCCAGAGAGGGGTTGAATCCCTGACTTTCGCAAGATCGAAAGATCATGAAAAAATTGACCACTCTCTGGAAAGATGTGAAAAATCGAAAAGACCAATGAACACCTACAAAGAGTTTGTATCTCTGACTCTTGTTGACAGTGACTAAAGGAATTTATATGAGTAATTTAGCTAATTCAACTCATTAAGGAAATAACATAATAAAAGATATAACTGAAAAAAGGAAATTACCAATTTGGAAATGATATGATTAAGAAGAAAAAAACAAGATTGTTTTTGAAAAATCATTGGGCCTAATAAGACATGTAATTAAAAAATATTATTATAAAACCAACAAATATAAAAAGCAATTAGCTTTTCTATACACTATCAACAACCAATTAGAAAATGTAATTTTTAAAAAACAAAAGATTAAATATTCAGGAGCAATCAAAATACAAAATGCAAATGAACAAACTTTTTTGTTTGTTTGATTTTTGTTTTTGAGACAGAGTCTTGCTCTGTCACCCAGGCTGGAGTGCAATGGTGCAATCTCAACTCACTGCAACCTCCACCTCCTGGGTTCAAGTGATTCTTCCGCCTAAGACTCCCAAGTAACTGGGACTACAGGCACCTGCCCACCACGCCTGGCCAATTTTTGCATTTTTTAGTAGAGATGGAGTTTCACCATGATGGCCAGGTTAGTCTGGAACTCTTGACCTCAGGTGATCTACGTACCATGGCCTCCCAAAGTGCTGGGATTACAGACATGAGCCACCGTGCCTGGTCATGAATAAACTTTAAAATAATTGTGGTGACTTACATGAAGAAAATTGCAGACGTTTGCTGAGTGACATTTTAAAAGTTTAATAATGGAAAATCTATTCAATGTTCCTGGTAAGGGAACAGAATTAATGATCAGAAACAAATCAAATATATATAAGAACCTAGGATTTTTTTAAGCGCATTTGAAATAAATAGAGAAAAAAGGGATCAAGTCTCCAGCACATGGATGCTCCTGCTTTTCTGAACACACTTAACTCTGTGCTGCCTGAAGACCTCTGTACTTGCTGTTCTCTCTGACCTGAACAGTCTTCCCTCAAAGTCTGTTTCTGATCTCTGCTCAATGTTCTTTTAAAGGATAGTGGTGTCTTGAGGTCTTTACAACTTTGTAGCTTATCTATGGCCAGCAAATGTAGGGCATAGGTGTGCAGAGTATGCAAAGCAGGAAGGCTCTCAATGGTTAAAAATCTGTTTATTTGGTTATGTTTACAACATTTGGATGTGTAAAAATTTGAGTGTAGTGCTAGTGGGCATTTAAGCTAACAGATCTCAGCCTACTGTGAAGAAGTCATAAACCCAGGAGTAATATACAGAGGCCATTTTGGCTTATTTGCATGACACACCCCACCACATTCTCAAGCTCCTCCTCCTTCATTTTTTTGTTATAGCACCTATCACTCTGTGACATTATAATCTATATCTATTTGGTTTTGTGTCTATTATCTGTTTTTCTCTTCAGAATGTTAAGTCCATGGAGGCAGGAATCATGTCAACCTTGTTCATTGCATTTTCAGTACCAAAAAAAAGTGAGTGCCTGACCGGAATGGAAACCTAATAAACATTCACCAAAGGAAGTAGGAGAGGAGAGGGGACAGGGAGGGAATATACTAAAATAGCTTAAAGTTTCCAATATAGCCATGAAATTATTTTTAGGAAAATAATTTCAATAACTCGCATAGAAAAAGATTTTTTAAGCATGATACCAAGGCAGAAATCCTTGCAAAAGACTAACAGATTTTACTGCAAAATATAAAACTTACAAAATTTAAATTGCAAAGATTTTTTAATACAAATAAAATTATAAACGGATTTAAATGTTTACAATATAAATAGTATTTACATAGCTGATCAAGAGTTAATATACTCACTAAAAAAGGATTTTCTACAAATCAATAAGTAGAAGATAAATACTTAATAGAAGAACAAATACAAATATAGGAACAAGTAAGACCCACAAAAAATGCAATTCACCAGTAAACCTATTTTAAATGTTTACTTTTGCCACAAACTAAATAAATGAAAATAAAAATACCAATGAGTTGCCAAATTTTACAATAAGAAAAGAAAGTAGCTTTTAAGATATTGGTAGTGCATTAGGCCATTTTTATTAAATAAACCTAAAATGGTATCAACAAAATATGTAAAAGTATCCCTGGGTTATATTGGGTACTTTCTAATTATTCATCAATATGTATTACTTATGTAACTCAAAAAAGTGATTTTACATGAAAAAATAAATAGTATGGTAAATTGCTGGCTCCTAGAGAGTGGGCCAATCTTGGAAAACAATGCCCCAGTGCTGAGAACTGTGTAGGTAAGTTGCATCTTTCAGTAGCACAAAAGAGGGGTTGGTTTTTCACTGCTTTAGACGAGGGCCAGGAGCTGAGGGGTTAACAGTGCACAGGTAAATCTTGAAGGACAAATGAAGTTTTCCACGTGGCCAAAAGAAGGAAAAATTATAGGCAGATGAACAGAACATGCGAAAAGAGAGGAACACAAGACAGCATGGGCCAATGTAGCATCATAATAAAAATAAGCAACACAAGGCCAGCCACAGTAGCTCATGCCTGTAATCCCAGCACCTTGGGAGGCCAAAGTAGGCAGGTCACCTGAGGTCTGGAGTTCAAGACAAGCCTGGCCAACATGGTGAAACACCATCTCTACTAAAAAAAATTAGCTGGGCATGATGGTGGGTGCCTGTAATCCCAGCTACTCAGGAGGCTGAGGCAGGGAGGACTGCTTGAACCCAGGAGATGGAGGTTGCAATGAGCCAAGATCACTCCACAGCACCCCAGCCTGGGCAACAGAGTGAGACTTCATCCCCCCCACCAAAAAAAAAAAAAGCAACACTTGGATTCTTAGTTTGTAGAATTCACAACTGATACTAAAAGCCTATCATGTAACAGGGCTCAGGTTGAAATTCACCTCACTGGTTATGAGTTAAAGACAGGGTTTTTGATCAGACTTACAAAGAAAACGTCAGCAAGAAAAGAAAGGACACATTTCTCTGATCTCTCACTCTGGGGAATGCTGGAACAGGTCATGAGTGTACCTTCTGCGAGAGGGGCCCAGCTCCCTTTCTCACTCATCAAGAAGTTGCTCAACTTTCCAATATATCAATAGATAGAGCAAGTTTACCTGTGAGCAGAAGCTAGTGGTGGGGCAGGAAATGGACCGCTTGGGCATTAGGCGGTATGATTTTGATGTTGTTTGTTTAGCTGCTTAGGAAAACCACCCATTGCCAGCTTAAGATTCAGGGGGAGTTGAGATCAGGTGCAGCCCTACCTCCTGACATGGGGAAAACTCATTGTCCTCACTCATTCATCATGCAGGAAACCCAGGGAGAACTTCCAGGGTTGCTTTTGGACTGTTCTATTTGTGATCCCAGAGCTCTATGACATTTCACTAATTTTAATTTTCCTGAGGCTGGATTTGACTCACCCATACTTGAAAGGTAGGGTGCATAACACATCACTAAACAAGCAAATGAGTCTGTGGACCACCAGCAGTCACATCTCAACTATATTTCTCTTCAGGTATTTATCAGCACATATGCATGCTAACTCACAAAATGAGTAGCCACAAAGGGGTGCTAATTCCTAATGATGGTGGTGGCCATTAAGAGTGAAATTGGTAGTTCTTGGACGGAAAAGAGAAGTTCTGGATAAATGACAAAGAAGAAAAATATTAACACATCTAAAAGTTTGAGTGTGAATAAGTACAGCATCTGGAAAAAGTAAAGATGATTTGTGAAGCTGTTTTAATGATTTATTGAACCAATTCAAACATTGCTCATCAACTTAAAAATTAGACAAATGGATGATGAAACGGTGGTTAACAGAGTGTTAACAGGTCGCTGACTCATTATAAGAATCCATGCAGGCCGGGTGCAGTGGCTCATGCCTGTAATTTCAGCACTTTGGGAAGCCACAGCGGGTGGATCACGAGGTCAGGAGTTCGAGACCAGCCTGGCCAACATGGTGAAACCCCATCTCTACTAAAAACACAAAAATTATCTGGGCACGATGGTGGTTGCCTGCAATCCCAGCTACTGGGAGACTGAGGCAGGAAAACTGCTTGACCCCGGTATGTGGAGGTTGCAGTGAGCTGCGATCACACCACTGCACTCCACCCTAGGTAACAGAGCAAGACTTTGTTTCAAAAAAAAAAAAAAAAAAAAAAAAAGAAAGGAAAAAGAATCCATGCAGAGCAAAAGTACTATCAAGGTTTTGGAATAGCATATCCTGCAAAATAAAAGTTAGTTCAAATTTTGGGGAAATATTTTTCTTTGCAGAATTTAGATTCTCTTTGTGAAGAGAGGGCTTTTCCTAATCACACCTGTATATAAATGTGGACTCAATAGGAATAATTAACATCATTCATCACTCTTGGTCAGTGTTACTATAGAGATGTAATGCAATATTTTGTGGAGGTTATTTTTATGATGAAGTACACTATTATTGCTATTTAAATTACATTACATTTGCATTTATAGAATCTGTGTGGAAGTCACAGTTTTTCTGTTCTAAGTTATGGCCTTCTATGGACTGAAATTACATGACTTTCCAGAAAATGGAGTTTCACAACTGTCTTGAGATATTTCTCTTATGAATGCCAAGGACTACTTTGGTACCACTATAGGAAACTGGGAGGGGGAAGGGACAGAGATGCTATTGAGGAGATGGACAATGAGGTTGTCTTTAAAGCCATGCAGAGGTTAGGGTCACAGAGGAGTCATAGTCATGGGAGTGACAGAATCAGATTGGTGTTTTACAAATATTCCCCTGGAAATGTCATGGAGGACAGATGGGAATGAAACCAGATTGGAGGAGGCAGGTTGACAACTTAGAAAACTAATTTAGTAGCCCTGAAAAGATGACGAAGATCTAAAGCTAGCTTCAAATCCAGTGGTCCTCAACTTTAGCTAGATATTAGAGATGGCTGAAGAGCTTTTGAAACTACTGATGTTGAATATCATTCCAGATAAATTAAATCTGAGAGTGACATCTGGGTATCAATTTTTTTAAGCTCCCCAAATAATTGTGATGCAAGGTGAGAATTGAGAATGCTACTCTAAACCAAACAAGGCAATAAATGTGGATACATTCAAAAAGCATTTAGGAAACAGATGATGACTGATGGACGGGAATGGAGAAACAGGCAGGGCTCAACTTCCAGATGTGTGTCTTGAACAGCATGGATGATAGGGTCGAAAATATGAACATGAAATATATGGAAAATCTGCTCAAAGCTGAACATATTTCAAGCTTTGAAAAAAAAAACCACTAAGGTATAATGTCTTCAAAATCTAACCTGCCCTCAAAGCCCACAGACTGGGAGTGGCAATCAGCAAGGAAAACCTCTATTATTCAAAAACTAATCGTTTCTATGGTTGGGAAAAGTAAGTCTTTTCAAAAGTCACAAGAGAAAAAGCACTTGACTGAAGGTGCTTGTTCTGAAGGGAGATCTGGATGTTGAAATAGCAGCATCCCATTATGAAGATTTTTCTCCTGTGGGAGATTAGACTGATGATTCCTTCAGTACTGAGATGGAACAAGTGTCCTCAGAGGACAGTGTTTCTCAAGAAGGAGGTCTAAATGAGGACAAAGTTTGATAATAATTAACAGACTTCAGTCTCCTTGAAAACCCATGTTACCTGCAAGTGTGTTCTCTGTCACCTCCTGCTGGCCTTATATTTAGCTTGCCCTCTTGGCTGTACTTTTTTTCTGAGATGGTGTTTTGCAATCTCCCCACAAGGGACCTCAGTAGCACAAGGCTTACATCACCCTTACAGCGAGTAACCAGTCACTATGGCCATGGTTGGACTACTCTGATTGGCCAGCCCTAGGTCATGAGACAACCCTAGGTGAGGAGCAAGAGAGTCACCACCACCTAAATCATGTGGATGAAGACCTGGTTGGGGGAAGGATAACTGAGATAGTGTTATTAGAAGAAGAAATATTTTTAGGGTAGGCAAAAACAACAGATGATGAGTAAAACCTCAAGAGAGTTTCTCCACTCCCTTGGCCCTCATCAGGGTCATGGCCCCGAGAAATAATTCATGGGTGACTGTATACCCTCCTTGGTCTCCATGCATAGCCATGTGTGGAGGCAGAGATGACCATGCTGGAGAAGAGACCACCCCAGAAGACACAGCTAAACTAAAGGCAAATTTGTGGTGCCATTCTTGGCAGGGCCATCTCTCTTGTTTATTATCCTGGAGCTGTCTTCCCCTCCTCTGTTTTGCTGACCTTAATCAATGAACACATAAATATATGTTTGGAAATACATCTGTTTCTACATACCTTATGCCTTCCCTCCAAAGAATAAATTAAGTGATTATTAGAATATAAGCTGAAAATGTGAGAGCTATCTGCTCAGAATCCAGAGAAAACAGAATGCGGCTTATGAAAAGTAGTGCTTAATTAGTTAGTTTCAAAAAATCCTAAAACAGTGTTTTCAAATGTTCATTTCTTTGAAACAGTAGTTAAGGTTTTGATACTCTCCCCTGAGGAAGTCATCTAAAACTGCTGATAAAGCTTTTGGCAAAGAGCTTTTCATTACAGGGCTACTTATAACAACAGAAAACCGTAAACAACTTAACTATCCAGCCTGGAAAGAACAGTTAAATAACAGATGGTAAATCCACACAAATAATATTGTATACCATTAAAAACTATTGGCAATAAAATTGTAATACTATAGAAAAAATCTCAAATGAATAAAAAGCAGAATAAAAACTTATATATGCACCATAAACTTCAGCTATATAAAAAAGTGAAGCCTCACGTTAAAAACAGGGATGAGAAGGATCATTTAATAATGTAAATAAGAGTTGTTTTGATGATGATAAAACATATATGATTGTCATCTCTCAACTTTTTACTTTCCTCTAGTTTTTATATTTTGGGTAAGAATAATTTACCCAAATAACTTACCCATGTTTAGTTTCTTTAGAAGTCAGTCTTCATCTTGGTTTAAGCGGTCAGCAGAATTTGACACATCTGATCACTCCCTCCTCCCTGAAACACCCCCTCTGTTCTCCCCATCTCTTCTAGTCTTTATATAATAATACAATATAATAAAGGTATCTATTTGTATGTTTGTCTGACACACAATACTGTGAATTCCTTGACAGCAGGTACTACGCTGTACCAATCTTCATCTGCTTTTTCTCTCCTTACCCAGATTGAATTCCACAGTCATTTTTATTAAGTCTCTTTTGCACATCCTCAACTTCCTTGACCCTGCCTCTTCTCATGATATTACCTGGCAAAAATACAACCATGGTAAAATCCCGCTTTTTCTCTCTTTGTACCCACTCTGGCAAACAAAGCTGGAAACACACACACACACATGCATACACACACCGTGCCTACTCTCCTTGCTTACTTACTTACTTAATTTATTTATCTATCTATTTATTTTAGAGACAGCATCTCACTCTGTTGCCCAGGCTGGAATGCAGTGGTGCGATCATAGCTCACTGCAACCTGGAACTTCTGGGCTCTAGTGATCCTCCTGCCTCAGCCTCCCAAGTAGCTAGGACTATGGTCACGCAGTACCACACTCAGCTTATTTTTGTATTTTTTTTTTATTTTTGTAGACATAAGGTCTTGCTCTCCTTAGTTTAATAACCTAGAACTCAAATAAGTCACAGATTCTATCCAGGAACCGTATGCTTATTCCCTTACGGTTCACTGAATTCTCCAAAATTATCATTAGAATTTTTTAAATATTCGCAATTTTCATAGGATAAGAAAGCAGTATTTCATCCTACATCTCGCACTGCCCTAAACTCTTTCTTACCTTCTCTGTCTTCTAACTTTCAGCACCTCCTCTTTCGTCCTTTCTTCCACCGGATGACTTTGTTTCTACTCTACTGAGAGAGCTGAAGCATCAGAAGGGAATGTCCTCATTCCCCGGCCTCTCTATACCTTTGCTGCCAACATCAGCATTTATATCCCCTGCCTCTCACCTGAAAAGTATGAGTAAACTCTCCATGTGCCAAGGCTAAACCATTTTCTCATGTTTTGGACACCACCACCTCTTACCTACTCCAGATCTTTGCTCCAAAAATCTTCCCCCAAGCCCGATTAAGTTTTCTCTTTCTGCTGATTATTAACATCAACTTTAGCATGCTGTTCTTTTTCAAACACTGAAAACACAGACAAAAGAGAAGAAGCATATTCATCCCACTTTTCCCTCCATCTCGCACTGCATTTCCTTACCACCCATTAGAGGAAAGCTTCTTGCAGTAATTGTCCATACTCACTGTAGTCAATTTCTCTTCTCCCATACCCACACAAATTGTCTAGCCAGGCTTTTGTCAGTAAAGCAGCTCTGGTTTAAGTACCCTTCAATAACTTTCATATTCTAAACCGAGGGTCAATTATTTGAACAGACTGTAGTATTCAACACAACTGACCACTCCCTCTTCTTGAAAATACTTTTTCACTTGGTGTCTAGCCACCAAACTCTCCTGGTCTGCTTCGATCCTATGAACTGCTTCTTCTCAGTCTCTTTTATTGGTTCCTTCTCTTATTTCTGACTTTATTAATATTTCTCATATTAATAGAGTCCCTACCTCTCAGATCAATGCTTGGATCTCATTCTGCACTTAGGGACAGTCTTGTATTTACTTAAATACTCGTCATGTCTTGGGGCTTTTAAAGTGTCTCTATACGGATGACCCCTGAAGTGATCTGTCCTTCCAGGAGTTCTCCTTTGAACTCAAGTTTCCTTAGTCCAACACAGACTATGTTTACTGCCTATATCCCACCACTGGAATGGAAACTCTGTCCAAGGAAGATTTTTATCTACTTTATTCACTGTACCTAGAAAGGTGCCTGGCACATTACAGACATTTAACAAGTGTTTTTGAATGGATGGATAAATAAATAAATGGGAAATTGGAGCATTATGGTTGAAGGCTAGGAGGAGGCATTTTTGAAGGCATAAAGAGGCAAAATCAAACCAAAGCATCTTGAACAAGAAATTCATAAAATCTTGCCTTTTGTTTACTATACTATCTTCATCGAATCAAATAGGCAATACCTTCTTTTATAATTCTCTAGAAGACTTTGTGAAAGACCAGAATGAGATGCTTCTTGAATGCCTGGTGGAATGCACAGGTAAAACAATCTGGGCCTGATGCTTTCTTTCTGGGAACATTTTACACTAACAGACTCCATTTCTTTAGGATTACAAAAGCAATTAGGTTTTCTATTTCTTCTCAAATTATTTTTGGGAAGTTATTTTTTAGGAATGTGTGCATTTTATTAAAGCATTCAATTTACTGACATAAATGTATCAATAGTGTTATATTATTTTTTCTGTCTCTACTGTACCTATAGTTGAATGTCTGATTTTTACACCAAATAGTTTGCTTTTGGCTTCTTTTTTTTCTTGTAATCTATATCACAAATACTTTTTCAGCTGGCTTGATTGATCTTTTCTATCATATTTTGGGTTTTTATTTGTTCCCTGCTTTTGTCATCTTCATCTCCTTTCCTCTGATTTAAATTGATTTATATGCCATTATTCTTTTTCTAACATCTTTTTATTTTAATTGAGGTAAAATTTATGTAACATATCATTCATCAAATTAACCAAGTGTACAATTAAGCGGCATTTAGTACATTCACAATGTGGTCAACTGTAAACTCTATCTAGTTCCAAAACTCAAAAGGAAATTTAATAGGAAACCTCATAACTATTAAACAGTCACTGCCCCATGCCCCTCATCCAGCCCTAGCAACCATGAACCTGTCTATGAATTTGCCTATTATGAATATTTCATATAAATGGAATCATAGAATATGTGGCTTTTTGTGTCTGGCTTCTATCGTTTCGCATGCGATGTTTAAAGTTCATCCATATTGTAGCATGTATCAATACTTCATTTTTTTATGGCTGAAAAATAATACTCCATTATTATATATTGTGTTTTATTTATCAGCTCATCCACTGATGGACATTTGGGTTGCTTCCAGCTTTTGGCTATTGGGAATGATGCTGCTATCAACAATCAGACATATTTGTTTTGAAACCTGGTTTCTATTCTTTTAACTATATACCTAGGAGTAAAATTGCTGGGTCATATGATAATGCTGTTTAACTTTTTAAGTAAATACAAAACTGTTTTCTACAATGACTGCATCTTTTTATATTCTCATCAGCAATGTACAAGAGTTCTAACATCTCTACATCCTTGCCAACACTTGTTATTTTCCTTTTTAAAATCATAATTATCCTAGTGGCTGTGAAATGGTATCTCTGTGGTCTTGGTTTGCATTTTCCTAATAACTAATGATGGTGAGCATCTTTTCATGTGCTTGTTAACCATTTGTATACCATCTTCAGGGAAATATCACTTAAGTCCTTTGTTCCATTTTTTAGTTGCATTGTTTGTGTTGAGTGTTAAGAGTTCTTTATATATTCTGGATAGTAGATTCTAATCGTATCTACAATTTGAAAATATTTTTCTTTTGTTCCACAGTCTATCTTTTAATTATAGTGTCCTTTGTTACATACAGTTTTTAGTTTCAATAAAGTCCAATTTACCAATTTTTGTCCTTTGTTGGATACCCTTTGAATTATATATGTTCCCTCCTACCTTCAACCATAATGGTCCAGTTTTCCATTCATTTATTTATGCTTTGGTGCTATATCTAAGAATATCTTGCCAAATCCAAGATTATGAAGATTTATCCTGTCTTCTTCTAAGAGTTTTTGAGTTTTAGCTAATATATTTAGATGTTTGATATATTTTTAGTAAATTTTTGCATATGGTATGAGCTAGAAATTTAACTCCATTCTTTTGCATATAGATATCCAGTTGTTTTGGCACCATTCATTGAAGAGCAAATTTTTTGCTTCTTGAATGATCTTGGCATTTTTGTCAAATGAGCTACAGATGCTCAGGTGTATTTTAGGGTCCTCAATTCTATTTTGTTGCTCCACGTGTCTATTCTCATGCCAGTAGCACACTATTTTGATTATTGTAGCTTTATAATAAGTTTTGAAATCAGGAAGTATGAGTCTTTCAACTTTGTTTTTCTCTTTCAAGATTATTTTGGCATTTGGAGTCCTCTTACTTTTACATAAATTTTAGAATTAACTTTTCTGTTTCTGCAAAATAAAAAAAAAGCCATTGGAATTTTTGGCAGGTTTGGCATTTAATCTGTAAATCACTTTAGAGAGTATCATCTGTATATGAGTCTGTTCTCACACTGCTAATAAAAAGTAACCGAGAGTGGGTAATTTATAAAGAAAAGAAGTCTAACTGGCTCGTGGTTCCACAGGCTGTACAGAAAGTATGATGGCCTCTGGAAAGGCCTCAGGAAACTTTCAATCATGGCAGAAGGTGAAGGGGAAGCAGGAATGTCTTACATGGCCAGAGCAGGAAGAAGAGAGAAAGAGATGTGGGAGGCACCACACACTTTTAAACATCCAGATCTCATGAGAACTCTATCGGGAGAGCAGTGTCAAATGGGGAAATCCATCTCCATGGTTCAATCACCTCCCACCAGGTGATTGACCTTATATAGGTCATTATTAATTTTACTTAGCAATGTGTGTTGGTCAGGGTTCTCCAGAGGGACAGAATTAATAGGATATATGTATATATGAAAGGGAGTTTATTAAGGAGAATTGACTCGCACAATCACAAGGTGAAGTCTCACCATAGGCTGCCTGCAAGCTGAGGAGCAAGGAAGCCAGTAGTGGCTCAGTCCTAGTCCCAAAGCCTCAAAAGTAGGGAAGCCGACAGTGCTGCCTTCAGTCTGTGGCCAAAGTCCCAAGAGCCCCTGGCAAACCACTGGTGTAAGTCCAAGAGCCTAAAGGCCAAAAAATCTGGAGTCTGATGTTCAAAGGAAGGACGCATCCAGCACTGAAGAAAGATAAAAGCCAGAAGACTCAGCAAGCCAGCTTATCCAACTTTCTTCCACCTGCTTTGTTCTAGCTGCACTGGCAGCTGATTGGATGGGGCCCATCCACATTGAGGATGGGTCTTCCTCTCCCAGTCCATTGACTTGTGTTAATCCCCTCTGGCAACACCCTCACAGACACACCCAGAAACAGTACTTTACCAGCTATCTAGGCATCCTTCAATCCAATCAAGTTGACACATAATATTAACCATCACACAATGTTTTATAGTTTTCAGTGTATAAGTCTTATACCCCTTTGGTTACATTTACTCTAATTATTTTATATTTTTCGTGCTATTGTAAGTAGTTATTTTCTTAATTTCATATTTGGACTGTTAATTGCTAGTATATAGAAATACATCTGGTTTTTATGTGTTGAAATTGCATCCTGCAACTTTGTTAAACTTGCTTCTTAGCTTTGATCGACTTTTGTGAATTCTTTAAGATTTTCTACATATCAATATTATCTGTGGATAAATGATTTGCCTCCTCCTCCTTTCCAATCTGCGTGCCTTTTATGTATTTTTCTTGCTTAATTGTTTTGATTAGAGCTTTCAGTAAAATGTTGAGTAGAAGTGGTGAAAACGTGCATCGTTATCTTTTTCCCGATATCAAGATAAAGTTTTCAGCCTTTCATCATTAAATGTACATTAGCTGTGGATTGTTTCATAAATGTTCCTTTTTATGTTAAGGAAGTTTCCTTCTATTCTTAGCTTCTTGAGCAATTCTTATCATAAGAAGGTATTAGATTTTTGTCAAATACTTTTCTGCATCACTTGAGATAATCATGTTGGGTATTTTCCCCTTCATTCCATTCATGTGGTGTATTATATTAATTGATTTCCGTATGTTGAACCAACCACTCTTACATTCCTAGGATTAATCCCATTGGCGATGGTATGTAATCCCTTAAATATGCTGCTAGGTTTGATTTACTAGTTGTTTTTTTTTTTTTTTTCCAAAAGATTTTTGCATGTATATTATAAGGGATATTGGTCTATATTGTCTTTTCTTCAAGACGCTTTGTCTGACTTTGGTATTGAGGTAATGCTGGCCTCATAGAATGAGTTAGGAAGTGTTCACTCCTCTTCGATTTTTTGGAAGATTTTGAAAAACATTAATGTCAGTTCTTTAAAATGTTCGGTAATGTTCACCAGTGAAGTTCTCTGGTCTGAGGCTTTTTCTTGTTTGGTGGTTTGATTACCAATTCAATCTCTACTTTTACAGATCTGTTCAGATTTTCTATTTGTTCTTGAGTTAGCTTTGGCAGTTTATGTGTTTCTACGAATTTATCCATTTTATGTAAGTAATCTAACTTATTGACGTACAGTTGTTTATAGCTTCCCTTTGTAACCTTTTTTTCATTTTTCTGTAAGGTCCATAGTGATGACTTTACTTGCATTTCTGATTTCAGTAACTGAGTTTATTTATTTATTTATTTTTTGCTTGGTCAGTCTAGCGAAATATTTATTAATTTTGTTGAGTTTTTTCAAATAACCAACTTATGGTTGTGTTGATTCTATTAGTTTTTTATTCTCTATTTATCTTTGCTCTAATTATTATTACTTTCTTCTTTCTGCTAGCTTTGGGTTTAGGTTGCTTTTTTTTAGTTAATTAAGGTATAAATTTACGCTATTGATTGAGGATTTCTCTCCTTTTTAATGTTGGCATTTACAGCTATAAATCTTCCTCCACATATCATTTTCACTGTATCACATTTTTAAATGTGTCTTGGGGTTGAGTTTTTGTTTTTATTCTTCTTGATGTATTTTAAAACTTACCTGTTATTTCTTATTTAATACACTGGTTGCTTAAGAATGTATTGATTTCCACATATTTATGAAGTTTTCTGTTTTTCTTCTGTCCTTCACTTCTAGCTCCATTACATTATGATTGGAGAAGACACTTCATACAACTTTTAAGTATTTAAGTGTATTGAAACTTGTTTTATAACCTAACATATGGTCTATTCTAAACAATGTTTCATGTATACTTGATGAAAATGTGTATTCTGTTATTGAGTAGACTGTTACACAGATGTCTGTTAGTCCAGTTGGTCTATAGTGTTGCTCAAGTCTCCCATTTCCTTCCTGATCTTTTGTATGGTTTTAATATCCATTTTTGAAATAGATATTGAAGTCTCCAACTATCATTGTAGAAGTGTCTATTTATCTCTTCAAGTCTGTCAGTCTGCTTCATATGTTTTTGGGGCTTTCGTTGGTGCATAGTGTGTACATAATTGTTATATCTTCTTAATGGATTCACCTTTTCATTATTTCATAATATCCAGCCTAGTGTCTTATAATAATATTTGTGTTAAAGTCTATTTTATCTGATATTAGTACCAGCTCTTTTTTGGTTACTGTTCCCATAGGATTTTTTTTTTTTTTTCTTTTCTTTCTTTTTTTTTTTGAGATGGAGTCTTGCTTTTGTCACCCAGGCTGGAGTGCAGTGGCCTGATCTTGGCTCACTGCAACCTCACCTCCCAGGTTCAAGCAATTCTCCTGCCTCAGCCACCCAAGTAGCTGGGATTACAGACACCCACCACCACACCCCACTAATTTTTGTATTCATAGGATTTTTTTCATCCTTTTAGTTTTATCCTATTTATGACCTTGAATATAAAATGAGTATCTTTTAAGCAGCATATAGTTAAATGATAATTTTATGTATTCTGTCAATTTTTGCCTTTTAACTTAGGAATTCAGCCCATTTACATTTAAAGTAATCCAATTAAAGTAATTGCTGGTAAAGAAAGACTTATTTCTGCTACTTTATTATTTGTTTTCTGTTTATAATTTTTTTGTTTCTCAATTCTTCTATTATTGTCTCCTTTTGTAAATAATGATGTTTTTGACTGGTGTGGTGGCTCACACCTGTAATCCCAGCACTTTGGGAAGCCGAGGTGGGTGGATCACCTGAGCTCAGGAGGTCAAGACCAGGCTGGCCAACATGGTGAAACCCTGTGTCTACTAAAAATACAAAAAGTAGCCAGGTGTAGTGGTAGGTGCCTGTAATCCTAGCTACCCTAGAGGCTGAGGCAGGAGAATCACTTGAACCTGAGAGGCAGAGGTTGCAGTGAGCCAAGATTGCACCATTGCACTCCAGCCTGGGCAACAAGAGCAACACTTTGTCTCAAAAAATATTAATAATAATAATAATTTTGTCTAGTGTACAGTTTGGATTCCTTTTTTATTTCTTTTTCTGCTTGTTTCCTAGGGTTTTTTTTTTTCCTGTAATAGTTACCCTGTGGGTTATAATTAATATCTTCATATTATAACAATCAAATTTAAATTAATATCAACTTAGTTTTGATCGTTTAAAAAACTCTGCTTCTTTATAGCTCTGTCTCCTTTTATATCATTGTCACAAATTACATCTGTATATATTGTATGTTCATTAACATACGTTTTATAAATGTGTCTTTTAACTAACACAGGGGAAAATAGAGGCATTACAAACCCAAAATAAAATAATACTGGCTTTTATATTGACCTATGAAGCTAACTTTCCTGCTGTTCTTTATTTCTTCTTATACCTTTGAGTTACTGTCTAGTGAGCTTTCATTCCAGGCTGAGTACTCTCTTTAGTATTTCTTTTAGGGCATATCCACGAGTGAGGTATTCCTTCAGTTTTCCTTCCTAAGAATATCTTAATTTCTCTTTCATTTTCAAAGGACAATATTACTGGATGTAGAATTCGTTCTTTTAATTTGTTATTTCCATAGGTTATTGTGGAATAGGAGGTTTTTGGTTACATAAGTTCATAAATGGTGATTTGTGAGATTTTGGTGCACCCATCACCCGAGCAGTATACACTGCACCCTGTTTGTACACCTTTATCCCTCACTGCTTTCCCACCCTTTCCCCCTGAGTCCTCAAAGTTCATTGTGTCATTCGTATGCCTTTGCATCCTCATAGCTTAGCTCCAACTTATGAGTGCCAACATACACTGTTTGGTTTTCCATTCCTGGGTCTTAGAATAATAGTCTCCAATCTTATCCAGGTTGCTGCAAATGCCATTAATTCATTCATTTTTATGGCTAAGTAGTATTCCATTGTGTATGTATGTGTGTGTGTGTGTGTGTGTGTATGTATATAGGTGTGTGTGTGTATATATATATAATATATGTATCAAAAACAGTTTCTTTATCCACTTGTTGATTGATGGGCATTTGGGTTGTTTCCACATTTTTGGAATTGCGAATTTTGCTGCTATAAACATGCATACGCAAGTATGTTTTCCATTTAATGACTTCTTTTCCTCTGGGTAGATACAGAGTGTGGAATTGCTAGATCAAATGGTAGTTCTACTTTTAGTTCTTTAAGAAATCGCACACTGTTTTCCATAGTGGTTGTACTAGTTTACATTTCCATCAGCAGTGTAGAAGTGTTCCCTGTTCACCACATCCATGCTAACCTTTTTTTTAAAAATTTTTTTTGATTATGGCCATTCTTGCAGGAGTAAAGTACTATTGCATTGCGGTTTTGATTTGCATTTCCCTGATCATTAGTGATGTTGAGCATTTTTTTCATATGTTTGCTGGTCTTTTGTATATCTTCTTTTGAGAATTGTCTATTCATGACCTCAGCCCACTTTTTGATGAGTTTTTTTTATTGCTAATTTGTTTGAGTTCTGGATATTAGTCTTTTGTCAGATGTATGGGTTGTGGACATTTTCTCCACTCTGTGGGTTGTCTGTTTACTCTGTTGACTGCTCCTTTTGCCATGCAAAAGCTTTTTAGTTTAATTAAGTCCTAATTATTTATCTTTGTTTTTATTGCATTTGCTTTTGGGTTATTGGTCATAAAATCCTTGCCTAAGCCAATGTCTAGATCCAATGTTATCTTCTAGAATTTTTATAGTTTTAGGTCTTAGATTTAAGCCCTTGACCCATCTTGGTTTAATTTTTGTATAAGGTGAGAGATGAGGATCCAGTTTTATTCTCCTACATGTGGCTTGCTAGTTAATCCAGCACTATTTGTTGAAAAGTTTCCCCATTTTATGTTTTTGTTTGCTTTGTTGAAGATCAGTTGGCTGTAAGTATTTGGGTTTATTTCTGAGTTCTCTATTCTGTTCCATTGGTCTATGTGCCTAGTTTTATACCAGTACCATGCTGTTTTGGTGACTATAGCTTTATCGTATACTTTGAAATCAGGTAATGTGATGCCTCCAGCTTTGTTCTTTTTGCTTATTCTTGCTTTGACTATGTGGGCTCTTTTTTGGATCCATATGAATTTTATCATTGTTTTTTCTAGTTCTGTGAAGAATTATGGTGGTATTTTGATGGAAATTGCATTGAATGTGTAGATTCCTTTTGGCAGTACGGTCATTTCACAATATTGATTCTACCCATCCAAGAGCATAGGATGTGTTTCTACTTGTTTGTGTCATCTATAATTTATTTCAGCAGTGTTTTGTAGTTTTCCTTGTAGAAGTCTTTCACCTCCTTGGTTAGATATATTCCCGAGTATTTTATTTTTTTGCAGCTATTATAAAAGGGGCTGAGTTATTGATCTGATTCTCAGCTTGGTCACTGTTGGTGTATATAAGAGCTACTGATTTGTGTACATTAATTTCATATCTGTAAACTGCCGAATTCTTTTATCAGTTTTAGGAGCTTTTTGGAGGAGTCTTTAGGGTTTTCTAGGTAAACAATTATATCATTAGCAAACAGTGAGTTTGACCTCTTTAACAATTTGGATGCCTTTTATTTCTTCCTCTTCCTTGATTGCTCTGGCTAGGACTTCAAGTACTATGTTGAAGAGAAGTGGTGAGAAAGGGCATCTTTGTGTTGTTCCAGTTCTCAGAGGGAATGCTTTCAACTTTTCCCCATTCAGTATTATTTTGGCTGTATGTTTGTCAAAGATGGCTTTTATTACATTGAGGTAAGTCCCTTGTATGCTGATTTTGCTGAGTGTTTTAATCATAAGGGGATGCTGAATTTTGTTGAATGTTTTTTCTGAGTCTATTGAGATGACCATGTGATTTTTGTTTTCAATTCTATTTATGTGGTGTATAACATTTATTGACTTGCATATGTGAAACCATCCCTGGTATGAAATCCACATGGTCATGGTAGATCATCTTTTTGACATATTGCTGGATTCAGTTAGCTAGTATTTTGTTAAGGATTTTATCATCTATGTTCATCAAGGATACTAGTCTGTAGTCTTCCTCTTTGGTTATGTCCTTTCCTGGTTTTGGTATTATGGTGATGCTGACTGCATAGAATGAATTAGGGAGGGAGTTTTCTTTCTCTGTCTTGTGGAATAGTGTCAAAGGGTTGGTACCAATTCTTCTTTGAATGTCTGTTAGAATTCTGCTGTGAATCCATCTTGTCCTGGGCTTTTTTTTGTTGACAATTTTTAAATTATCATTTCAGTCTTGCTGCTTGTTATTGGTCTGTTCAGGGTATCTAATTCTTCCTTATTTAAGCTATGAGGGTTTTATTTTTCCAGGAATTTATCCATTTCTTTTAGGTTTTCTAGTTTATGTGTGGAAAGGTGTTCATAGTGGCCTTGAATGATCTTTTGTATTTCAGTGGTGTCAGTTGTAATATCTCCTGTTTCATTTCTTAGTGAGGTTATTTGGATTTTCTCTCTTCTTTTCTTGGTTAATCTTGCTAATGGTCTATCCATTTTATTTATCTTTTCAAAGAACCAGCATTTTGTTTCATTTATCTTTTGTATTTATTTTTTGGCTCAATTTCAATTAGTTCTGCTCTGATCTTGGTTATTTCCTTTCTGAGTTTCATTTGTTCTTGTTTCTCTAGATCCTTGAGGTGTGACCTCAGATTGTCTGTTTGCGTTCTTTCACACTTTTTGATGTAGGCGTTTAGGGCTATGAACTTTCCCTGCACTATCCCAGAGGTTTTGATAGGTTGTGTCATTATTGTCAGTCAGTTGGAAGAATATTTTAATTTCCATCTTGATTTCATTTTTGACCCAATGCTCATTCAGAAACAGGTTAATTTCCATGTATTTGTATGGTTTTGAAGTTTCCTTTTGAAGTTGATTTCCAGTTTTATTCCACTGTGATCTGAGAGAGTGCTTGATAAAATTTCAATTTTCTTAAATTTATTGGGTCTCATTGTGTGGCCTATCATATATCCTGGAGAAAGTTCCACGAGCTGATGAATAGAATGTCTATTCTGCAGTTGTTAGGTAGAATGTTAATATCTGTTGAGTCCATTTGTTCCAGGGTATAGTTTAAATCCATTCTTTCTTTGTTGATTTTCTGTCTTGATGACCTGTCTAGTATTGTCAGTGGAGTACTGAAGTCCTCTACTATTATTGTGTTGCTGTCTATCTCATTTCTTAGGTCTAGTAGTAATTGTTTTATATATTTGGGAGCTCCAGCATTATGTGCATATATATTTAGGATTGTGATATTTTCCTGTTGGACAAGATCTTTTATCATTATATAATGTCCCTCTTTGTCTTTAACTGATGTTGCTTTAAAGTTTGTTTTGTCTGATATAAGGATAGCTAATCCTGCTCACTTTTGGTGTCCATTTGCATGGAATGTCTTTTTCCACCCCTTTACCTTAACTTTATGTGATTCCTTATGTGTTAAGTGAGTCTTGAAGAGACAGTAGATAGTTGGTTGGTGAATTCTTACCCCTTCTGTAATTCTGTATCTTTTAAGTGGAGCATCTAGGCCATTTATATTCAATGCTAGTATTGAGACATAAGTTACCATTCCATTCATTGTGCTATTTGCTGCCTGTACACCTTGGTTTTATGTTTCTTTTTTAATTTTATTTTTGTTTTATAGGTCCTAGGAGATTTATGCTTCAAAGAGGTTCTGTTTTGATGTGTTTCCAGGATTTGTTTCAAGATTTAGAGCTCTTTTTAGCTGTTCATATGGTGCTGACTTGGTAGTGGTGAATTCTCAGCATTTATTTGTCTGAGAAGACTGTATCTTTCCTTCATTTATGAAGCTTAGTTTTGCTGGATACAAAATTCTTGGCTGATAATTGTTTTATTTAAGGAGGCTGAAGATAGGGCCACAATCCCTTCTAGCTTGCAGGGTTTCTGCAGAGCAATCTGCTAAGTTTAACATAATAGGTTTTCCTTTATAGGTTACCTGGTGCTTTTGCCTCATAGCTCTTAAGATTCTCTGCTTCATCTTAACTTTAGATAACCTGATGACAATGTTCCTAAGCAATGATCTTTCTGCAATGAATTTCCCAGGTGTTCTTTGAGCTTCTTATATTTGGATGTCTAGGTCTCTTGCAAGACCAAGGAAGTTTTCCTTAATTATTCCCCCAAATATGTTTTCCAAACTTTTAGATTTCTCTTCTTCCTCAGGAACGCCAATTATTCTTAGGTTTGGTCATTTAACATAATCCCAGATCTTTGGGGCTTTGTTCATATTTTCTTATTCCTTTTTTATTTGTCTTTGTTGGATTGGGTTAATTTGAAAACCATGTCTTTGAGTTCTGAGGTTCTTTTTTCTGCTTGTTCAATTTTATGGTTAAGACTTTCCAGAGCATTTTGCATTTCTGTAAGTGCATCCATTGTTTCCTGAAGTTTTGATTGTTTTTTTATTTATGCTATCTATTTCACTGAAAATTTCTCCCCACATTTCTTACTTTTTTTTTTTTTTTTTTTTTTTTTTTTTTTTTTTTTTTTTTTAGTTTCCTTAAATTGGGCTTCACCTTTCTCTGGTGCCTCCTTGACTGGCTTAATAACTGACCTTCTGAAGTCTTTTTTCAGGTAAATCAAGGATTTCTTCGTGGTATGGATCTGTTGCTGGTGAGCTAGTGTGATTTTTTGGGGTGGTGTTAAAGAACCTCATTTTGTCATAGTACCAGAGTTGGTTTTCTGGTTCCTTCTTATTTGGGTAGGCTCTGTCAGAGGGAAGGTCCCTAGGCCCTAGCTCAAAGCTGTTGTTCAGATTCTTTTGTCCCACAGGGTATTCCCTTGATGTAGTACTGCCCCCCCTTTTCCTAGGGATGTGGCTTCCTGAGAGCTAAGCTGCAGTGATTGTTATCTCTCTTTTGGATCTAGCCACCCAGCAGGTCTACTAGAGTCCAGGCTGGTACTGCCAGAGTCTGCCCAGAGTCCTGTGATGTGAACCATCTGTGGGTCTCTCAGCCATGGATACTAGCACCTGCTCCAGTGCAGGTGGCAGGGGGGTGAAATGGACTCTGTGAAGTTCCTTATTTTTGGTTGTTTCATGCATTATTTTTGTGCTTGTTGGCCTCCTGCCAGGAGGCGGTGCTTTCAAGAGAGCATCAGCTGTGGTAGTATGGGAAGGATCAGGCGGTGGGCAGGGCCCTAGAACTCCCAAGAGTATACGCCATTTGTCTTCAGCTATCAGGGTGGGTAGGAAAGAACCAATAGTTGGGGACAGGGCTAAGCATGTCTGAGCTCAGACTCTCCTTGGGAAGTCTTACTGCAGCTGCTGTGGGTAATTATGGTGTGGTTCCCAAGTCAATGGAGTTATGTTCCTGGGAGGATTATGGCTGCCTCTTCTGTGTCATGTACGTTGTCAGGGAAGTTAGGGACAGTTGGCAGTCACAGGTCTCACACGGCTCCCAAGCAACCCAAAAGGCCAGTCTCACTCCCACCATGCCCCACCAACAGCACCGAGTTTGTTTCCAGGCAGTGGGTGAGCAGGGCTGAGAACTTGCCCCAAGCTACCCGCCTCCCAGCTGTGAAAGCAAGTAGGACTTTAGTACTTCCCCACCTGTGGAGTCTGCATACCAGATACACACCCTCCCCCAAGTTCTGTCCAGGAGACTTCTAGTTTTGTAGCAATTGTTACAAAGTTCAGCTGGAGGTTTCCTTCTTGTTGTGGCCTTTTCCCAGTGCCTCTGGCAGCACTCTCCAAGGACCCCTGTGAGACAAGGCAGAAATGGCTTGTTAGGGGACCCAGAGAGCCCACAGGGCTTTCCTGCTGCTTCCTCTACGCTTGTATTTCACTTGGCTCTCTAAATTGACTTAGCTTCAGGTGTGATCAAAATATTATCCTGTTATCTAGACCTTCAGGTTACCTAGTGAGGGTGTATATTTGGGGGTAGACAATCTCACTTTCACAGTTTGGGCACTCACAGGATTTGGGGTGTCTCCTAGGTCTTGCAGGGACAATCCGCTTCCTGCAGAGGGTCTATGGGTTCTCTCAGCTTTCCTGATTTATTCCTGCAGTCATTCTGGAGCAAGAGTTCTTGAAGCAAGACTCCACATGCTGCTCTGTCCATCTGAATGAGAGCTGCAAACTAGTCCTGCCTCCTGTCCACCATGATCCTCTGTAAATCTTGGATGTGGAATTCTTGATTGACAGGATGATTTTTCTTTCAGCACCTTAAATATGTTATCCCATTGTCTTATGGCCTCCATAATTCCTGAAGAGAAACCTACTGTCAATCTTATGGAGGAGCTCTTGTACATGATAAGTCATTTCTTTTTTGTTACTTTTAGGATTGTCTCTTAGTCCTTCATCTTTCAAAAATTTAGTAATATGGTGTCTTGGTATGGATATCTGTAAGTTTCTCCTTCTTGGAGTTCATCAGGCTTCTTGCACGTGTAGATTTGTGTCATTTGGGAATGTTTTCGCCATTATTTCTTTAAATATGCCTTCTGTCCCTTTCTCTCTCTGCCTTCCTCAAAGCTTTCACCCAGAGGTGAAAGCTCAGGGTCTTCTCGTATCTTTTTTGAGAGTTTATTCAGTCCTGAGTATGCATTTGATCTCCTTGATTTACTTGAACATATTAGTGCTTTTGAAAATTGTTATTCCTCCATATATCTTCTTTCCCAACCTCATTCTTCCTAGGATTCTTGATCTATTGTTTGTCCTGACTGTTATCACTTGCTCCAAGCTGCTGCGGACAATACCTTTGGTTTTAAATATTTTTAGCAAATGTGGCTCAGGAAGCTCTATGACCCTGGGAATATTCCAAGTTAGGTAAAACAAAGGCACACTTTGTACTGATCCTTCAGGGACCCTGGGAATATTCTACGTTAGGTAAAACAAAGGCACACTTTGCACTGATCCTTCAGGGAGCTGCCAGACAGGTCAAAACACACAACCAAAACTCTTCAAGAATAAAGTCTATACTGTCCCCTGTGACATTAGCAAACTAGAACACTATCTTCATGGCCACCATTACTCTGGGGAGGAGTGGTGGCAAGCAGGCTATTTTAAATGCTCTAACACCCTCTTATCACAATGCAGCAGCTTCTTTCTTCATTAAGCTTCCCTGGTTGTTGTTAGTTTTTCACTGCGTTCCCTTGTTCTGTGAAAGTTGATTCTACTAGTTTTTGCCAGCATTTGTTGCTGGATGTTTGGAGCCTTAGACTTCCCTACTCTGCTGTTTTTGGCAAAATCAATTGTACCTTTTCTTAACTTGTCAAATTAGATGCTTAGATAGTTTATTTTCACTTTCTTCTTCTCTAATATAAGCAGTTAGGAACCATAAGTTTTTCTCAAGGATTTTTTAGTTTCATCATCTCACAAATTATTATGTGTTATTCTCTCAATCTCTCTCCTCTTATTGTTTTTAGGTTTGGGGGTGCATGTGAATGTTTGTTACATAGGTAAACTCATGTCACAGGGGTTTGTTGTGTAGATTATTTCATCACCTAGATATTAAGCCCAGTACCCAGTAGTTACCTTTCCTGCTCCTCTCCCTCCTCCCACCCTCCACTTTCAAGTAGACCACAGTGTCTGTTGTTTCCTTCTTTGTGTTCATAAGTTCTCATCATTTAGCTCCCACTTGTAAGTGGGAACATGTGGTATTTGGTTTTTCTATTCCTGCATTAGTTTGCTAAGCATAATATCCTCCAGCTTCATCCATGTTCCCACAAAAGACATGATCTCATTCTTTTTATGATTGCATGGTATCCCATGATGTAAATGTACTACATTTCCTTTATCCAAACTGTCATTGATGGGCATTTAGGTTGAGTCCATGTCTTTGCTATTGTGAATACTACTGCAATGAACATTTGTATGCATGTGTCTTTATGGTAGAATGATTTATATTTCTCTGGGTATATATCCAGTAATGGGAATGCTGGGTCAAATGGTAGCCTTGCTTTCATCTCTTTGAATTGCCATACTGCATTCCACATTGGTTTACATTCCCACCAACAGTGTATAATTCTTCTCTTTTCTCTGCAACCTCACCAGCATCTGTTATTTTTTGACTTTTTAGTAATAGCCATTCTGATGGATGTGAGATGGTATTTCACTGTGATTTTGATTTGTATTTCTCTAATAATCAGTGATATTGAGCTTTATTTCATGTGCTCGTTGGCTGCATGTATGTCTTCTTTTGAAAAGTGTCTGTTCACGTCCTTTTTAATAGGGTTGTTTTTCTCTTGTAAATTTGTTTAAGTTTCTTATAAGTGCTAGATATTAAAACTTTGTCAAATGAGAGTTTGAAATATTTTCTCCTATTCTGTAGGGTGTCTTTTTACTCTGTTGATAGTTTCTTTTGCTGTGCAGAAACTCTTTACTTTAATTAGATCCCACTTGTCAATGTTTGCTTTTGTTGTGATTCCTTTTGGTGTCTTTGTCATGAAATCTTTGCCCATTCCTGTATCCAGGATGGTATCACCTACGTTGTCTTCCAGGGTTTCCATAGTTTTGGGTTTTACATTTAAATCTTTAATCTGTCTGAGTTTATTATTGTATATGGTGTAAGGAAGGGGTCCAGCTTCAATCTTCTGCCTGTGGCTAGCCATTTATCTTAGCACTATTTATTAAATCAGGAGTCTTTTCCCCATAACTTGTTTTCTTTTACTCTCTCTCTCTCTCTCTCTTTTTTTTTTTTTTTGAGATGGAGTCTCACTCTGTTGCCCAGGCTGGAGTGCAGTGGTATGATCTTGGCTCACTGCAACCTCCTCCTCCTGGGTTCAAGCAATTCTCTGTCTCAGTCTTTCAAGTAGCTGGGATTATAGGCACCCACTAACCATGACTGGCTAATTTTTGTATTTTTAGTACAGACGGGGTTTAACCATCTTGGCCAGGCTGGTCTTGAACTCCTAACCTTGTATCAGTTTTGTTGAAGATTAGATTATTTCATGTGTTATATCATGTGTTATTTTCATCACCATCTCATTATGATCAATGAATCTATCATTTTTATTATGATTTCTTTTTGGGCAACTTTTACTTAGAAGTGTGCTTTTAAATTTTCAAAAGTACCAGGCTTGTCTAGTTATATTTTTGTTACCATTTTCTAGCTTACTTTCTTGTATGTTTTAGTTTTTTTGAATTAGATGAAATGACATATGGTCTAATATATAATAATGTGATACTCTTCTATGTACCCTTGAATACATGTGTTCAGCCGATTTGAGAAGTATTAGTTTATACGTTTACATTAGGTCAAGTTTGTTTGCTGTGTAGTTAAAATCTGCTCTATCCTTGCTGATTATAGTTATCTATTCCATCTTTAAATAAATAAGAGAAGTTGCTAAAATCTGAAGTTCTGGTGGTGGATTTATCTTTTTCTCCCATAGTTCTATTATTTTCTTACTTTATTTATTCTAATGGGCTTAGAATTGCTACATCTTCCTGGTGAGTTTAACTGGTAATCAATATACAGTAGGTCTCTTTATCTCTAGTGATGCTTTTAGCATTAAAAAATATTTTTATCTTATATTGATGTCACTACATAATCTTTCTTAACTAATATTTGTCTGGTATACCATTTTATTGTTGTTTTAAAATTTTATGTTTTTGTTTTAGGTGCTTCCTTTTTCTTCTTTTTTGAGAGCAAGTCTACATGTGCCCAACCTTGTGTCTGGTAGCAGTGGGCCTCAGGATAAAAGGAACAGGAAGAGCAGAGGAAATGGGAAGGACCCCAGTTTTACTGGGTGACTTTCTGGTACCTAGCAGGGATTCAATAGATGTCCATTGAACTGTCAAAATGAATGCAGATGGCTGGACTTGCTTCTAGTATTACTCTTTGACCCAAGTGAAGTCTCCCCATTCCTTCTTCATGTTTGAATCTCTAGTTATCCCACTGGGAATCCCTCATCCCCAAGGTCTTCTGCTTATGATGAATAATCAATCAGGTTTGTGATTCAAAACAACATCCACCATCTCTGTAAAACTAGTTCCCCATCCGAAAGCTGTGGCATTGTTTGACAAGAGTATGTATTATTTAAAACCAGACTCTGTCATGTTTTCAGTATCTGAGTACAGTTGGCCCTTTGTATCCATGGGTTCTGCATTTATGGATTCAACCAATTGTGAATTGAAAATATTCAGAAAAAAATGTATCTATACTGAACACGTTCAGACTTTCTTCTTGTCACAATTTTCTAAACAATATAGTATAACAACAATTTACACAGCACTTACACTGTATTAGGAATTAAAAGTAATCTAGAGATAATTTAAGCTAGGTTAACATATGCAAATATAGCATCATTTTATTTCAGGGATTTTGGTATCCTTGGAAGGATATCCATGGAAACCAATAACCCCGTATATACAAAGGGACAACTATATTGGCATCCTTTACCCATTATAGAAAAATTCCTAGTCACTACCTCAGTGCCTCTTTCCCCTCCTCTTTATTATCTTCTTCTGGAACTCCAAGGGGATTTTTGTTGGACTTTCTCATCCTACTCATTATGCCTCTTCACTCTTCTTTGATCTATCTCTTTGTCTCTTTCTATTGCTTTTTGAGTAATTTATTTGGTCCAATCATCAAGTTTACTATTTATCTTTTTATTGGTTCCAACCTTCTAATCAACATATTCATTGAGATTCTAACTTTATTACAATTTTATTTCATTTCTAGAAGTTCTATTTTGTTCTTATTTAAATGTATCTGGTCAATTAGAGAATTCCTCTTTCATCAAACTTGCAATTTTCTGTTTAATTTATTTTAATATACTATCTATTAATTTATTTAGTTAGAGATAGGGTTTTGCTCTGTCACCAGGGCTGAAGTGCAGTGGCATGACCACAGCTCACTGTAGACTTGAACTCCTAGGCTCAAGCCATCCTCCCACCTCAGGCTCCCAAGTAGCTGGAACTACAGGTATGCACCACCAAGCCCAGCTAATTTTTTTTTCTGGAGATGGGGTCTCACTGTGTTGCCCAGGCTGGCCTTGAACTCCTGGTCACAAACAGTCCTCCTGCCTTGGTCTCCCAAATTGCTGGGATTATAGGTGTGAGCCACCATCTCCAGCCTATTTTTAAATATTATATAATACTGTTTATCTGATATTTCCAATATATGCAACCTTTACACATCTGATTTCTGTGTGTACACAGATGTTCATGTTTACACAGTTGAGTTTTCCAAAAGTCATAGTACATTCACGAGAAAATGGAAGTGAAAAGACACATACAATCTTAGTACTATTATAAAAATAGCGTTTGCCTAATGGATTCAGAGTCTTAGTGACCCTCAGACGTCCTCAGACTACACACTCAGAACCACTTCACTAAAGCATCTGTCGATACAATCAGTTATTTCTTTCCTATGCCTCCAAAATGTTTCTACCTAGATGCCAACCTTGGAAAAATTGAGAAAATGAAAGTTCAATTTATTTTCCATGGAGCCTAATTTTCTCTGGAATTCTGATCGAAAAAGATTGCAAGCAATGAAAGAATCAAATGCAGCTGTATTCAGTAGTTCTCCCTTATCCACAGTTTCACTTTCCATGATTTCAGTTAATAGTGCAGTAGAGTAAGATATTTTGAGAGAGAATGACCTCATATTCACATAACTTTTATTACAGCATATTTTATCCTTATCATATGATATCAGCATATTATTGTTCATTTCTTTATGTGTGTGATTTATAAATTAAATTTTATCATAGTTAGGTATGTATGTGTAAGAGAAAACATGGTATATATAGGGTTCAGTACTATCTGCAGTTGGGAGTCTTCAAACATATCCCTCACAGATAAGGGGGAACTGCTGTAATATTTTTGCTTCTTAACCAAGTGTTCTCCCTCCACCCATCCCTGTCTTAGCATTTCTATCATTACATAATTCTGTTTGGAAAACTGTATCATAAGGCTTTTACTGCCACAATGCAGGTTAAGTAGGAAATGAGGAAAACAAAGTAGTCTATTTCTTGGTCTTGAGTTTCAAGTGATTGAGAAGGAAAAATGAAAACCAGGCTACCTGGATCCAAGAATGGGAAAGAGTGAGGAGTATGTAGGGAGGAGGAGACAAGAGCTTAAACATGGAGGCATTTCTGGCCAGGTGTGGTGACTCACGCTGGTAATCCCAGGACTTTGGGAGGCTGAGGCAGGTGGACCACAAGGTCAAGAGATCGAGACCATTCACGCCAACGTGGTGAAACCCCATGTCTATTTAAAATACAAAAATTAGCTGGGCATGGTGGCATGCACCTACAGTCCTAGCTACTTGGGAGGCTGAGGCAGAGGAGTCTCTTGAACCTGGGAGGTGGAGGTTGCAGTGAGCCGAGATTGCACCACTGCACTCCAGCCTGGAGACAGAGCAAGACTGCACCTCAAAAAAAAAAAGGAGGCATTTCTAAGAGAGAGACCTTAACCCTAGGGCAGACACTGAAGAGGATTTGGGGCATGAGATAGGAGCTACAGGTTGGAGAACGCCACAAACAAGGGCATCTGTAACCCACCCTACCCACTTTCTCAAGAGAGTCCAGAGAGAGAGTAAGGCACAGGGGCCCTCTTCTGCATATTGAAAGTGAGAAGAAATGTCTATGTGAGTGTCTAGGCAAAGAACTTGAAACAGCCACTGTGGGTCTCTGCACCTGCAGCCTGGTGCAGGGATCAGAAGAATGTACTTACTCTGTGCAACAAGAGCCATGCCTTTGTGACAAAGCCTGTGGCCCAAAGAGACCCTGCAGTTGGAACAAGGAGGCACCACTTCGATCTGCTGACAGCTAAGTGCAGGGTGGAATCAGAGATATCTTAATAGATGCCAATGATAAGAGATGACACTAAGGACCAGGCATCTTAGAGAGACACACACACACATACACGCACGCGAGCACCCGTGCACACATGCGACTTGATACCACATGAGTTTTCTAAAGCTTAAAGATGACTACAAGGACAAAGAGTAAACACTTATTTGACTGCAATTAAGTTTTTGATATCTAGCAGAGTAGGAGTTTTGACTAGCAATTAACTTCAGTTTTAGAACATGACAAATGTTATTTTAATTATACAACTACAAACAAATATGTAATGAATGCTTGGATTCCAGGACCCTATACCTGGGGTGATGGGTGGGATGAGTTAAAGAAGGGATCTGGACACTAGTGCCTCGCTGCCTTCTTTATATGGGGATCATATCACAAATGAGGCTCACTGTGGCTCCAGTCATGTTTACTGTGCAGCAAGGCTTTTGGCCAGAGAACATAATTGACGTGCATGGAGCTGGAGCTCTTGCCAGCTCACAGCAAAAGGGCCTCTAATTCGGACAAAAAGGAGTTGGACCTCTGCCAGTCATGTACCTGTTATGCTTTCATATAGGCATCAGTTAGACCCTGATTTCAGTCTGACAAACCAGAAAATATAAAACCATCAGGATCAACGCACACTCTTTACTGGGAGTATTAGCCTGGTAATGGCAAGGAATGTTATTGCTCTAAGCATTTGCATAATATCTATTGAGCAAACTTCTGTGGAGCTGCTATTCTTCATGCCAGCATCTGGCTGCAAGGGAGGACTATTTCAGGTCTCACCATCACAGCCACTTCATACTCAGGTCATGCCACAGTCACTAGCACAGCTTGAGATTGGGGCAGGAAGTCCCCAAGGTGACCAGACAGAAAGCAGCCTCGGGACAGAGCATGAGAGAGGGGTGGTGGCAGCTGGGTTTTATTTACTCTGGAATGTGTGACCTTGGGCAAGCTGCCAGCCCATTCTGTTCCTCTCTGCATGCCATACCACCTGGAATTCCTACATGACTAAGTCACTCCCGGGCCAAGGTTTGATGTCCCTATTAAAATGCTGTTGAGAGAGTAAGTGGCTTCAGTTATTAGCCCTGGAGAACTAGTTCACCAGTTTGATTTGTTTACAGCTGAGAACTCTTTCAGTTTGTGTGGGTGAGGTGCTGAGCAGGTGGAAGAGGCTTTGCTGGAGTAGGGGATCCCACTCCCTTTTCTGCCTGGGAGTGGGATCGGGGGAAGTGGGGGGTATTTGTCAATCACAACAGAATCCTAGACACGTATGTCTGGGAGGCATAGCATAGGCCATTGCATTCATCTTCCCCCAGTACCTGAATCCCTGACCAACGGAACTGAGGATCTTTACTTAATAACCTCTAGTGATGGGATAATCACCTCCTCCTAAGGCAAGCTACTTAGAAACTCTAAGATACTACTGAGAAAAGACCCTGAGCCCAGTCTTGAATTAGTCCAAAGTCTAACGCTTCTCCCAGGTGACAACCCTTGAAAGAGTGTGTGACAGGCACCATGTCCCCCTGAATGGTCTCTCCTTGCAAATAAATAATACCTGTTTCTCCCTCTGCAATGTGCGCAACCCAAACAATGCTGAGCCTCTGTGTGGCTGCTCTCAGCCTGATGTTGTACCCCAAACCTTCAACCTCAGTCTTAATGCCTGGGAATGGGGGAATGTGTGGAAAATGGCATGAAATACAGTACACAGGAAAATGTCTTAACATTTCTCTTGATTCTCTAGCTCCTTATCTCTTGTCTTAAAAATCTCTTTCTAAAACTTCCAAGGGAAAAAGGAAGGGGGTAGAAAGCGGAAGTGAGGAGAGGTAAAGGAAGATGTTCATTATTGGGAGCCTATAATGTTTCAAACACTTGGGACATTTAACCTTCACAAAGTAAGTATACTCATCCTAATTTTATAAGGTGGAAACTAAGACCCAAGATATCTAAGTAAGTTGCCCAAAGTTACAAAGCAATTACTTGGCAAACAATGGATTCAGATAATGACTCTATCATAGGCCAGGCCCAATTACACTCAAAAGAATTCACATCATCTTGAGAGGCAAGCCCTGGGGCCCAAAGGGGGGTTGTTGAATAAGGGCAGAAAGTACAAGGGAGACCAGTTGCCAATCACAGCTTGGCCCTGATTATAATAACTGATACAATCAAAGTTAAATTTCATATCCTTAGAAGGTTTCCTTCATATTCCAAGGCTGATGAGAAATTCCCATTCTAAGAATGGGGATCTGCTGAATGTTTTAAATTCAGGCCCTTAATTAAATCTTTTAAGATGACTCTTTCTGTGTTTGCCCTTAGTCTTTTATTTCTATCTAACATTGTTTCTGGACCAAACCGAGGGTTGGGCTGCTGTTTCTTGTAGCCCAATAATGAGATGCAAACAAACTGGGGAGGAAGAGAGTTTTTTTTTTTTGAAGTGTATAAAAACATTTATTCATTAGAAAACAAGGAGACTGGCAAACATATATTCCAAAGTGAAAGCAGCTCCACGCAGTTCAGTTAGGCTAATTTAAGAGAAAGGCCTTGCACTTTAAAAATCGTGTATTTTTTTTTTTTTTTCCAAAAACGGAGACAGGCAAATAGTTTACAAGGGGAACAGAATTAGAATTCCAGGTCACCCTACAAGATACCATGCACAGGGAGGACAGGAACAGGCAAGACGACTTCCTAGGATCTGTGCCTGCGAGCTGATGCTCTGAGAATTGGCGTTGTTTTCTTGGGTGTCCCATCTTCTGTCTTCTAGGCTAAAAGATCTTCCTCACTTGACTCATCACTTGAGAAGACAACTTTGGGTTTCTTTCTGGAAGCTTGCTTCTGGGTGTTCGGATGCCGAAGGGTACTAAGGCAGGGCTCTGGTGTGACAGTCATTGTCTGAGGCTGCGGAAGCCAGAGGCTGATGCCTACAAACAGTGGATGGTTTCTTGACTGATGGGGCTCTCTGGCTACCTGCTTGGTTAATCTCAAGCTCCTCAATCCCATCCAAACCTCTGGTATGACAGATCTGAAGCTTTTGCTCAAATTCATCTATGACAGCCTTGCCCTCAGGCTTGGTCCCATGTTGCAGCTTGCCCACAACTGACAAAAAAAAAAACACTGAAGATGGACTCATCTGACAGTTTGTCTCCAAAACAGTCAAAATTGGCAAGCATCTTGCAGAGGCCTTGTTCTGTGAGGGGCAGCTGTGACACACAGTAGGCCAGGTCCTGCTGCACCTGCTTAGTTTAGACTGTGCGGAACCGCTGACACAGCTTTTCCACCAGGCTTTGTATGCTTGTCTTTGGTGATGATGTAGGAGAGGAGCTGCTTCATCATGGTGTGAAAAGGCACTTCCTCCATCCCTGGCTCGGAGCCTGACAGGTGACTGATGATATCTGGAAGGAGATTATAGATTCTGTTGCCCTCGTGGGAGAGCTTGTTGAAGAACTTCTTGGCCAGGGCAGCAATCTGAGGCTCAGGGTCGATGAGCAGCACTGCCATCTCACTCACCTGCCCCTTCACCTTCACCATGTCCTTGAGGATCAGGTGAGTCATCACCAACCCTGCTGTTTTCCACACTGGCTGAGCAGAGTCCCGAAGGTAAGCATATACATGAGAAGTCCAGGGGTCCACCAGACTGGGAAAGCAGATGGCCAGATTCCCAGTGGCAACCATGAGGTTAGACCAGACAATTGGAAGTGGAGACTTTTCTAGCATGGTGAACAGAAGATGAGGCTGGGAGTCACAGAAAGTGGCACTGATCATGCAGAACTTGCCAAGGGCAGGTGAAGCAGCTGCAGAGAGGTCTGGGTTGCTATAGAGGCCTGGGTTGTTGCAGACTTTAAACAAGAGTGGAACAAAGGCAGCCAGTGTCTGTTTGCCATCCAACAGTTCCATCTCACAGAAGACGTGAATGATTTCTGTCTCCGTGTCATCTGCTGCCCCAACCAGCCCCAGCTCCTCCTCCATGGTGGTCTCAAAACTTGTACTCTTCTTCTTGGGATCTTTTGGTCTTGTGCTCCTGTTTTTCCCAGAGAAGGCACTGACAGAACTCTCCACTCACTGCCTCCTCCAAGTGGACCAGCTGCTGCAGAGCCACACGTTCAGCCAGGGACAGCAAGTTCATCAACAGGAAAGTGGGGAGCATTGCAGGGAACTTCTTTGGGTCCTCCTGACTAGTTCTCTTCTCTTCTAGCTTCTCCAGGACCTGTTTTGCCTAGCCCTGCCATATCTGGGCACAGATCACTTTGGGACCCTCTGCCAGTTGGTAAATGAGGGTCACTGCCACCTCTTTGAATGGGATCCAGAGTGGGTCTGGTGGACAAAGCCTTTTGGGACTCTCTCCCGCAGTCACTCAAACAACCTGTGTTCCTGAGGCAGCCGGAATGGGGGGTGATGTTTGCCCGGAGAAGGCTTTCTACTGTCAGAGATGTTGGCAATGGCATGGCACACCTGCTGGGCCAGCCGGTAATCCTGTGGAAACTTCAGAAGAGAGTTTTATTTTCTACAACTGGTGACAGGGAGAAGGCCTGGAAATTATTGCCAGACCAACTTAAAATTACAAAGTTTTCCGGAGTTTATATACCTTCTAAGCTATATGTCTACGTGTAAGTGTGCATTCTTCTAAAGATATAAATGGTTAACTTCTTTTAATCTATAACTAAGGCCTGAGTCCTGAAGACCTTCCTCTGGAGCCTCAGTAAATTTACTTAGTCTAAATGGGTCCAGGTGCTGGAGTGATTACCCTTATCTTGTCTCCTGCTAAATTACAGAGGTTTGGGGAGTTCCTTCAGACCTCCAATAAACTTGTTTGTGGAGGCCTAGGGAGTTTCTTCAGACCCCCAGTGAAACTTGTTTAATCCTAAATGGGTCCTGTTAAGAATTCCTTTGTTATTTTGTCATGCTTTAAGTCCCAGGAGAGGCCTAGGTAAAACTCTTGATGGGCTTTTGTTACATTCCAGCCTTTGTATAAGAGCACTGGCTTTTAAGATTTAACTTAACCACTCAGTCAGTACTGAAAGAGTTGTTAGTGACACCCGGCCTGCCACAATTATGAGTGTCCAGAATTTTACTAGATGTTTGGGAGAAGGGGAATGAGAAGCCTGAGTTAGGGATCGTCTCCAGGAGTCTCTCACAATCTAGTTGGAAAGACTAATAAATTCAATGACATATTAAATGATAAGTAAATGACAACCTGTGGTCTTTACTTCATGCCTTTGCACACAATGCTTTCTCTACCTGGATGCCCTTCTCTCACCTGGTCTCTCTAGCAAAGCACTACTCATTCCTCAAGACACAAAGCTGAACAGGCACTCTGTGAAGCCTGCCTAGTCCGCTTGGTTCCTTCCCAGAAGATGTTGCCAATCATCCCTCTTTTGGACACGTGCAACACTGTATTTTAATTATTTCACATCTCCCTGAAACACTAGAATGTGAACAATTTGAAGATAGGAATGGAGTTTCCTTCCTTGTATTCTCAGCACATGGCATTTTGTCCAAAACCAAATAGTCAGCAATCAATAGTAATTGACAAGTATTTAAAGAAGCACTACGTGAAGTAGTGCAAATCAGGGTCCTCCAGGACACAATGGGGACTTCACAGAGTGGGTGGAGCTTGTATTGGGCCTTAGAGGATGACTAACATTTGGAGATGCTGATGCTGCCAAAAGTAGAATAATCAGGAGGAATAAAAGGCCAGAAATAGGAGAATGTCTTCCCCAGTGTTTCACGGTGGTCCTAGATTCAAATATCCCATCATGTCACAACTTTGAGATGAGGAAAATACTTTCACCAGAAAGATGAATGCAGTTCTGAATTACAAACCCAGGTGAGTTCTCAATAAGAACAGAAGACCAGCCAGGTGTGGTGGTACATGCCTGTAGTCCCAGCTACTCAGGAGGCTGAAGTGGGAGGATCGCTTGAGCCCAGGAGCTCTGGGCTGTAGTGCACTATGTGGATTGGATGTTTGTACTAAGTTTGGCATCAGTATGGTTACCCCAATCCCAGGAGCAGGTAACCACTAGATTGCCTAAGGAAGGATGAACCAGCCCAAGTTGGAAACAGAGCGGGTCAAAATTCCCATGCTGATCAGTAGTGGGATTGTGCCAGTGAACAGCCACCACACTACAACATGAGCAACATAGAGAGACTCCTTCTCCAAAAAAAAGAAAGAAAGAAACCTGCAATCTGATCATTTTGGGAGGCTGGGGAAGGAGGATTGCTTGAAGCAAGGAGTCCAAGATCAGCCAGGGTAACATGGTGAGACTCTGTCTCTACAAAAATAAAAATAAATTAAAAATAGACATAAAAAAATTATAAATGAATTTTGAAAAGAAAGAAAAAATAATAGAAGGCTTTGGGGATCAAAGAAGCCCAAAGGGATTTCTGGAGTTTCAAACACAAAATAGGCATGAGAGACTTAATCTGGATCTCAGACCAACACTAGAAGAAAACCTGGACATTCTGAAGCCCTTAAATTCATCAAACTTTGACAGTTTTATGAACATTTGTTGAAGCCTTGCCATGTCCAAGAAGGTCACCCAGGATCAGAACTTCCACCTATCTCCTCTTCTCCCCCTGTCCTTTTCTGAGGTCTACACCCGCTTTGTAGTAGGTGGTCAACTAGACACAGGACTAAGTTTATCAAAACTTATTCTCAGGAAATAAAAGTAAGACAAGAAATACAATATACACAAGAACGCATGTTCTTGTCCATCAGTAACTATCTCTGAATAGCCTGTCTCTAAATTCTGCTTGATGTAAAAGTGGTTGCTTCTGAGAAAAGAACTGAGTGACAAACAATTGTTGAAGAAGGGTACCTTCCTTAGTTTTGGTTTTTATTATTTTTATTGAAGTACGAAGTTCAATTCTGTGCACACAAGTATCAGCTGACAAATTTTCACAAACAGAAGATACCAGTGTAACTACCACCCAAATCAAGAAATGTTCCCATCTGCCTCTATGCCTCCTCTCACCAATTCCCAGTACCACTTCTTCCCCCAACCAAGAGTAAGCTCTGAGGCCCAGACAGGCTTCACCTAATTTTATACTTTATTTTTTCTTTTTATGAACAGCTTTATTAAAATATTCACATAACAATACAGTTCACCCATTAAAAGTATAAAATTGAGTGACTTTTAGTATATTCACAGATATGTATAACCATCACCGAAGTCAATTTTAAAATATTTTCATCACCTCAAAAAGAAAGCGAATACCTTTTAGCTATAACTCCCACCCCACATCCTCCCCAACCCTAGTCAACTGCCAGTCTACTTCCTGTCTGTATGAAATTGATTAATCGGATTGAACAAATTTCACTGGGGGTCTGAAGAAATTCCCTAGGCCTCCACAAACAAGTTTATTGGAGGTCTGAAGGAACTCCCCAAATCTCTGTAATTTAGTAGGAGACAAGATAAGGGTAATCACCCCAGCACCTGGACCCATTTAGACTAAGTAAATTTACTGAGGCTCCAGAAGAAGGACCAATTCTCTACATTTCATATAAATGGAACCATGTAATATATTATATTTTGTGATTGATTTCACTTAACACTTTCACTGTTCATTTTTGTTGTAGCATGTATCCATATTTCATTTTTCATGGCTAAATAATATTCTATCATATGGATATACCACATTTTGTTTATCCATTCATCAGTTGATGGATATTTCAGTGGTTTTTACCTTTTGGCTCTTCGGAATAAAATGCTGCTACAAACATTTATGTACAACTTTTTGTGTGGACAGTTTTTTCTCTTGAGTATGTAACCAGGAGCAGAATTGCTGGGTCATGTGGTAACGCTGTGGTTAGCATTCTAAACAACTGCAGTTTTGCATTCCCACCAGCAGTGTACAAAGGTTTCCATTTCTCCTCATCCTCACCAACATTTGTTATTTGAGGATTGTTCATTACAAATACATAAAACAGTGGTTACCAGAGTCAGTCAAGGTGGGAGGGAGGAATGCAGAGATTTAGGTCAAGGATATAAAGTAGCAAATATGTAGAATGATTTAATTCTTTACATAAATAGAATCTTACAGTATGTGTGCTTTTGTTTCTGACTTACTTTGCTTAGCATTTGATTCAGGAGATTCATCAACAGTGTTGCCTATAGTTGCAGACTATTCACCATCCTTATTGAATGGTGTTCTACTGTGTGAACATACCACAGTTGATTTTTTCACTCCACTAGTGGTGAGCATTTGGGTCATTTCCAGTTTAGGGCTGCTATGAATACTGCTGCCTTGAACAGTCAAGTATACATCATTTTGTGAGCTGCTTATTTTATTATTTGTGCTACCTGAATTTTGTACTATGTGCATGTATTACTTTTTTAAAACATCCTAAAACACGTTTAAGGGCTTTTAAACTAGGATCAGAAACTTAGTTCCTTCCCTACTGACAAGTAGGCAGAAAAAAAATAATAGTGATAACTAATATTTACTGAATGCTCACTGAGCCACCTCTTTGGGGAAAAAATCTTTTCATATATGTTTGTATTTAATCCTCCAAATTACTCAAAGCCATAGGTATTCTCATTATGCCCATATCAGACCTGCAGAAACTGAGACTGAAGGACATTAAATAACGTGTGCAAAACCATACACCTAGCAAGTAGGGAATCACAGTACAAACACAGGTCTCTGACTGCAAAGCCTGTGCATTCACCCTCCAATTACACAGCCTCCGATTACACTCAGCTGGGAGTTCAGGGCGCCTGCTAGACACGGGGAGGAGAGGCTGAAATGAGAGAACCCGAAACTGCCAGCTCAGTCCAGCTCAACAGCCCGGATTCTTCTTCCCCCTACTTCATGTCCTCATTAATCAAATGCTCTTGAACATGAAAGAGAGTGAGACTGGATTTTTGTTAAGATGAAAGAAAGGAATCTGTTCCCATCTGGCACCTTCAAAACTCTTCTATCCAAGCCAGCAGGGAGCACTTAGTGCAACCTACATGGCAGTTTAATAATTCCCCAAGAATGCCGGGAGATTTGGCAATGTCACAACCGATCTGGATCCACCAGCACTTGAGAATAATGGAAAGAGCAGGGGCCTAAGGTCTAGGGCAGGGGTCAACTAACTTTCTCTGTAAAGGCCCAGATACTAAACATTTTAGGCTTTGCAGATCCTATGATCTCTGTGTCAACTACCCAACTCTGGCATTGTAACATGAAAGCAGCCATGGACAACACATGAACAAACAGGCCTGGCTGTGTAAATAAAACTTCGTTTATGGCACAGATATTTGAATTTCATATAATTTTCATGTGCCCGGGCATATATTTAAAAAAAAAAAAATGTTTTAACCAGTAAAATATATAAAAGTTATTCTTAGTTTGAAAGCTGCACAAAAATAGAGGACAAAGTCTAGAGACCTGAATTCAAATCCTCTCTCTACCATTTGTTATTTCTGTGGCTTTCCACATACTACTCACATTCACCAAGCTTCGTTTTTCTCTTGAGAAAATGAGCAGAGCAGGTGCCAGGCGTTTGGGGCCTCCCTCGTGGCTGGCACTGAGCCATATGCTTTATATGCTTTACTGAATTAAATCCTGTAATAAACACAAAAGGCTGAAATTATACGATTGCCTTTTCAGATAGTTATGATGATTAAGAAATTATGTCTATAATTGTGCCTAAGCTGGCCTCCATAGTTCATTGCGTTTGACGCTTCCTGTTGTATGCAAAAGTTGCCATGCTGGTTCGATGACAGCATGCCTGCTTTTTCTAATACCTGTGATGTTTTGAGTACCTATATTTGTATTGCATTTAGAGTAAATAATTATCTAATTGTATTATTCTATTTAATTATAATTGCATCAAGCTGCAATATACAATCCAAATTTCACTGAACTGAAAGTTGAGCGCACATTTTGAATAGTCACTCCTTCTATTAGGTTGATGCAAAAGTAATTGCCATTACTTTTAGTGGCAAAAACGGTAATTACTTTTGTACCAACCTAATACATATGTGCACAGTAGGCAGTTTGACTCAGGTACACTTATTCAAAACATTGCATTAAGTAAGATAATACATGTTAAATACCTAGCACACAGCCTGGGATGCAGGTGTCAGCCAGTGTTTGCTCTCCACTTCGTTAGTGACAAAGATGAGGCTTAGCTACTTTTTGGGAAAGGTGAGTGCCACCAGAAAGATGAGGCCAAGGCTTATCAGACACACTGGAACACACAGCCTTTCCAAGGAATAAATCCACCATATTTTGTGTGTGAGTTCCGGCTCTGAAGCCCAGCCTGTTCTTACACTGACCCCCCAGTTTCTGCCTTGATCAGCCACCCACTAGGCTGGGCATTGCTTCCTCTCACTCTGCTATCTAGTGACCCAACCTAAGCCCAACCCTCCAACTTTCTTCGGCCATGCAACTGTTCTGCTAGTCTGCTCTGCATATCTGCTCTTACCTTGTGATGTCTCCTCTGAGCTTTGGCTCCATTCCCCACTCAGCACAAACAACTCACTTTGCCCCAATATGGGGTGCAACAGCTCAGACTCTCCTAGTGGTCTAATCCCAGACACCTCGCTTGCTTTATAAGCACAATCTGGAAAGAAGATTTTCACTGCTCAGAGCCCCTCAGGTAGCAGAAGAGTAGAGTGGCAAACAGAGCAATTATCCTCTGGAATGACCCTAACTGGTGTTTCAATCCCAGCTCCCCTCCATACTAACACTTGGGTGAGTTATTCACCAGGTCTATGTTTCAGTTTCCTCATCTGTAAAATGGAGGTTGCAAAAATATCATCTATCCCATAAAGTTATGGTGATGATTAAATTAGTTATTCTATAGGAAGTGCCTGCAGCAGTGGTTAGCATGTGGTAGGCACTTTGTATGTGTTATCTGTTATGTCTGTTTGCTCTCACTAGCATCTATATTTCCGAGTACTAGACTTCCCCAGAGAGTGTCAAGTTTGTGATGTTTCGTGGGAACAGATATAAGCTCACTTGCTGAATCTCTCTCTGAGCTAATAATTAACACATACATTGCACAGTAGCTTACCAGGAAAGCCTATACTGGTCTGAACGAGAAGAAACTTACTGAACAATACTAAAGCTCACTTCTCAATATAACAGCAGCCCTTGCTCAACATGTTGCCCATATCTTCAGTACTGTGCAGAGGTCACAGCCATCATATTCTGCCAGCTCTTCCCCTATGCGTTGAGCAACCATATCATGTGTCTTCCCAACCAGGACATTTTTCATTTTTAGCTTCTTGTTTTGACATAATTTCAGGTTTACAGAAAATCTTTAAGAGTAGTACAAATACCCCCATGTACCCTGTACACATATTCCTGAAATGTTAATATTTTTCATATTTGCTTTATCATTTCCTCTATTTCCTCTATCAGTCTATCTATAATACCTACCTATCTACCTATCCATCCATCTAAAAATGCCCCATGTAATCAGCAAACCTGCTTTAAATGTCACCAATTATCCCAAGAACATCTTTTTTAGCACAAGAAAACCCTGAATCATGTATTGTATTCAGTCGCCATGTACTTTTAGTGTTCTTTAACTTAGAACAGTTCCTTGGTCTTTCTTTGTGTCTTATGACATCAACATTTTTAAATAGCACAGGTTAGATATTTTGTGGATTTTCTCTCACTTTGGGTTTGTGTAATGTTTCCTTCTGAATAGATTGAGGCTATGTGCTTTTGGGAGTTATACACCAGGAATGATGCTTTGTTCCTCTTAGTATATATTATCAGCAGACACAGTATATCAATTTGTCCCATTACTGGTGATGTTATTGTCAGATTTCTGCACTGTAAAGATACTCTTTTTCCTTTTGCAACAGACAAGTATTTTAAGAGTATATAACCATCCTGATACTCCTTAAACTTTCACTCAAAACACTTAGCACACAGTGTAGATTCCTGTCTGAGTCAATGCTATAAAGGGTTCCAAATGATGATTTTTCTAATTTCATTATTTCTTCTATACTTATTAGTAGTCTCTCTACTTTAAAGAAGAACCTTCCCTTCTCTCCTATTTTTAAATTTATATCATAGATTCTTGTTTTATTCCATGGGTTATAATTGGTTGCCATAGTTATTACTTTTTATGCCTAGATTGCTGACTGGGGTCAGGAAGAGCCCTACAATTTGGTGCATGTTCCTGTTGACATGTTTCTCAGCATTTTGGGGGATGTCCTCACTTGCCAGAACAACATGATGTTCCAGGCTTATCTTGTCCTTTTCCCAGCCCCAAGCCTGGAATCAGCCATCTCCAATGAGCCAAGTAAACCAGGGCATATTTGAGAGAAAGGGCCACAGGCATAATCATGGCGGGTATAAACTGGAACTGACCTAGAGACGCCGGATCATATTCCCAATCTACCACTAGATGTCCTTCCACACCTCAATGGTTCTTAACAGGAGGCAGTCCCGGGGCATTTGGAAATGGTGGGATATTTGGAGTTATCACAAAGACTGGGGCAGCAGGGGTTACTTCTGGCATTTAGTAAGCACAGTCCAGGCATGTCAAATTTCCTGCACAGGACCATCTATCCTAACACAGAATTACCCCATAAGTAGCAATCCTGTTAACAAAATAGTGGTCCAATCCCTGAACTAATCTATCTTGTGTTCTAGTCTCTCAAGGATTGGCTTAGTTCTTTTCACCTTAGTGGCCATCGGTTAATTCAATCACCACTGTTTCCATAGAGGGAATCTAATATATTAGATTGATCAAGTGTGTTAATCAAATATATTGGATTAGCTGGCATGCATTATAGCAAATAGCCAGTGTTCATTGTAGATCTAGTTTAAACAAAGCCTCTACCTCTTATGTGTCAATTTTTGCAGAAAACATTGTTCTAGCAAGTTGGCAAGGAGCCTAGGACTTACGTTAAGACACACCCTCTCATACTCAGTTCTTGCAGCTCTCTGTCTAGTTATTGCCCCTATTCAGCACCAACAACAGGTACCCAGGTTTTATAGGGCAAGCATTTTACATGCACTATCTTATTTAACCTTCACAGTAGCCCTGTAAATCAGGCATTCTTATTATTACAATTTTACAAAGAACCTGGGATTCGGTGTGGTCGGTAGCAAGCCCAAGATAGCAGAGCTGTCATGTGGCAGAGCCAACATTCAAAATCCCACGGTCAGGCTCCAGTAGCCATGCTGTGTCCTGCCAATGAATGTAAGAACATACCCAACACAATGAAAAATAAAAAATGAAATAGAAAGGGCATGGAAAATATTAAATCATAACTGCAGAGGAAAAAAATCAAATTTAGGCTTTGAGTTACTGCAAAGTTACCGCAACCAATCTTTTTTTTTTTGGTGCTTCCTAGTTATAGGCTAAAACTAATGGCAAAACAAATTACAAGAATATAATTTGTTGTAAGCTTGAGGGAAATGCACAGCAAGATGTTTCTTGATCAAGAAAACGGATACTGTGGAGCTTTCTCTTCAGTACTTTGATGAAACAGCACTAAAATGTCCTCAATAACATCTCTACAAAGAATCAGTGATTCTTACAGACCTCTAAGAGGAGCCAGTGTGATGCCTAAGGATGGGCATGTAGGTTACTTGGCAGACAGACTCAGTAGTCATCATCACATAGTAATCTCTAGCATCCTAGTAGCTTTCTCACTGGCTTTAGTTTTGAATAAATGGGATTTTTACTAAGATTGTACATTATGCAACAGAGGCAACCACAAAGACCATCCCTAGAAAATGAAATTATCTTGGGCCCCTTCCTCCCTTACCTCCTGCTTCACACTGCATTCTCTGGGAAGCAGATGCTGAAACAGAATCAGGTATACAAAAATTTGGGGAGACGTCACACCTGTGAAAGCAAAGGGAAGAAGTAAGATTGGGCCGGAGGACCCATCAGAGCCTGACATTAACCTGACAGTCTCTGTCAGCTCAGGAATCCTTTAGGATTTCCATGTTGGGTATAAATGACTGGACCTTTCTACTGGAACTTAGTCATTGGTAGAGGTTGTACCAAGAATAGCGTGATGCCAGCTAAACACTGAGGAATCTAACAGCTGAAGGATGTCAGCAAACCATATTCCTCACAGCTGGACAGCAAGGTCATTCCTGAAGGGGGGATCTGAGCAGCATATCTCTATGTCTGCCTCACTTCCCTCTGTACAAGCCTGTACCTGATTGCAGCAGAATGAGATGAGAAACAAATATTTTTTGTTACAATTTACCACTTCCATCTCAGCCTGCTACCACTTAGCTCTCCTTGGGCAAAGGGAAAAAGACATTTGAAGAGCTTGCGTCTTGGGTAAGTGAAAACGGAACTCTCCTCTCCTTCCCTTGGATTTCTAAACATCGTAGATCATTTCTGTGAATTCTTTTTATTAGGAAAATAGCACCCTTTAAAAGAAAAAACAAGTTGTCTATGCCTTACACTTACACTCAGAGTCAGTTTGAGCTTCCTGCTGTGCAATGATATACATCTTGTGCAATGATAACTGCATGCTACCATGCCTCAAGAAATGTTCCCTTAAGTGGAGTGAGGAGGAGAAATAACAGAGGCTCAATGCCTTGTTTCGAGAAAACATTTGTTCTTGTGGAACCCGATGCTTGTGCTTTTGAGTGCAGGACTTTTTCCTCGCCCAGCAATAACCAACAACTCAGGTAGGCCAGTTGGCCTCACTTCATGAGCTTCTTGGTTTCTGAATACAACAGAGGCAAAGAGAGTAAGTTTTATGAGGACTTGGGTTTCCTTAATTAGACACAAGATTTTTATTTGATTGGGGGGACTAACGGAGAAAGGGAGACACTAGTGGCATTTGTAACTTGTTAAGACTAATTGAAAATCTCAGGACCAAAGCTTTCTGTGAAGAGAGTGCTCTAATGAGAATAAATGTGATGATTATTTACCTAATTGAGCAGTAATGACTGAAGTGCGAGCCACTTCCCCAGGATTAATAAAGAGCCGGGGAGTTGACAGTTTAGACCATTAGGCTCAGCTGGTACTTCATCTTGGTGAAGGGCACAGTGCCAGAATCATATTACTATTGTAAAATGAGCCCAAAACATAGACATATACTTTTGGAGAAATAATTTTAATTGGCTAAGTGCCCGACATCAGGTTGGGCCATTCAGTTCTATCATTAAACAAAGTTTCACACAAGTTCTTCAAGACTTGTTCCATTTAGAGTGTCCTCAGTATTCAGTGATTAAAAAAGAAAAGTAGAAGAGGGACCCTTAGCAATATCAAAAATAGTCTCTTGTGCAATCAAAAGCAAGCAAGCTATTATTATACACACCCTCTCACTTTAAAAACAACACTAGAGACATTGAGTTGAGCTGGAAGCATTGCATACTTTCAGATACAGTTGATATTGTTACCCACAGTGTCCCTCCAGGAAAGCCAGAGGTCACCCGTAATACCACAATTAAGGATAAAATGATCTTATATTATCAGAAATTTCAATGTCTTCATAAAAAATTGTGTTTGCATTCAATATCTCCCTTATCCAGTGTGACAAATGTTCATGTATGAGTCATGTCAAGAAAAAGAGTTTCTCAGCTTGCTATGTATTCATTATTCTACAGCTCTGCTCTGCAGGGGAAAGTGCGAACAGCAACTGAGCGCAAGCAGGAATCTAAGACATGGGATTCAACTTGCCCTTCACACAGGGTGAATCCTACCCTAGTGACCTTTGTGTTTTAAGGAAGTTTGCAAATATGTTTAATTGGACAACATTTCTTCCTTTATCTAGCAAACACTGAGTATCTTGCCAGACACTATGAAAAAAGATAAAATTATAAACATAAGCAAGGCACAGCCACTGCCAATCAGAAGCTTACAATCTAGCAGAGATCTTAAAATCCAGGGAGCTCTTTTAGAAATCTGCTTAGGGATCAAAATTTTCAATCACAATCTTCCTTCCAGCAACTTGATTCTGTAATCATTATTTTAATATTCATTGAACAAGATGATTAATGTGGTTCCATCTGCTGTATGAAGTCACCCATGCTACAATCAGCCAATCAAGCAACAGCAGTAATAATGCACACTTCATTTAAAGGACATTTACCAAGCTGTTACTATGTAATATCACAGTTATAGGGCTTGAGGAGGTAGAGTTGAATTAAAAATAATAATCTCTGTTATCCCATAGTATAGTGGAATAGGAAAGAAATACAAAAAAAAAATGTGATAATGTATTATAGGTACTATAATAGTAGGGTAGGAAGATACACAGAAGTGGGAATAACCAAGCCAATCTCAGCACTCAGAAAAGGTGTTATAAAGGAGGTAACCTTGAATTAAACCCTGAGGAAATGGATATTCTTCAGGCAGAGGTGTATAAAGAGCTTCCCAACCAACGGAGCAGCATAAAGAAATGGCATGGCAGAGTAAACAGCTGGGTATGGTCAAGGAAACTCCCTCAACTGCATCTTCTTCACTGCCTCAACTATTACTCAATGCTCTCCATTCTCTCTGCAAACACCCTGACTAACTAAACTCCCATGACTAGCAGGATATTATTAGACGTAACAAACCTGTCAATTGATGCTTTCCCTTTAGAATGACTGGCCTTTTATTTCAGTAAACTGCTAAGCTCAGGAGATACAACTATGAAAGATGAAGGAACATTATAAAAATCTCTGCAATGAGATTCTGCCTTACATTGCTTTGCTGGTATGTCAACTGATTACCCCAATTTAAAGAAACCCAAACTGGAAATTATACAAGATAAATTATGGGTGTTTTTTATGCAAAAAAGAATCAAATCAAATCGAAGTCTTGGCTCTACATTAAAGAAATGACAAATGCATGTTTATGTTTTTATTAAAATGTTTTAGGGTAGATTCGTATGTATGCTTTATTTCTTTAACCAATGTTTTAAGCAGTTAACCAGCTGCTATTATTAATGTGCTGGTTGAAAGGGTTTCTCTTAAAGTATGAATTTAAAATAGAATGAGAAAATATCAGACTTGAGAAGAAGGAAAGTCACAGTAGGACATTTGGAATTCATTCTCTAGACCAGAGGTCTGCAAACTCAATTCTGCAAGCCAAATCCATCCTGCAGCTTATTTTTATAAATAAAGTTTTATTGGAATACAGCCAGACCCATCCAGTTACAGAATTTCCTATGGCTGCTTCCACTCTACAATGGCAGATTTGAGTAGTTGTTACAGAGACTATACGTAAGTGTGCAGGAGAGTTTAGACCATGCCTATGGGAAAGGTATGAAATACCACTCTTCTTCCTAGACACTTTCGCAAACAAAAACCTTAAGCCAGTGTGGGACCAAACACTGTTGCCCCACCAGAGCACTAATGAAGGCAGATAAATGACTGAGAAAACCCCATCCCTTGGAGATAGAGGCCAGAAATGGTAACACCAATACCACTGGAAATCTCCTGCTTCTAGGGAAGGGCATGAAACTCTCTCATATGTAACACCCACCACAGATACAAGGCAGGAGTTTGATTTTCATGGGGAGGAGGAATTGGAACACTGAGAATGCCCCATCCCTGAGGCCCAGGCACACAGGCCTGTATGGGTCTGTGGCTGAACTGGGACAAAAGAGAAGCCCTAAAACCACCAGTAGCAAGCATTGGGTAACAAGCAGTAGCAGTATTACAGCAAAACAGGTGCAGCTGAAAGCAGAAAGTGGGCCATTAAAACCCTTTAGCACCTCAGCTACTATGCTGATAGAAAATCCAAAGAAAAATTTGAAGCCCATAGGAGGCTGAGGATGACCCTACTAACAACAAAACTCAATCCTAAGTAGATTGATTTAACATTCTACTCTAACAACCTTAAAGAAGTATGCCCATTTCCATGAATAAATAGTATGTATCTTAATATCTGATGATCTTGTACACAAAATGTTTGCCATTTAATCAAAATGTATGAGACTCAAAAAGAAAATACAGCCCACTGTTGACAGCCAAAGCAATCAACAGAACCAAACAGAGACATGACTCCAATGTTGGAGCTATTAGTCAGGGACTTTAAATAAAACAATTACAATGAATAGGAAAAATACATTAAAATACTTCATGAAAGAAGATAAATGGATGGCAAAGAAGCACTTTAAAAAATGTTCAAGAGCTTATACACTATTAATGGAAATGTAAATTAGTTCATCCACTGTTGAAAGCAGTTTGGAGAGTTCTCAAAAAACTTAACTGCCATTTGACTTACCAATCCCATTACTAGGTATATACCCAAACAAAAGCAAACTGTTCTCCCAAAAGGACACATGCACTCATATGTTCATCATAGCTCTATGTATATTCACAATAGCGAGGACATGGAATCAACCTAAATGCCAATCAATGGATTGGATTTTAAAAAAATGTAGTACATATACACTATGGAATACCATGCAGTCATAAAAAAGAATAAAATCATGTTCTTTACAGCAACATGGGTGCATCTGGAGGCCATTATCCTAAGTGAATTAATGCAGAAACAGAAAACCAAATGCTGTATGTTCTCACTTGTAAGTGGGAGCTAAACCTTGGATACACATGGACATAAAGATAGCAACAATAGAGGGGAAAAAGAAGGACTAGAGAAAGGGATGCAAAACTAGCTACTGGGCACTGCTCAGTACCTGTGTAATGGGATCCATCATACCCCAAATCTCAGCATCACACAATATACCCATGTAACAAGCCTGCACACGTACCCCCTGAATCTAAATTAAAGTTGAAATCATTTCTAAAGAAAAGAAAAATGAACAAATTGAGAAAAACAAGATGTTCAACCTGATTAGTCATTAGAGAAATGCAAAATAAAGCCATGATGACATGTCACTACATACCTAGTAGAACAACTAAAAGAAAACACACTGACAGTCCTGAGTGCTAGCAAGTATGTGGAACCACAGTCTCTCTCACACATTGTTGGTGGGAGTACACAGTGGTGCAGCATAAAACACTGCTGGGCAGTTTTTTATGAAGCTAAACATATATTTACTTACTCTGTGGCCCAACAGTTCCACTCCTGAGTATTCGCCCTAGGGAAATGAAAACTTATGTTCACACAAAAACCTGTACATGAATGTTTGTATCAACCATGTTTGTATCAGCCACGTTTGAAAACAACACAAATGTATTTCGGTGAGTGAATAAACATATTGTGATACATTTATACAATTTAAAACTATTTGGCAATAAGAAAGAACAAGCAAACGATACACACACCTTAGGAGAATTTCAAAGGCATTATGATGAATTTTTAAAGCTAATTTTTAAAGGTCGCATATTTTGAAATTCCATTTATATAAGATTCTTAAAATCGCCAATACTATAATGATAAAGAACAGATTAGTATTTGCTAGGAAATGGGTGGGTAGGGAGTGTGGCTATAAAGGGATAGCACAAGGGAATATCTTGATAGTTGTAGAACAGTTCTCTATCCCGACTGTGGTATTAGTGACATGACCTTATATGTATTTGAGATTAAATTTCATTGATATATAAAATGCTTGTAAAAACTGGTGATGTCCAAACAATTCTATAGTTTAGTTAACAGTATTATGCTAATGTCAATTTCTTGGTTTTTATCATTATACTGATATTGACCAGGTAAAGTGTACATGGGAAACTTCTGTCTTATTTTTGCAACTTTAGTATGGGTTTTAAATGACTTCAAAATAAATACTACAAAAAAATTCTCCCTACTAAATAACCATTATTAATAGGTTAAAATTTCCAGGGGAAAAAAGTGGACAACAGAGATGAACAGTTGAGTGATTTCACAGAAAGATAAAAACTGTAAGCAAGGTTCAAGTAGAAGTGTGTGAGGGAAATAAATCACAATAGTAATTCACAGATTTAATTATAGGAATCATAGACTTTACATAGCCAGAGGAAGAATTAGGTAATTTAAAGATAGATCAATAAAAACTGCCCAAAGTGAAAATCAATAAGAAAAGAACAAAGAAAGTGGAAGGGGAGAACAAAGTATTTAAGAACAATGGGACAACATCAAATAGTCTAAAATATATGTGATTGAAGTTACAGAAGAAGAGAGAATGGGCAAAAGAAATCTCTGAATAATAGTCAGAATTCTCCAAAAATAATGAAAGCATCAAACTATAGATCCAAAATTCTTAAATAACCTGAAGCAGAATAAATTTTAAAAAGCTAGATATAACTTACTCAAAGTCGCAAATAAAGGTGAAGAGGAAATTGAAGGAAGCCAGTGGAAAAATATGTGAACACATTAAATCAGAGAAATTGTTTAAAAATACAAAATTACAGCTAGATAGAACTAGAATAAGTTCTAGTGTTCCATATCACTGTAGGATTACCATAGTTAATAATAATATATGGTTTCAGATAACTAAGAGAATACTGAATGATCCTAACACAAAAAAAGTATAAATGCTATGGATGATAGATATGCCAGTTACCCTGATCTGATAACTATATGTAGTGAGACATCACCATGTAGCCCCATGAATATGTACAACTATTCTGTCATTTAAAAAATTAATATAAAGAGGTAAAGACAAGAATTATAGGTGACTTCTTGTCTGAAGTAATTAAAGTCAGAAGATAAAACATATCTTCAAAGCCAGCCGGGGGGAAAACTACCACCCAGAATTCTATATCTAGCAAAAATACCTGTTTAAAATGAAGGTAAAATAAAGACTACTCAAAATTTTTGTAATGGGAGAATTCCTTACCAGCAGACCTATACTTCAAGAAACATTAAAGAAAGTTCTTCTGACAGAAGGAATGTGAAACTAGACCAGAAATTTTATCTACACAGAGATATGAAGAACTCTGAAAATAGTAAAAATAAAGATTAATATTAAAAAACACATTTTTCTTAATTTTAAGTGACTCTAAAATGTAATTGACTACTTGAAGCAAAATTGTAGCAGTGAGATTTATAACCCATGTAAAATGTAAACGTCTGATAGCAATAGCACAAAGTTTATGAGGAATTTGAATATCTAAGTCTTCACAATATGTAAGAATTTGTGTAATATTATATAAAACATCTAGTACTCAGTCTTTACTTGCTGCAGGGAAGATCAGTTTGGCAGGCCCAGCACTGGAATTACCATTTAGGTTAGTTAGGAGACTGCAGAAGTTCAAGAAAGAAATCATCAGTACCTACAGCATGCCAAATAATAGTAAGAACACAGAGAGGATTCACATTTGAGATCTACTTAACAAGGTAAAATAAGGAGGATTTGGTGACTGAGTATTGAGAGGTTCTGAACGTGAGGTAGAGGGAAGAGTCCACCGTGTATCACAGGTTCCTGGTTTGGGTGTCCCTAGCAGATAGTGGCGCCATCAAGTGAGTCTGAGGGGAGAGGAGGACAGGATCATTAACATGAAAAGTTAATGAGTTTGGATTTTAATTGGTGTTTCAGGCAATTTACATGTAATGTTATTATTGATGTGTTTGGATTGAAATCTACCACTAGTTTGTTGCTTTTATTTGTTCCATCTATATTTTTCTTCCTTTTTTCATTCTATTTCAGCCTGGATTACTTGAGCTTTTTTATGATTTCATTTTGTCTCCACTATTGGCTTATTAACTATGCTTCTTTTTCTGTTTCTTTTCATGTTGACCTAGGATTTACAATGTACATGCTCTCCACATTCCTACAGTTATTTAACATACATTTCTTCCTTGAACTTCTGCATAGTTTCCTAATTAAATGGTAATTCCTGTATTGGACCTAACAAATTGATCCTCCCTGCAGTAACTAAAGAAATCTATTTATAGTACATGTGTGAAGACATAAACATTCAACAACTCTCACAGTATAAAAAAAAATACAACTGGCCGGGCGCGGTGGCTCAAGCCTGTAATCCCAGCACTTTGGGAGGCCGAGACGGGCGGATCACAAGGTCAGAAGATCGAGACCATCCTGGCTAATACGGTGAAACCCCGTCTCTACTAAAGAATACAAAAAACTACCTGGGCGACAAGGCGGGCGCCTGTAGTCCCAGCTACTCGGGAGGCGGAGGCAGGAAAACGGCGTAAACCTGGGAGGCGGAGCTTGCAGTGAGCTGAGATCCGGCCACTGCACTCCAGCCTGGGCGACAGAGCCAGACTCCGTCTCAAAAAAAATAAAAATAAAAAAATACAACCTCTTTTTTTTTTTATTATTATTATACTTTAAGTTCTAGGGTACATGTGCATAACGTGCAGGTTTGTTACATATGTATACTTGGGCCATGTTGGTGTGCTGCACCCATCAACTCGTCAGCACCCATCAATTCATCATTTATATCATGTATAACTCCCCAATGCAAGCCCTCCCCCCTCCCCCCTCCCCATGATAGGCCCCGGTGTGTGATGTTCCCCTTCCCGAGTCCAAGTGATCTCATTGTTCAGTTCCCACCTATGAGTGAGAACATGCGGTGTTTGGTTTTCTGTTCTTGTGACAGTTTGCTAAGAATGATGGTTTCCAGCTGCATCCATGTCCCTACAAAGGACGCAAACTCATCCTTTTTTATGGCTGCATAGTATTCCATGGTGTATATGTGCCACATTTTCTTAATTCAGTCTGTCACAGATGGACATTTGGGTTGATTCCAAGTCTTTGCTATTGTGAATAGTGCCACAATAAACATACGTGTGCATGTGTCTTTGTAGTAGAATAATTTATAATCCTTTGGGTATATACCCAGTAGTGGGATGGCTGGGTCATATGGTACATCTAGTTCTAGATCCTTGAGGAATCGCCATACTGTTTTACATAATGGTTGAACTAGTTTACAATCCCACCAACAGTGTAAAAGTGTTCCTATTTCTCCACATCCTCTCCAACAACTGTTGTTTCCTGATTTTTTTAATGATTGCCATTCTAACTGGTGTGAGATGGTATCTCATTGTGGTTTTGATTTGCATTTCTCTGATGGCAAGTGATGATGAGCATTTTTTCATGTGTCTGTTGGCTGTATGAATGTCTTCTTTTGAGAAATGTCTGTTCATATCCTTTGCCCATTTTTGATGGGGTTGTTTGTTTTTTTCTTGTAAATGTGTTTGGGTTCTTTGTAGATTCTGGATATTAGCCCTTTGTCAGATGAGTAGATTGCAAAAATTTTCTCCCATTCTGTAGGTTGCCTGTTCACTCTGATGGTAGTTTCTTTTGCTGTGCAGAAGCTCTTTAGTTTAATTAGATCCGGTTTGTCAATTTTTGCTTTTGCTGCCGTTGCTTTTGGTGTTTTAGACATGAAGTCCTTGCCCATGCCTATGTCCTGAATGGTACTACCTAGATTTTCTTCTAGGGTTTTTATGGTATTAGGTCTAACATTTAAGTCTCTAATCCATCTTGAATTAATCTTCGTATAAGGAGTAAGGAAAGGATCCAGTTTCAGCTTTCTACTTATGGCTAGCCAATTTTCCCAGCATCATTTATTAAATAGGGAATCCTTTCCCCATTTCTTGTTTCTCTCAGGTTTGTCAAAGATCATATGGCTGTAGATGTGTGGTATTATTTCTGAGGACTCTGTTCTGTTCCATTGGTCTATATCTCTGTTTTGATACCAGTACCATGCTGTTTTGGTTACTGTAGCCTTGTAGTATAGTTTGAAGTCAGGTAGCATGACGCCTCCAGCTTTGTCCTTTTGACTTAGGATTTTCTTGGCAATGCGGGCTCTTTTTTGGTTCCATATGAACTTTAAAGCAGTTTTTTCCAATTCTGTGAAGAAACTCATTGGTAGCTTGATGGGGATGGCATTGAATCTATAAATAACCTTGGGCAGTATGGCCATTTTCACGATATTGATTCTTCCTATCCATGAGCATGGTATGTTCTTCCATTTGTTTGTGTCCTCTTTGATTTCACTGAGCAGTGGTTTCTGGTTCTCCTTGAAGAGGTCCTTTACATCCCTTGTAAGTTGGATTCCTAGGTATTTTATTCTCTTTGAAGCAATTGTGAATGGAAGTTCATTCCTGATTTGGCTCTCTGCTTGTCTGTTACTGGTGTATAAGAATGCTTGTGATTTTTGCACATTAATTTTGTATCCTGAGACTTTGATGAAGTTGCTTATCAGCTTAAGGAGATTTTGGGCTGAGACGATGGGGTTTTCTAAATATACAATCATGTCATCTGCAAACAGGGACAATTTGACTTCTTCTTTTCCTAACTGAATACCCTTGATTTCTTTCTCTTGCCTGATTGCCCTAGCCAAAACTTCCAACACTATGTTGAATAGGAGTGGTGAGAGAGGGCATCCCTGTCTTGTACCAGTTTTCAAAGGGAATTTTTCCAGTTTTTGCCCATTCAGTATGATATTAGCTGTGGGTTTGTCATAAATAGCTCTTATTATTTTGAGGTACATTCCATCAATACCGAATTTATTGAGCGTTTTTAGCATGAAGGGCTGTTGAATTTTGTCAAAAGCCTTTTCTGCATCTATTGAGATAATCATGTGGTTCTTGACTTTGGTTCTGTTTATATGCTGGATTATGTTTATTGATTTGCGAATGTTGAACCAGCCTTGCATCCCAGGGATGAAGCCCACTTGATCATGGTGGATAAGCTTTTTGATGTGCTGCTGAATCCGGTTTGCCAGTATTTTATTGAGGATTTTTGCATCGATGTTCATCAGGGATATTGGTCTAAAATTCTCTTTTTTTGTTGTGTCTCTGCCAGGCTTTGGTATCAGGATGATGTTGGCCTCATAAAATCAGTTAGGGAGGATTCCCTCTTTTTCTATTGATTGGAATAGTTTCAGAAGGAATGGTACCAGCCCCTCCTTGTACCTCTGGTAGAATTCAGCTGTGAATCCATCTGGTCCTGGACTTTTTTTGGTGGGTAGGCTATTAATTGTTGCCTCAATTTCAGAGCCTGCTATTGGTCTATTCAGGGATTCAACTTCTTCCTGGTTTAGTCTTGGGAGAGTGTAAGTGTCCAGGAAATTATCCATTTCTTCTAGATTTTCTAGTTGATTTGCGTAGAGGTGTTTATAGTATTCTCTGATGGTAGTTTCTATTTCTGTGGGGTCAGTGGTGATATCCCCTTTATCATTTTTTATTGCATCTATTTGATTCCTCTCTCTTTTCTTCTTTATTAGTCTTGCTAGCGGTCTGTCAATTTTGTTGATCTTTTCAAAAAGCAACTCCTGGATTCATTGATTTTTTGGAGGGTTTTTTGTGTCTCTATCTCCTTCAGTTCTGCTCTGATCTTAGTTATTTCCTGCCTTCTGCTAGCTTTTGAATGTGTTTGCTCTTGCCTCTCTAGTTCTTTTAATTGTGATGTTAGAGTGTCAATTTTAGATCTTTCCTGCTTTCTCTTGTGGGCATTTAGTGCTATAAATTTCCCTCTACACACTGCTTTAAATGTGTCCCAGAGATTCTGGTATGTTGTATCTTTGTTCTCATTGGTTTCAAAGAACATCTTTATTTCTGCCTTCATTTCATTATGTACCCAGTAGTCATTCAGGAGCAAGTTGTTCAGTTTCCATGTAGTTGAGCGGTTTTGATTGAGTTTCTTAGTACTGAGTTCTAGTTTGATTGCACTGTGGTCTGAGAGACAGTTTGTTGTAATTTCTGTTCTTTTACATTTGCTGAGGAGTGTTTTACTTCCAATTATGTGGTCAATTTTGGAATAAGTGCGATGTGGTGCTGAGAAGAATGTATATTCTGTTGATTTGGGGTGGAGAGTTCTATAGATGTCTATTAGGTCCGCTTGGTGCAGAGATGGGTTCAATTCCTGGATATCCTTGTTAACTTTCTGTCTCGTTGATCTGTCTAATGTTGACAGTGGAGTGTTGAAGTCTCCCATTATTATTGTATGGGAGTCTAAGTCTCTTTGTAAGTCTCTAGGGACTTGCTTTATGAATCTGGGTGCTCCTGTATTGGGTGCATATATATTTAGGATAGTTAGCTCTTCCTGTTGAATCGATCCCTTTACCATTATGTAATGGCCTTCTTTGTCTCTTTTGATCTTTGATGGTTTAAAGTCTGTTTTATCAGAGACTAGGATTGCAACCCCTGCTTTTTTTGTTCTCCATTTGCTTGGTAGATCTTCCTCCATCCCTTTATTTTGAGCCTATGTATATCTCTGCATGTGAAATGGGTCTCCTGAATACAGCAGAATGATGGGTCTTGACTCTTTATCCAGTTTGCCAGTCTGTGTCTTTTAATTGGAGCATTTAGTCCATTTACATTTAAGGTTAATATGGTTATGTGTGAACTTGATCCTGCCATTATGATATTAACTGGTTATTTTGTTCGTTAGTTGATGCAGTTTCTTCCTAGCCTCGATGGTCTTTACATTTTGGCATGTTTTTGCAATGGCTGGTACCGGTTGTTCCTTTCCATGTTTAGGGCTTCCTTTAGGGTCTCTTGTAAGGCAGGCCTGGTGGTGACAAAATCTCTAAGCATTTGCTTATCTGTAAAGGATTTTATTTCTCCTTCACTTATGAAACTTAGTTTGGCTGGATATGAAATTCTGGGTTTAAAATTCTTTTCTTTAAGAACGTTGAATATTGGCCCCCACTCTCTTCTGGCTTGTAGAGTTTCTGCCGAGAGATCTGCTGTTAGTCTGATGGGCTTCCCTTTGTGGGTAACCCGACCTTTCTCTCTGGCTGCCCTTAAGATTTTTTCCTTCATTTCAACTTTGGTGAATCTGGCAATTATGTGTCTTGGAGTTGCTCCTCTCGAGGAGTATCTTTGTGGCATTCTCTGTATTTCCTGAATTTGAATGCTGGCCTGCCCTACTAGGTTGGGGAAGTTCTCCTGGATGATATCCTGAAGAGTTTTCCAACTTGGATCCATTTTCCCCCTCACTTTCAGGCACCCCAATCAGACGTAGATTTGGTCTTTTTACATAATCCCATACTTCTTGTAGGCTTTGTTAATTTCTTTTTCTTCTTTTTTCTTTTGGTTTCTCTTCTTGCTTCATTTCATTCATTTGATCCTCAATCGCTGATACTCTTTCTTCCAGTTAATCGAGTCGGTTACTGAAGCTTGTGCATTTGTCACATATTTCTCGTGTCATGGTTTTCATCTCTGTCATTTCGTTTATGACCTTCTCTGCATTAACTAGTCTAGCTGTCAATTCTTCCACTCTTTTTTCAAGATTTTTAGTTTCTTTGTGCTGGGTACGTAATTCCTCCTTTAGCTCTGAGAAGTTTGACGGACTGAAGCCTTCTTCTCTCATCTCGTCAAAGTCATTCTCTGACCAGCTTCGATCCGTTGCTGGTGATGGGCTGCACTCCTTTGCAGGGGGAGATGCGCTCTTATTTTTTGAATTTCCAGCTTTTCTGCCCTGCTTTTTCCCCATCTTTGTGGTTTTATCTGTCTCTGGTCTTTGATGATGGTGACGTACTGATGGGGTTTTGGTATAGGTGTCCTTCCTGTTTGATAGTTTTCCTTCTGACAGTCGGGACCCTCAGCTATAGGTCTGTTGGAGATTGCTTGAGGTCCACTCCAGACCCTGTTTTCCTGGGTATCAGCAGCAGAGGTTGCAGAAGATAGAATATTGCTGAACAGCAAGTGTACCTGTCTGATTCTTACTTTGGAAGCTTCCTCTCAGGGGTGTACTCCACCCTGTGAGGTGTGGGGTGTCAGACTGCCCCTAGTGGGGGATGTCTCCCAGTTAGGCTATTCAGGGGTCAGAGACCCACTTGATCAGGCAGTCTGTCCGTTCTCAGATCTCAACCTCCGTGTTGGGAGATCCACTGCTCTCTTCAAAGCTGTCAGACAGAGTCGTTCGCGTCTGCTCAGGCCTCTGCTGCTTCCCCTGTTGTTTTTTAGCTGAGCCCTGCCCCCAGAGACAGGCAGGTTTCCTTGAGCTGCTGTGAGCTCCACCCAGTTCGAGCTTCCCAGTGTCTTTGTTTACCTACTTAAGCCTCAGCAATGGCGGGCGCCCCTCCCCCAGCCTCACTGCTGCCTTGCGGTTAGATCGCCACAGACTGCTGTGTTAACAATGAGGGAGGCTCCGTGGGCGTGGGACCCTCCCGGCCAGGTGAGGGATATATTCTTCTGGTGTGCCCGTTTGCTAAAAGCGTGGTATTGGGGTGGGAGTTACCCAATTTTCCAGGTGTTGTGTGTCTCAGTTCCCCTGGCTAGGAAAAGGGATTCCCTTCCCCCTTGCGCTCCCCAGGTGAGGCGATGCCTCGCCCTGCTTCAGCTCTCGCTGGTCAGGCTGCAGCAGCTGACCATCACCGATTGTCCAGCACTCCCTAGTGAGATGACCCCAGTACCTCAGTTGAAAATGCAGAAATCACCGGTCTTCTGTGTTGCTCGCGCTGGGAGTTGGAGACTGGAGCTGTTCCTATTCGGCCATCTTGCTCCGCCCCCGAGCAATACAACCTCTTTTAATTGGCATGTGAGACCCTAAAAGTCTGGATTTTTCTTGTTTCTGCAGACCCAATTTTGCAACTTTTTAGCTCCCATTTAGGCTTCAGCAACAACAAACTGACGTTTAATATACACAAGCCGAGTAGTTTCTCATCTCCATAACTTTATTCATAATGTCATCTGTGCCTAGAATCAATATTCTGCATTCCTTTCTCACCTGCATTCCAATCCTCGCTGAAAAGTTCAGCTATTGCCTCGTTCTTGACTTCTTCCCTGTCCACCTGCATTTGTGCTCCAACTGGGAACCCCATTCATGTTTACAAGAAACCCTCAAAGGACAATAAAGCCTGTTGTGATTCTACTTTGGTTTTTCTGAGTATTACAATTTCCTAAGATCTTTCACAGGACAAATTTTGAAAAGCAAGTGTAATACACGGAGGTGATTAAGCCTTTAAAGTGTACCCTTTGTTCCCAAGGTCTTGTTAATTATCATTTAGGCGCAGTTTATTTGCAATGTACTCAATTACTTAAGTAACTAAATAGCTTTTCACTGATCAGCATTGAACATCATTTGCTTAATAGCAACTAACAAATGCGGTGGCAGAGTTCCACCGATAGTCTACTTTCAGAAATAGGCTTACTTAAGATTGAACTCCAGGGGAAAAATAGATTCTAACAGACTAGATTATTGTTATTTACATAACCACTTAGGTCTAGAGAAACAAAATAATCTTTCCGTTTTTCAAAATTAAGGAATCAGTGAGCCAAAACAATATCCAAGTAACTCGCAAGTCCATTCCGTTCATTCATCCAGTCCATTTGTGCCAGGAAAATCTTCATGATATTCTTATTTGATCAATCACAACCCACAGCTCTCGACTGCTCATGTCTGACCTCAGTAAGAACTTCTCTTATAGATTAGAACAGTCATAGGATTTTTCCTCTCCAAGCTTTTGACACTTTGGATTATAGATCCCATGTGCTTGCCAATGTTTTTTGTTGTTAACTATAGAAAAATAAAAAGCAAATACAGACAGGTGAAAGACTAGGAGGGTCACATAACCTTGTATGGTGAACTATACCATGTGAACAGTCAAGGAAAGTTTCTGGAGCATGGGGCATATTAGCTAGGTGTTGAAAGAAAAATAGGAATTCAATAGGCTGGAAAATGGAGGGAGGCTATTCCAAGCAGAGGGAAGGCCTATCTAGAAGCACAAACGTATGATCAATAGGGTGTTCAACATTGAAATGCCACATGGGGACCTGACAAGAGGTAGTTGTCCTAGTTTGTTTTGTGCTGCTATGATGGAATGCCACAGAGTGTATAATTTATAAACAGAAATTTATTAGGACACAGTTCTGGAGGCTGGGAAGTCTAAGGTCCAGGTGCCAGAAAGTTCAGTGTCTGGTGAGGTCATTCTCTTCTTCCAAGAGGGTGCCTTGCATGCTGCCTAGATCCTCACGTGGCAGAAGGCCAAAGAGAGAAAGAGGATGAGCCCATTCACTTTTTACAATGGCATTAATCTATTCATGAGGGCTCAACCTAAATGCTTCCCATTAGGCCCCACTGTCACATTGGGAATTAAGTTTCCAACACATGAATTCTTGGGCACACATTCAAACTAGCGGCGTGCAAGGCCAAATCGTGGAAGCTTTTATTCTAAGCTGTGGGACTCAGACTTTACTCTGTTAACAGAGAAGCTGCAGAAAGGGTGACATGCAATGGCTCACACCTGTATCCCTGCACTTTGAGAGGTTGAGGTGAGTGGATCACTTGAGCCAGGGAGTTCAAGACCAGCCTGGGCAACATAGTGAGATCCTGTCTCTATGGAAATTTTTAAAAAGTAAAAGTTAGCTAAGTGTGGTGTCATGTACTGTTCCCAACTACTCAGGAGGCTGAGGCAAGAGCATCACTTGATCCTGGGAGGTTGAGGCTGCCGTAAGCCATGATCACACTGCTGCATTCCAGCCTGAGTAACAGCAATACCCTGTCCCACTTCCCCCCAAAACAAGATGCGCAAAGGGGAGATTTATCTCCCTAGTTTTCTAAAGGAGTAAAAGCAACCTCTGTGGGTGGAATAGCCCCATACATAGAAGGGGCCAAAAGAGAAAAAGGGCAACCAAAGTAGAGAATGAAGGGACGAGAAGAAGACAGGGACTCATGTCTGCACATTATGGAATAAAGGAGAAAAGACACAACCATCAATCTAAAAAGAAATAAACGAAAACAATAAAAGGCCGTATTGAAGGCAGTCAAACACTGACTTCTCTAGTATGGGTTAAAGCCTAGCTTCACCTCTAACTTTCTCCGAAATCTTAAAATGTTCTAACCTCTCTTATTTCGTTCATCTATAAAATGGTGATTTTATCTCAGTGTGTTGTGAGATTAAGTTAATGATTCTAACTAGAGCCTTGCAAAGGATATAATAACTGCTTAATAACCCCTCACAATCATGTTGTGTGTTCTGGAGAAGACAGGCTAAAGGTAGTAATTCTCTTTTAAACCATGAAGTCAACCTAGAGTTATATAAGACGCCACCATTGAGGGATGCTGTATGGTAGGCACATGAAACCTTCTGTATTGTTTCTTGTAACTTCTTGTGAGTCTCTAATTATTTCAAAATAAAAAGTTTTATTTTGCTTTGTTTTCCTTAAAGCCTTTTCAAACCACAATGGCAATTCATTCAAGCATGTGCTCAGCACTTGCTGCATGCCATACCCTGAGCTCCTTCTGTTCTAACGTTAATAAACCTCATTTTCCAATATTCAAAAAGCAGTTAACCAAATGACAGTGTGACTTTCCATTTTTACTATTGCTCTTTAGCAGAAACAAAGCAATAAAAATAAACTATTGGAAATGAAATTATGAGTATCCTAGATTAATCCCCAAAGTTGCAGTTTCTTTTGTTGTTCAGCTGTTTGATTTTCTAAGAGCCTGAACCCAGCCAAGTGCATACTCTATTTCTGAGCAGAGTTCTGTCCAGTTCTCTATCTGACTAGAATTGCACAGAAACAACAAATCTCTCGTAAACCCTAATGGTGTTTCTCAACAGAGGCATGATTGGAATTCTGAGCTGAATAATTTCATACTAGGGTACAGCCATGGGTGGTACAGAAAAGAATCAATACTTGCTTTGTCTTTGTGTAACCAGGATGTATGTCTGCATGACAATAATGAAGACTCAATTTCAGCTCCCGTTCACCCTTCCACAACAGCAGGGGCAGGACACCCTAGAGCATAAATAATCTGAACAACCCTGTGCTGAGGGCCTGCTGAAGATGCTTAATATCCCTGGCCCCATCCACTAATTTTCTGCCATCAATCACAACTTGACAATTACAAGTAAACTGACTGTGTTCTCCCAGATGCCTGCCTTTCTCATTGTGTAAACATAGCTCTACCTCCATCTTCTAGTCACTACCAATCACTCTTGCAAGATGGTGACTCCTCTTCTTGTCTGCTAGTCCCTAGACACAAAGAGTCCAAAGGGCCCTGGTGGAAGCCATAGCTTTTAGTTCAATGGGACCTTTGCTACGTTCCCTGGCAGAAGTACACTTCTTTTGGTGACCAGGACCTCCAACTTGAAGAGCACAGAGGTGCAGATGAAGAAGCGCAAAGCCCTTCAGTGGGTCAATGGGAGTGATGTTAACTGAGGCCATTTCTTCCTCTACCCCTTGATTCTAAGACCTATGTGTACTTCCTGTTAGGGACCCAACACCATGAAGTGGGCTCTGATTTAACACATATGCTGCACTGTAAAGGATGGGACCCTAACCTTTCAGAGCATTACCTTTCAGCTGGCACTTCATATGTTCCTTTAGTAGTTCATTCTAGGGCTCTAAAAGTACAGCTACTTCTGTTTGGTGTAGTATGTAATACAAACAGTAAGTTCTAGGATCATGAGCCAGTCCTACACCCCCTTCACTATTAAGTGGGTCCCCCGATCAGATACTATGTGGTGTGGATTTCTATTCTTGTTCGGTAATCTAAAAACCCTCAGATAATAGTTAGTTGTGTTGACTATGACTCAGAGATCAGGAAAGGAAAGCTTATACCCAGAATAAGTGCATCATTGGAAGGATGGACAGCTGGCTGCTGCTGGACAGAGGGGACCCATTGTAGTCAACTTGCCACAAATCAACCAATCGATCTTCTGAAGACCCAGTAACCTATTGAGGGCTCCTCATTGGTCTCTCTTGTTAGCAAGTCGGATGTTCAAAATCAGCAGTAGCTAGATTTTCTAGGAAAATTGGTAGTCCATTGTATTGGCTAATGAGTAGTCTTGCTCTCTGCCACTGTGGCCACTCTATTCATGTGCCCATCGTGACAGTACTTAATCCAATGACAAAGCCTGGATAATGTCAACTGGACAAGTTATCTTGTCTATTTGTTTTTTTCAGTGCTTCTTGTGTACTTGATGCTTTCCAATTAGTGTTAAATGCATGACACAAAAATCTTCACACATTGTGTCCACTCCCATAGTCCCAACCATATGCCTCTGTCTCAGACTCTTGTTTCCAATCTCCAAGTCCCTTTCATTCAGGTCCCTGTCCATACAGCTAGACTATTGGCTACTGTGCAGAAACCTATACATATATTCACACCTTAGGCCAATTTTTCTTCCACTCACAATAGATAACCATAGTCATTGCTTGAAGCTTCGTTCATTGGGAAGGCCTTCCTTCTCCACTGTCTTCCAAGGCTACCTTATAATGCATCTCTACTTCAGCGACCATCTATTTTTGCTTTACAGCTACATAGTGAACTAACTCATTGTCAACCAGAATTGGCCTTTTACCTCCCTTTCAGCTAGTCATAGAGAACACCCATATAGCCATAAGTGTGAGCTGCACAAGGGCACTAGTACAACCCTGGTGGGTGACATGGAGGCATCTGTGCTACTTGCTCATGCAGCCTCCTCATGCCAATCTAGTCCCATATGGGTTTGATCCCAGATGTGTCATTTCCATTTTCCAGTGGAAGGCTGTGGAACACATCTGAGTGTATGACTTAGTGCATTGGCAATAATCTACCTCATAATGGTCCATTCCAAATACATTTGGTGCCCCATTATCAACCACTCCATCTTGACCAACGCTCAGCAACATTCTAGGAACAGTTTCTCAAAAGGTGTATAACTTTATACCGAAAATGGATGGCATTGCTTCAGAGCTTTAGGGGCCTGCATTCTAATTCTTTCACTTGGGCATACATCAACTCCAAATTGTATCTTTCCCCACTAACATATTCAGCACCATAGGGTCAGCCAGATCATATGCCCCAAGTAGTAGGGTTGCTTATACCGCAGTCTTACATGCTGCAGAGCCCTTTCTTGCTCCAGGCCCACTCAAAGCTGTAGGACTTCTATGTAGTTCAGTATATGAGATGGAAAAATATTCCTAGATGTGAAATGTGTTGCCTCCAAAACACAGGCCTACTAAGTATCTTGCTCTATTTATTGAGATTGAGAATGTAAGATACAGCAATTTAACTTTTACTTGAAAATCCAGTGGTTGCAGTAGTGTTCTAGCAGCCTTTCACTACTGAACCACTAAAAACTTTACCAATGTGGTATGTTCCTGAATTTTCACAGGGTTTATCTCCCACCCTCCAGAGTGTGTGTGTCCTACCAAGGCCTCTAATGTATTAGACAGCTCTTGTTGACTCTTAGTGACGTCTTCAATGTAAATGGATCAATGTGATATTCTACAGAATGTTCAGATGGTCCATGTCTCTTCAGACCTTATTATGACAAATGTTTGAAGAGGTAACACAGCCCTGGGCAAAGCAGAAAATGAACATTATTGTCTGTTTCATGTGAATACAAACTCTGATTTTTTTGAATGTGTCTCTGTCTGGTTTTGGTATCAGGATAATATTGGCCTTGTAGAATGAATTTGGAAGTATTCCCTCCTCCTCTATTTTTCAGAATAGTTTGAGTAAGATTAGTATTAGTTCTTCATTAAATGTTTGGTATAATTCAGCAGAGTCATCATCAGTTCCTGATCTTTTCTTTATTGGAAGACATTTTATTATAAGATATTGTTATTTGTGGCCGGGCATGGTGGCTCACACCTGTAATCCCAGCACTTTGGGAGGCTGAAGCAGGCAGATCACAAGGTCAGGAGATCGAGACCATCCTGGCTAACATGGTGAAACCCTATCTCTACTAAAAATACAAATAAAAAAATTAGCTGGGCATGGTGGTGGGCACCTGTAGTCCCAGCTACTCAGGAAGCTGAGGCAGGAGAATGGCATGAACCCAGGAGGCGGAGCTTGCAGTGAGCCAAGATCACACCACTGAACTCCAGCTTGGGCAACAGAACAAGACTCTGTCTCCAAAAGAAAAAAAAAAAAAAGATCTTATTATTTGTTATTGGTTATAGTTTTATCTTGGTACATTGTATGCTTCCAGGAATTTGTTCCTTTCTTCTATATTTTCCAATTTATTGGCATATAGTTGCTCAAAGAGGCTACTAATGATCCTTTGAATTTCTGCTATCAGTTGCAATGTCTCCTTTATTATCTCTAATTTTATTTGTTTGAGTCTTCTTTCTTTTTAATTAGTCTGGCTAAAGGTTTGTTGATTTTGCATGACGTTTCAAAAATCCAACTTTTTGTTTCATTGATATTTTGTATTGTTTTCTTCATTTCAATTTCATTTATTTCTGCTCTGATACTTATTTATTTTCTTCTACTAATTTTGAGTTTGTTTTGCTCTTCCTTTTCTAGTTCTTTAAGATGCATCATTAGGTTTATTATTTAAAGTTTATCTTCTTTTTCAATGTAGGCACTGATAGCTCTAAAATTCCCTCTTTGTGCTCTTGCTGTACCCCATAGATTTTGGCATGTTGTGTTTCTATTATCATTTGTTTCAAGAATTTTTTAAATTTTCTTCTTAACGTCTTCATTGATCCACTAGTCATCCAGGAGCATATGGCTTGATTTCCGTGTATTTGTATAGTTTCCAAAATTCCTCTTGTTATTGATTTCTAGTTTTATTCCATTATGGTCAGAGATGATGCTTCATATTATTTTTATTTTGTTTTAATGTTTTCAGGCTTTTTAGTGATTTAACATATAGTCTGCTCTCAAGAATGAACCTGTGCTGAGGAAAAGAATGTGTATTCTGCAGCTGTTGGATGAAATGTTCTGTACATAACTATATAGTGCAGATTAACTCTCATATTTCTTTACCAATTTTCTGTCCAGTAGATCTGTCCAATGGTGAAATTGTGATGTTGAAGTCTCCAGCTATTATTGTATTGGGGTCTCTCTCTCTCTTTAGCTCTAACAATATTTAATTTATATGTCTGGGTGCTCCAGTGTTGGGTGCATATATATTTACAATTGTTAAATCCTCTTGCTGCTTTGACCCCTTTATCACTATATAGTAACCTTCTTTATCTCTTCCTATAGTTTTTGTCTTGAAATCTAATTTGCATTATATAGGTATAGCTAGCCCTGCTCTTTTGTGGTTTCCATTGACATGGAATATCTTTTCCCATCCCTTTATTTTCCACCTATGTGTGTCTTGTCTTTATGGTGAAGTGTGTTTCTTGTAAGCAACAGATCATTGGATCTTTTTTTTTTAAATCCATTGAGCCACTTGATGACTTTTGACTGGCAAGTCTCAGAGTCTCACTCAAAGTCTTCAATGTACCTGGGTATTCCTGATGGCTATTCTGAGCCCAAGGACTCTTTAGCTGGCAGGTGATGAATGCTACCAGGACTATGTCCTTCCCTTCAGGGCAGTAGTTTCCCTTCTGGCCTAGGGCATGTCTAGAAATGCCACCCAGGAGCTAGGGCCTGGAAAGGGGGCCTCTCAAAGCTGACCAGTGCCCTCTCCTGTTGTGACTGTGCTCTGGGCTCAGTTCAGCACTAGAACTTGCTTGAAAGTTGTACTCCTTGTGGTCTAGACTGACTTTCCAGTGAGTGTATTTAGAGCCCCAGAGTACTTGAGCTTGCAGTGGTAAGGCCTGTAGGAACTCAGGTTCTGACCACTAGGATTGGTGATTTCCTTTTGGCTAGAGCTGATATAAATGCTCCCTCCATGCGGGGGGCATCAGCTGAGTTTGGTCCTGTTTTCTTTTATGCTGTAATAGGACAGCACTAAGTTCAGTGCCTCACAATTGCTGTGCTTTCCTCCTCTAGCACCTAGGAAAGCTCTCCATACCCTGCCGCCATTGCTGGGGAATGGGAGAGGGGTGGCGTCAGAGATTTAAAATTGTTTATTTTCTACTTCTTCGGTGCCTCTTTCAGCAATATGAAGTTAAAACCAAGTACTATGAGTGATCACCTGATTTTTGGTTCTTACAAAGCTACTTTTTTGTGTGTGTAGATGGTTGCTAAATTGGTGTCCTTGCTGAGGGTGGAAGAGGGAATGATCAGTGGAGTCTTCTATTCTGCAATCTTGCCTGCAGCACTCTTTTGAGAAAGATTCCGAATTATATGATAAATTAGTGATGTCTGTCATGGAGGGGTGAGGGGCAGATTTAGACATATAGCCTATTTTGCCATTTCTGCTATAAACATCTACACAGTTTGTACAATCTGTAACTATAGAATTGAGTACAGATGACCTGCCCACAAGAGGACAAATGTCCTGATCTTGGCCTTAGTTCCTCTGTAATTCAACCAAGTACATGAATTAAGTTGACAGATGATACACTTGCTGTTTTCCAAGGGCAGATGTTGAAAGTGGAAAGGAGAAGAAAGCAAAGAAACCTGGGAGCAGGGGGACTGAGACTGGGTGTAAGGAGAAACAAGAGGTCCAATTTGCAAAACAATGGGTGTAGTAAGAGGAATCTTGAAGTATTCTCCAAAGATAACAATTTTGCTTTTCTCAATTTTGTCCTCTTGATTCTCACACAGTGCTGTCTTTAGTACAAACCTACTACCCTGAAAACTTCTGCTCTATGACTTAAAAGGTTTGTTATGATTAGTGTGATTCCTCTTCAGTCATTATTGAAATTCTTCCTAGGTGGTTACATTTAAGTGGTAAGAAGCTGCAATAATATAAGTCAAAGAACTCCTGCTTTGCTTTACTTTTCCTCAGTGGCCATCTGATAAATCAGGAAGGAGAAAAAAAAGTGAACCTCTCCAAGATTTCATTTCTATTGTGGCTTACCTGAAAATTTGAAAAACAAACAAAAAACAAAACAACAACAACAAAAAAAAACCCTGCATGTAAGCACTTGTATGTTTTTGTTAGATTCTTTCACAGGACTAGTCAACATCTTGACAGATATTATCTGGCGATTCACTGGAGACTTCATGGCACCTGATCTGGTTTGCCGAGTGGTCCGCTATTTACAGGTATGTAACACCTTCCAAATGTGATGAGACAAACTGATACCAAAGTTAGCTCTTAGATTTATTATAAGGAAAATAATATAAAACCCTGCATTCCTATGTATCAAACTGCCCGCTTTCTCCTAGGTGGAAGGACAATGAAAATGTGAAAGATTTTTAATGTATTTCCTTTGCTAAAAATACTATCTACATAAAGAAAACACAAATGAGCAATGATAAGGATGTAAAGCATTCATATTTCAAATGTTAACTAAAAATGTCTGGGTCAATATTAAGGATTTTGGCATATTGTGGATAATTTCCAAAAAAGTTTGTTAATTATATTTACCTTTTACTTCTCAAATGAACTCAACACTGGCTACTGTTCTTTTTTGTAAAACAAAGGGAATTTGTTAGAAAATAACTATTACTTATTGAATTACTGCCTAAATTATACTTTTTAAAGTATCTATTGGCATTTGAATTTCTTCCTCTCAAATTTCCTGTTTTCCTTTTGGAATGATTTTATAACTGAAAGATTTTTTTTTAATTTTTCCTAAGATCTATTTTTAGATTAAAGATATCCATGCTTGGAATGTCAATCTGCTTCATTGTAAGCCACATTTATGTATCACATGTATATTTGATTTAAAATATTACATATATACATATTTACATACATCCATACTCATATTGTTAATATGCATTAGATGTTTATAATACAGATTTAGACACTTCAACTAAGTATGGAAAGAATGGATTATTTTATAACTGGTATTAGGTTTGAGGTGCTGTTTCTGAGTTCTGAAAATTATTTTTTATTAATATATTTTTATTCTGATGCTAGTACTTCAGGTCTAAATTATCATAGCTTTATGTATATATAATGCATTTCTAGAAAGCTTTATCCTGCTAGATTCTAGATTCCATTTGTTAGTAGAGTCTTTTAGGATCTTTGTATCTGTATTTATAAGTAAAATTATAATTCTTTTCATTGGTTTTATTATTTTCAGGTCTTGGTAATGAAGTTATTCCATATTCAGAAAATGAACATGGAATAGTTAAGAGTTACAATCTTCTTTTGTGCTCTGAATATAACCTTGAAAGTTTGGTATGTCTGAAAGAGACTTTACTATTATGCACGGCTAGTAATTTCTCAGGGGAAATTTTTAAAAACATATTTCAATTTCTTTCTGAGGATATTTGCTTCCTTGTAAATAAATGCTTTCAATTACTTATATTAGTAATCAATTGCTGAGACACAAATTATGACAAAACTTAGTGGCTTAAAACAATAAATATTTATTATCTCACAGTTTCTATTAGTCAAGAATTCAGGAACAGCTTGGCTAGGCAGATCTGGATAAAGGCTTATCAAAAGGTTCAGTCAGATGCTTTGTGATACTGTAGTCACAGAATGCTTGGCTGGGACTGGACAAGATGGGTCACTCACATAGGTGGTAAATTAGTGTTGGTTTCAGTGGAATACTCAGTTCTCCACACGGGCCTCTCTATAGGTATGTTTTAGTGTCCTCACAACATAGTAGCTGGTTTTTCCAAGAATAACCTATTCAAGTGACCAAAGTGGAAGTGGCAATGTATTTTATGAACTAGACTCAAAGGTCATAGACCATCACTTTCATATGATTATTTTGGTTGTACAAATCAACTCAGATTCAGTATGCGGAAAGAAGAACCACAAAACTAGGAAGCAAGGATTATTTTCGACATGTTGGAGGTTGGCAACCACACTATCTTCATATTTTTCCAAAGCATTTGATAGCCTGTAGTTTCTCCTAATTAATAACTTTAAAATGTCTTCTTGATTTAGAAATATTCATGTCAGTAACATTTTTTCTAACTGTATCTATAATATAAGTGTTAAGATAATACTATATATAAAATGTATCTTTTGACATAGGGAAAGTGATAGAGAACGAAATTCTGATAATTCTCTCTTCTGTAAAGAAAGCGTGAAAATTGGCAAAAATTATCAGAATCAAATTTGTAGGACTCTGGAAATTAACCAAAGACTTGCAATTACCCAGGGAGCATTTATTCAGGAAAATGGCTGAATCTCAGTGAGAAAAAATGAGCTCTGTGGTGCTTTGGCTTGCATTATTCTCATCCCCCAGTATCCAACTCTGTAATAGCCTGAAAAAGTAACAGCACCCATTCATAGTGAAAACAAATTGTCTGGCAGCCACTGTAGAAAGCAAAACCGGGATAGAGCCCTTTCAAATTCCCAAGAAACTGCCATTATTTGACATGTCTGGCAGTTCTCTGAAAGACTCCACTTGCAAGGCTGTCTTTATTTTACTTAAATCAGAACTCACCCACTGTGAAAAACCTTTTTCCTCTGGGCATTTGTCAAAACAGTTACAGGCAATTGATTAACTTTGCTTATGACTAAGGTATTGGATAATAGTCAGGGAAAACCCTAGACTAACCAAAGCTTTAAAACATAAGCTGAGTAATGAGCTATCCATAGGGGATTTGAAAATCTGACATATTCCCAAAAATCTAGAAGACCAGGTATATGCCCAGGACTGTGCTCATCCTAAGGAAGAAATAGAGAATGCACTGAGCTGTCACCTGTGAATGACCTTGAGGCTTTGTGCAAGCAGGAAGTGAGGGCAAAAACAGAATTGTCAGTTGCCTGGCTAAGTGTCAAAATCATGCTCCAACATTCACACAGACCTCCTCTGCAATGAATGGGGGAATTAATAGTTTCTGAAATTTAAGAAAATCTCTTTTTAGGAGCTATCACCAAGATCGTGGAGTAGGAGATATTCACCTTCATCCCTCCAAAGCATTCAAGTATAAACAGCTATTCACAAACTAAAATAGCCCAGAGAGGACTCAAGGGCCCATTAAAGAATTTGCAACAACAACCTTTCTTCTTTATTCCTAGCCATGATTTGGCTAGGAACAAAGAAGAAAAGTGGAAGCTATCAGTATTAGACACAGAAAGGACCAACATTGTCTCTAGTGGCCTGCTCCACAGGAGACTCTAGGATCTTTTCCCACTGAGTAACCAACAGTCATTCCTGCAAGAGAACCCCAGAAGGGGAGATGTGGCTATACTTCCCTTCTATACCCCAAGAAGGAGTTGCTGTTGAGCTACTTTGGGAATGGGGTCACCACCTCTCCCAACCATGTGTAAGCTTCAGCCCTGGAGCCATGGCCACCCTGGGAATGCCCACACTCCAGACTGACACTCTGACTACACTGGGCCCACCCATGTGTTTAACACCACAGCCAGCTCCATAGTAAGCTAGTTAACACTCCAAGCCCCAATGTTAAACTCTGCCTGCATGTGTCCACACTTCAGACACTGACTTTACCACCATAGAGAGCTATCCCCACCCAGGCCTCAGAGCCATTATAATTCTGTGCATACCTGTACTCTCATCCTTGTCTCCTTGACTAATGCTTATGTATACTATTACCAACATTACAGCAGGGACAACTGTGCCCTAGGCAACAGCTCATCCATAGAGAGCTATGCCTTGCCCCAACCCTGAAGCCACTGAAAGACTGTGTTCTAGCTCCCACACTACTTTGCAGGTGCACCCGTGCCTCACATACTATACCATGCAGCAGAAGGGGAATCTGCCCTTTGAGCACCAGTGTCATTACCACTCTAATCCCAGAGCCACAGTCTCTCCATGTGAGCCCATGCATCAGACCTCAGTTCCATGGCTACTCCATGAATGTCACCCATCAGACACTGGTGGTACTGCCACTATGAGAGGCCCTACAAGCCAGATCTAGTACCAAGAGAAATCTTCTCAGTGCCAGCTTCCCTAGTGGGAGGAAAGATCAGAAGAACCTTAGCAGCCATCACCACTGAAGACCCAATCAATTCTTGCTGCTACTGCCAATATTCACTGCTTTGGTCACTGAGGATCACTGCCAATAGCCACTGCTTTGGCCACTGAGGATCCTTATGATCTTTATCAACTCTGACCTGAGCTGAAAAAGCTACACAGAGACTACAAACCTACACCATCACTGATGCTACACCACCCAACAAACCCTCCCCTATAGCGTATGGTCTTTCCATAGTGCACTAGCTCACAAAATCTGAAAGGTGATTCTTTTTGGTTTTGTTAATGTTTATTTTTGCCTTATGTTGATATGTGTGCATTTGACTGCTTTACTAAACACACACACATCAACATAAGGCAAAAATAAACATAAAAAAAGACATAACAACATCAAAAGAACACAGTAATTTTACAGTAACTGGCCCCAATGAAATAGAGATATATGCAATGCCTGACCTAAAAAATCAAAATAATTGTTTTAGGAAAGCTTAGGGAACTTAAAGTACAGAGAAGTAATTCAATGAAATCAGTAAAACAGTACAACCAAAACAAAGAATTAAAGAGAGAGATTGAAATTATTGTTTTAATCAAATAGAAATTCTGGAGCTAAAAAACATAATAAATGAAATAATAAATGCACTAGACAGCATCAACAGCAGAAATTATCAAGTAGACAAATAAACTGTGAACTGAAAAACAAGTTATTTGAAAATATACAACTAAAGAAGAAGAAAGAAAAAAGAATGAGAAAAGATAAAGAAAACATAAGAGATTTATGAGGCAGCATCAAAAGAGAAAATGTGCAATGCATTAGTCCCTTCTCATGCTGCTATAAGAATGTATCCAAGACTCGGTAATTTATAAACGAAAGAGCTTTAGTTGACTCACAGTTATACAGGGTTGGGGAGGCCTCAGGAAACTTACAATCATGGTGGAAGGGAAAGCGAACATGTCCTTCTTCACAAGGCGGCAGGAGAAAGAAAATGAGAACTGAGCAAACGGGGAAGCCCCTTATAAAACCATCAGATATCATGAGAACTTACTATCATGAGAATACCTTGGAGGAAACCACCTCCATGATTTAATTATCTCCCACTGAATCTCTCCCATGACATGTAGGGATTATGAGAACTAAAATTCAAGATGAGATTTGGGTAGGGACATAGCCAAACTATATCATACAAGTTATAGGAGTTATAGAAGGAGATGAGAGAGGGAAAAAAAGAGAGATTGTTTAAAGAAATAATGGCAGAATAGTTAGCAAATCTGGGGAAAGATATAAATATCCAGGTACCAGAAGTTCAAAAGTTTCCAATCAGATTCAATGAAAATAAGACTATGCCAAGACATAGTATAATCAAACTGTCAAAAATCAAAAACATAGAGAAAATCCTGACAACAGCAAGAGAGAAGAAGCAAATCACATATAAGACAGTTATAACAAGGCTAGCAGAAAATTTCTCAGCAGAAACCTTGCAGAACAGGAGAGAACAGAAGAACATATGTAAGGAAGGAAAAACAAACTGCCAACCAAAAATATTTACCCAACAAAACTGTCCTTTAGGAATCAAGTAGAGAGAAAGATTTCCCCAAACAAACAAAAGCTGAAGGAGTTCATCACCACCAAACCTATTTTCCAAAAATTCTACACGGAATTCTTCAAGTGAAAGGAAAAGAAAAAAAAAAAGAGCAAGCTAAAGGAAAAAAAAGAGCAAGCTAATTAGTGACATGAAAACGTATAAAACTCTATCACTCACTGTGAAAAGTAAGTACCTTTACAATACTCTAATCTGTAATGGTGGTGTGTAAATCAGTGACATCATTAGGATAAAGGCTAAAAGACAAAACTATTAAAACTAACAATCGCTACAATATAGGTATACCTCAGAAACATTGTGGATTCAATTCCAGAATGCCTAAATAAAGCAAATATCACAATAAAGCTAATCATATAATATTTTTGTTTCCCAGTACATATAAAAGTTATGTTTACATTTTACTGTAGCCTATTAAATGTGCAATAATATGTCTAAGAAGTATATATGTTAATTTAAAAATACTTAATTTCTAAAATAAAAAGTTAACAATCATCTGAGCCTTCGTCAAATATTGGCCTTTTTACTGCTGGAAGGTCTTGCTTTGATGTTGATGACTGCTGACTCATTAGAGTTGTGGTTGCCAAAGGTTGAGGTGGCTGTGGCAATTTCTTAAAATCAGACAACAATGAAGTTTGTTGCATCAACTGACTTTTCCTTACACACAAAAAATTATCTGTAGCATGCAATACTGTTTTATAGCATTTTACCCAGAGTAGAACTTCTTTTAAAACTGGAGTCAATTCTCTCAAAACTTGCCACTGTTTTTATCAAATATATTTATGTACTAGTTTAAACTATTTGTTATCATTTCAGCAATGTTCACAGCATTATCATCAAGAGTAGATTCCATCTCAAGAAATCACTTTCTTTGCTCATTCATAATAAGCAACTCCTCATCCAGTCAAGTTTTATTAAGAGAAGGAAGCAATTCAGTCACATCTACACACTCCACTTCTAATTCTATTTCTCTTGCTATTTCCACCACATTTGCAGTACCTTTCTCCAGTGAAAACTTGAACCCATCAAAGTCATTCATGAGAGTTGGCATCAACATTCTAAACTCCTGTAAATGTTGATACATTCACCTTCTCCCATAAATCATGAATGTTCTTAATGACATCTAAGTAGTGAGCCCTTCTGGAAGGTTTTTAATTTCCTTTGTCCTGATCCAGCAGAGGAATATGGTAGCTATGTCCTTACAAAATGTGTTTCCTAAATTCTTAAATAATAAGACTGGAAAGTCAAAATTACTCCTTGATCTACGGGATGCAAAATGGATATTGTGTTAGCAGAAATGAAGACAAGTTTAATTTTTTTGTTCGTCTTCATCCAAGCTCTTGGGTAGCAATGTGCATTGTCAATGAGCAGTGATATTTGGAAAGGAATCCTTTTTTCTGAGCAGTAGATATCAACAGGGAGCTTAAAATATTCAGTAAACCATGCTGTGAACAAATGTGCTGCCCTTTAGGCTTTGTTGTTTTGTTTATAGAGCACAGGCACAGTAGATTAGTCTAATTGTTAAGGGCCCTAGGATCTTTAGAATGATCAATGAGCATTGGCTTCAACTCAAAGTCACCAGCTGCATTAGCCACTAAAAAGAATATCATCATGTCCTTTGAAGCTTTGAAGCCAGGCACTGACTTCTCCTCTCTAGCTGTAGAAGCCCTAGATGGCATCTTCTTCTAGTATTTGAATGTTTGTTTCCACTGAAAAACTATCGTTTAGTGTAGCCACCTTCATCAGTTATCTAACCTCGATATTCTGGATAACTTAGTGCAACTTCTATATTATCACTTGGTGCTTTACCTTGCATGTTTATGTTACAGAGACAACTTCTATCCTGAAACCTCATGAAACAAACTATGCTAGCTTCAAACTTTTCTGCTGCAGCTTTCACAACTCTCTCAGCCTTCATAGAGGTGAAGAGAGTTTTAAGATCTTGCTCTGTATTAGGCTTTGGCTTAATGTTGCAACTAGTTTGATCATATATTCAGACCACTAAAACTGTCTCCATATCAGCAGCGAGTTTGTTTCATTTTCTTATAATTTGTGTGTTCACTGAAGTAGTCATTTTACTTTTCTTCAAGAAATTTTCCTTTACATTCACAACTTGGCTAACCAGCCCCAAACTAAGCTTTTGGCCTATCTTGGTTTCTGACATGCTTTTTCTCCCTAAGCTAAGTCATTTCTAGCTTTTGATTTAAAGTGAGAGATGTGTGACTCTTCCTATCACTTGAATACCTAAAGACAATTTCAGGGCTATTTATTGGCCTAATTTCAATATTACTGGGTCTCAGAGAATAGGAACATCTGAGGAGAGGGAGACAGCTGGAGGAACAACCAGTTGGTGGAGCTGTCAGTATGCACGCAACATTTATCAGTTAAGTTTGTCACCTTACACAGATGCGGTTTACAGCACCACAAAACAATTACAATAGTATCATCAAACATCACTGATCACAGACAGCCTTAATGGACCTAATAATAATAATAACAATAGTAATGAAAAAGTTTGAAATAACCAAAATATGACACAGACATGAAGTAAACACATACTGTTTGAAAAATGACAGACTTGCTCAACACAGGGTTGCCACAGACCTTCAATTTATAAAAAATGCACTCTCTGTGAAGAAAAATAAAGTAAATCATGACAAAATGAGGCTTATTTGCAGTGTGTTAAGCGATATACTATATAAAAAAATTTTAATTGTGACATAAAAAACTAAAATGGGGGTGGTAGAGTAAAAGTGTAGAGTTTTTGTATGTAATCAAAGTTAAGTTATAATCATTTTAAAATCACTGGTTATAAGTATAAGACGTTCCTTTGTAAGTCTCAAGGTAACCACAAAGCAAAACCTGCAGTAGATACACAAAAATTAAAAAGTAAGGAATCAAAGCATACCACTAGAGAAAAGCATCAATCACAGAAGAAGACAGAAAAAATAGAAGAAAGGGAAAAAATGCACAAAGCAGAAAGAGTAGAAGACAGAAAAAAAAAAAAAATACATGATAGCCAGAATACAATTATCAAAATGGCAATTTAGGGCACATATAATTGAAAGTAAACAGATGGAAAAAGATATTTCATGCAAGTGGAAACCAAAATAGATGAGGGATTGCTACACTTACATCACATAGAATAGATTTTAAGTAAAAAATTGTAAAATGAGGCAAATAAGGTCATTGTATAACAGTAAAGGGATTGTTTCATCAGGAAGAATAACAATTGTAAATATATATGGACCCTACATTGGATCACCTAAATATATAAAGCAAATATTAATGGACCTGAAGAGAGAAATAGACAGCAATAAAATCATACGTCTTCAAAATCCCACTTTTAATAATAGACAGATTATCTAGACAGATAATCAGTAAAGAACCATTGGACTTAAACTACACTTCAGACCAAATGGACCTAATAGACACATATGGAACATTTCACCTAGTGGCAGCAGAATATATAATCTTTTGAAGCACCCAAGGAACATTCTGCAGGATAATCATAGAGTAAACCACAAAACAAGTCACAACAAAATTAAGATTGAAATATATAAATTACTAGGCCGGGCGCGGTGGCTCAAGCCTGTAATCCCAGCACTTTGGGAGGCCGAGACGGGCGGATCACGAGGTCAGGAGCTCGAGACCATCCTGGCTAACACGGTGAAACCTCGCCTCTACTAAAAAAATACAAAAAAACTAGCCGGGCAAGGTGGCGGGCGCCTGTAGTCCCAACTACTCGGGAGGCTGAGGCAGGAGAATGGCGTGAACCTGGGAGGCGGAGCTTGCAGTGAGCTGAGATCCGGCCACTGCACTCCAGCCTGGGCGACAGAGCGAGACTCTGTCTCAAAAAAAAAAAAAAAAAAAAAAAAAAAAAAAAGAAATATATAAATTACTTTTTTTCAAAAACAGTGATATGAAACTAGTAATCAATAATAAAAGGAATTTCAAAAATGTTACAAACATGAAAATTAAACAACATACTCCTAAACAATCAATGGGTCAAAGAAGAAATTAAAAGCAAAATTTTTAAATATCTTAAGATAAATGAAAATGAAAACACATCCTAATGAAGCTTATGGGATGCAACAAAAGCAGATCTAAGCGGGGAGTTTATAACAATAAATACCTACATCAAACAAAAGATTTAAAATAAATAACCTAATGTTACTACTTAAGTAACTAGAAGAAGAATGAAGTAAGTCCTTTAGTAAAAGCGCATAAAGAATAACAAATAGAGAAGAAAGAAAACAAATGGAGACTAGAAAAACAAAGAAAAGATCAATGAAGAGTTAGTTTCAAACCTTTAGCTAGAATAACTAGGAAGAAGAAGAAAACTCAAAATTAGAAATGAAAGCAGAGACATTACAACTGATACCACAGAAACAAAAAGCATCGTAAGAGGTGATATGAAAAATTAAATGTCAGCCAGGCCTAGTGGCTCATGCCTGTAATGCCAGCACTTTGGGAGGCCGAGGCAGGCAGATCACCTGAGGTCAGGAGTTCGACACCAGCCTGACCAACATGGAGAAACCTCGTCTCTACTAAAGACACAAAAATTAGCTGGGCGTGGTGGCGGGCACCTGTAATCCCAACTACTCGGGAGGCTGAGGCAGGAGAATCACTTGAACCCAGGAGGCGGAGTTTGCAGTGAGCAAAAAAAAAAAAAAAAAAAAAAAAAAATAGATAACCTAGAAGAAATGGGTAAGTTCCCAGACACACAAAAACTACCAAGACTTTGAGTATCGAAGGAATAGAAAATCTGAAAAAACCAATACTAAGGACGTTTAATCAGTAATAAAATATTTCCATTCCAAGAAAAGACCAGGATCAGATGGCTTCACTGCAAAATTCTACCAAACACTTAGAGAAGAACTAATAACAATCTTTCTCAAAGTCTTTCCCCAAAAAAGTGAAAACAAGTGTTTACTCTCATACTCATTTTATGAGGTCAGCATTACTCTGATAACAAACTCAGACAAGATACTATGAGAAAATTACAGGGCAATAACCCTGATGAACATAGGTTTAAAAATCCTCAACAAAATACTAATGAACATACTTCAATAGCACATTTAAAGTATTATTCACCATAATTAAGTGTAATTTATTCCTGGAATGCAACGATAGTTTAACATACACAAATTAATAAATGTGACATACTATATTAACAAAATGAAGGATAAAAGGCATATGATCATCTCAATAGATGCAGAAAAAGATCATGTCAAAATTCAACATCTTTTTGTAGTAAAAATGCTCAACAAATTAGGTACAGAAGAGAAGTACTTCAACAAATAAAGACCATGTATGACAAGTCCACTGCTAATATCACAGTCAACAGGGATAAACTAAAAGTTTTTCTTCTAAGATCAGGAACAAGATAAGAATGCTCACTATCGCAACTTCTATCCAACATAGTACTGGAAGTTCTAGCCAGAGAAGTAAGGTAAGAAAAAAAAAGAAAAGAAAAAGAAAGGCATTCACATCAGAAAGGACAAACTTAATCTTTCTATTTGAAGATGACCTGATCTTACATACATATATATATATATAATATTTTATATATATATATATACATATACACACACACACACACACACAAAACACTAAACACCACCAAAAAACCATGAAAACTAACAAATGAATTTGCTATAATTGCAGGATACAAAATAAACATACAAAGCCAGTAATGTTGCTATACACTAACAATGAACTATCCAAAAAAATTAGAATCTATTTACAGTAACTCCAAAAAGAATAAAATACCTAGAAATGAAGTTAACTAAGGAGGTGATAGACTTATACATAAAAAATTAAATACATTGATGAAAGAAATTAAACAAGACAAAAATTGGAAAAGCATCCTGTTTTCATAAATATACAGACTTAATACTTTTAAAGTGTCTATAAATCAAAGCTATCTACAGATTCAATGCATTCCCTATCAAAATCCCAACATGTTTGACAGAAATTGAAAAAAATTCAAAAATTCAAATTAAATCACAAAAGTCCCAGAATTGTCAATTTGAGAAAGAACAAAGCTCAAAGCATCCCACTTCCTGCTTACAAAATATATTATGAAGCTACAGTACACAAAACAGTGTTGCACTGGCATGAAGACAGACATACAGACGGATGAAACAGAATAAAGAAGCCAGAAATAAATCCATGTATGTGTGGTCCACTGATCTTCAACAGTGGTGCCAAAAACAAACAATGGGGACAGGATGGTCTCCTCAACAAGGTGTTGGAAAACTGGACATCTACATGAAAAGAGTGAAATGTAACCCTTAACTTATATAATACAGATAAAAATAAACTCAGAATGGATTAAAGACTTATATGTAAGACCTTAAACTATAAAATTTCTAGATTAAAAACAGGGGAAATGTTCTTTGACATTTCTCTTGGCAGTGATTTTTTTTGGGTAAGACACCAAAAACTCAAGAAACAAAACCACAAATAGACAAGTGGGGCAACATTAAACTAAATATCTCCGGTGCAATAAGGAAAACAATGAATCAAATGAAAGGTGACCTACGGAATGGGAGTAAATATTTACAAACCATACATATGATAAAGAGTTAATATCCAAAATATGTTAGAAACATCTAGAACTCAATTTAAACAACAGTACCAGGTGGCTGGGCACGGTGGCTCACGCCTGTAATCCCAGCAGTTTGGGAGGCCCAGGCAGGCAGATCACGAGGTCAGGAGATCGAGACCATGGTGAAACCCCGTCTCTACTAAAAATACAAAAAATTAGCAGGGCGCGGTGGTGGGCGCCTGTAGTTCCAGCTACTCGGGAGGCTGAGGCAGGAGAATGGCGTGAACCCAGGAGGTGAAGCTTGCAGTAAGCCGAGATCGTGCCACTGCACTCCAGCCTGGGTGACAGAGGGAGACTCCATCCCAAAAAAAAAAAAAAATGTACCAGGCATGGTGGCTCACACATGTAATCCTAGTACTTTGGGAGGTTGAGGCTGGTGAATGGCTTGAGCCCAGGTGTTCAAGACCAGCCAGGGAAACATGGCAAAACCCTATCTCTACAAAAAAAAAAAAAAAAAAAAATACATATATATGTGTATGTGTGTACATACACACATGTATGTGTGTGTGTACATATGTGTGTGTGTATATATATTAGCTAGGCATGGTGAGTGTGTGTCTATAGTCCCAGTTACTCAGGAGGCTGAGGTGGTAGGATTGCTTGAACCCAGGGCTTGTCAAGGCTACAGTGAGCCATGACAGTACCATTACACTCCAGCTTGGGCAACAGAGAGAGACCCTGTCTCAAAACAAACAAACAAACAAAAACATAGGCTGTGTGCAGTGGCTCATGCTTTTAATACCAACACCTTGGGAAGTCAAAGCAGAAGGATTACTTGAGACCAGGAGTTTGAGACCAGTTTGGGAAACATAGCAAGACCCCGTCTCTACAAAAAGTAAAAATAAAAATAAATAACCAGGCATATTGGCATGGGCTAGTAGTTCTAGCTACATGGGAGGCTCAAGTGAGAGGATTGCTTGAGATCAGGAGTTCAAGACCAGCCTGGGCAGCATAGTGAGACCCCATCTAGGAAAAATAAAGCACAGGCAACAAAAGCAAAAATATACACATGAGATTGCAGGAAACTACAAATCTTCTGCACAGCAAAAGAACTATCAACTGAGTAAAGATACAGTTTATAGAATGGGAGAATATATTGGCAAACTAAGCATCTGATGAGGAGTTAATATCCAGAATATATGAGAAACTCAAACAACTCAATAGCAAAAAATAAAAAATAAACCCAATCCAAAAAAATGAGCAAATGACCTGAATAGACATTTCTCAAAATATATATATACAAAAGAAGACATACAAATGGGCAACATGTATATGAAAATATGCTTAACATCCCTAGTCATCAGGGAAATACAAAACAAAACCACAGTAAGATGCCACCTCACTCTAGTTAGAATGTCTACTGCAGAAAGACAAATGATAACAAGTATTGGAAAGGATGTGGAGAAAGGAAACCCTTAGATATTGTTCATGGGAATGTAAACTAGAAAGTCACTATAAAAACAGCATGGTAGTTCCTGGAAAAATTAAAAATTGAACTGCCATATGATCCAGCAATCCCACTAATGGGTATAAACCCAAAAGTAATGAAATCAGTATGTCAAAGAGACATCTGCTGTCCTGTGTTTATTGCAGCACTATTCGTAACAGCCAAGATATGGCAGCAACCTGTGTCTATCAATGGATGAATGAATTTAAAAATTGTGGTATATACATAATATGCAATACTATTCATTCATAAAAAAAGAAAGTGTTTCATCTGTGACAGCATAGATGAACCTGGAAAACATTGTGTTAAGTGAAATAAGCTAAGCACAGAAAGAACACTACTGCATGATTTCACTTATATGCAGAATCTTAAAAAGTTGATCTCATACAAGCTGAGAGTAGAATGGTGGTTACCAGAAGCTGGTGAGGGTAAGCGAAAGAGGGTATGGGAGAACACTGGTCAACGAGTACAATGTAAAAGTTAAATAGAGGAATAGGTTCTAGTGTTTTATTGCACATCAGGGTGAATATAAATAACAATAGTGTATTATATATTTCAAAATAACTAGAAGAGAGTATTTTAAATGTTCTCACCACACAGAAATGATAAATGTTTAAGATGATGGATATTCTAACTACCCTGATTTGAGCATTACATAATATACACATGTATCAAAACATCATATTGTACCACATAAATATGTACAATTATTATGGCTCAATTAAAAATAAAATAAGATTTTAGAAAAGTTAAGAAAGGAGTATTATGAACAATCTTATGCTCACGGATTTTATAACCTAGTTAAGATGGACCAATTCCTTGAAAGATATAGTCTACTATAACTCATACAGGGAGAAACAGGCAATCTAAACACTGTTAATTGTATTAAAAGAATTAATTATTGAATAAACTTCCAAAACAGAAAGCATCAAACCCAGGTGGGTTCACTGGAGTATTCTACCAAACATTTAGGAAAAAAAAACTACACAAAATCTCTACAATTGTATCGAGAATATAGAAGCAGAGGCAATATTTTCTAATTCATTGTCTTAGGTCAGCATTATACTAATACCAAAACCAGACAAAAATATTGCAAGAAAAAAACACACATCAATATATCTGATGAATATAGATGCAAAATTTCTCAACAAATATTAGCAAGTTAATCCACCAATTTATAAAAATAATTGTACAGAAATAATTATGAGATAAGCCTGGGCAACATAGCGAGACCCTGTAACCACAATAAATACAAAAATTAGCCAAGCATGGTGGTGCATACCTGTACTCACAGCTACTTGAGAGATTGAGGCAGAAGGAGCCCAGGGGTTAGAGGCTACAGTGAGCTATGATTGTGCCACTGCACTCCAGCCTGGGTGACAGAGTGAGACCCTATTTCTTAAAAAAAGAAAAAAGAATTATACACCACAAACAAGTAAGGCTTATCCCAAAAAAGTAAGACTAGTTCAACATTGGATATCAGTTAATGTAACCCATTATATCAAAGGCTAAAGAAGAAAAGTCACAAGATTATATCAACAGATTTTTAAAAAGTGTTTAACAAAATACAACAGATATTCATGATTTAAAAAAAAAAAATCAGTAAACTAGGAATAGAAAGTAACTTCCTCAACTTGAAAAATAACATCTACTAAAGAGCCTTCATGTGACATCATATTTAATAGTGAGAAACTATGAGCTTTCTTCCTAAGATCAGGAACAAAACAAGGATTTCCCTCTCACATTCCTTTTCAACATTGTACAGTAAGTCCTAGCTAGTGCAATGAGACAATAAAGGAAATAAAAGATATACTAACTGGAGGAGAGAAATAAAATGTTGCAGATAACATGATTGTCTATGTAGAAAATCCAAAATAGTTGACCAAAAAACTCTCCCAGAACTAATAGGCAATTAAAGCAAGATTACAGAATATGTTAATATACAAAAGTTCATTGCTTTCCTATATAACAGCAATAAACAAGTATAATTTGATATTAAAAACAATATTACTGCATTAGCACCCACCAAAATGAAACAATTAGGTATAAATTTAATAAAATATGCACAAGATCTACACAAGGAAAACTACAAAACTTGAATGAAAGTAATTGAAGAAAAACTAAATGAAGAGTTATTCCATGTATACATAGGAAGATTCAATATTGTTAAGGTGTCAGATCTTCTCAACTTACTCTATAGATTCAACACAGTCCCAGTCAGTAACCCAGCAAGTTATTCTGTGGATATCAACAAACTGATTCTAAACTTTACATGAAAGACAAAAGATGCAGAATGGTCAGCATAATATTGAAGGTGAAGAACAAATTTGAAGGACTGATACTTCCCAAAGTCAATATTTACTATAAAGCTACAGTAATTAAGACAGTGTGTCATTAGTGAAAGAACCAACAGGTCAATGCAACAGAATAGCAAGCCCAGAAATAGACGGGCATAAATATAGTCTACTGATATTTACAAAAAAGGAAAATACAACGGAGAAAAGGTCATAATTTTTTTTTTTTTTTTTTTTTTTTTTTGAGACAGAGTCTCGCTCTGTCGCCCAGGCTGGAGTGCAGTGGCCGGATCTCAGCTCACTGCAAGCTCCGCCTCCCGGGTTTACACCATTCTCCTGCCTCAGCCTCCCGAGTAGCTGGGACTACAGGCGCCCGCCACCTCACCCGGCTAGTTTTTTGTATTTTTTAGTAGAGACGGGGTTTCACCATGTTAGCCAGGATGGTCTCGATCTCCTGACCTCGTGATCCGCCCGTCTCGGCCTCCCAAAGTGCTGGGATTACAGGCTTGAGCCAACGCGCCCGGCCAAAACGTCATAATTTTAACAAATGGTGCTGAAAGAAGAAGATATCCACACGCATAATAATAAATCTAAACACAGATCTTGTATCTATGACAAAAACGAACACAAAAGAAAAACCTACATGACCTTGAGTATGGTGATGACATTTTAGATACAACACCAAAGGCATAATCCATGAAAAAAAGAACTGATAAGCTGTAATTTACTAAAATTAAAATTAAAAATTTCTGCTCTGCAAAAGGCAAATGAGAAGCAAACCACAGACTAAAGAGAACACACTTGCAAAATGCATATGTGATAAAAGATTGTTATTCAAAATATACAGAAGAGCTGTTAAAGCACAACAATAGGCAAATGAACAATCTGGTTTTAAAATGGACAAAAGAACAGACAACTCACCAAAAAATTGTACAAAAGTCAAATAAGTAAAATGAAAAGATGCTCATGTACTTGTGAACATCTTTGTTATTAGGGAATTGCAAACTCAAACAACAATGATATAGCACTGCACATTTATTGTAACAATCAAAACCTAAAACATTAGCAACACAAAATGCTATTGAGAATGTGAAGCAACAGGAACTTTCACTCATTGCTAGTGGGAATACAAAATAGCACAGCCACTTCAGCGACTGTTTAGCGGTTTATTCCAAAATTATAGTCTTACCATGCATTCCAACAATTGTGCTCCTTGGTATTTGCCCAAATAAGTTGAAAACATACATTCCCACAAAAACCTGCAAACAAACGTTTATAGCATGTTTATTCATGTTTTCCAAACTTGGAAGCAACCAAGATGTCCTTTGGTAGGTAAATGGAGAAATAAGCTGTGGTACAACCATACAACGAAATACTGTTCGGTGCTAAAAAGAAATGAGCTGTTAAGCTTCTTTAAAGTTTACGTGCCTCATGCAAAGACATGGAAGAACCTTAAATGCATATTAGTAAGTAAAAGTGACAGTCTGAGAAGCTACATACTGTAGATTCCAACTTTATGACATTCTGGAAAAGGCAAAACTCTGGAGAAAGTGAAAACATTAGTGGTTGCCAGGGGTTGGGGAGAGGGAGGCAGAGCACACAGGGGGAACAAGGGGCAGGAGAACTACTCTGTACGATACTATAACAGTGGACACATGTCTATACATTTATCAGAATACGATGTATAACACCAAGAGTGAATCCTAATGTAAACTATGAACTTTGGGTGATAATGATGTATCAATGTAGGTTCATCCACTATAACAAACATACCACTCTTGCGTGGAAGTGTGATGGTGTGTATGGGGGGCATACACAAAGGGGGTTTATGGGAAATCTGTGCCTTCTGCTCAATTACGTTATTAACCTAAAAGTGTTCTAATAAAATGTACTTTTAGAAATGTAATAGAATTCCCAGGAACTGTGGGACAATTACACAAAGTATAGCAGACACACATAACAGAAATACCAAAAAAGAAAAGAGCAGAAGTATTTGAAGCAATAACAGATGAAAAATTTTCAAACTTAATGGCAAACACCAATCCACAGATCCAGGAAGCTCAGAGAACACCAAAGCAAAATAAATGTCACAAAAAATGTACCTCTAGGCATATCATATTCAAACTGCAGAAAACCAAAAACAAAGATAGATAAAATCCTGACAGAAGTTGAGGGGGAAACTTACCTATACATAAACAATAGTAAGAATTTCCTCTGACTTATCAGAAATCAGGCAAGTAAGAAGATAGTATAATAAAATATTTAAAGTGCGAAAAGAATAAAAATCCCCCCGACCTAGAATTTTCTATCAAGTGAAATTATTCTTCAAAAGTGAAGAAGAAATAAAAACTTTCTCAGACATACAAAAACAGGAAATTTCTCATAAGTAAACTTTTCTTACAAAAAATGCTAAAAGAAGTTCTTCAGATAAAGGGGAAAATGATAAAATAACAAACACAAATCAATATAAAGAAAGGAAGAGCAATCGAGAAGGAATAAATGAAGGAAAAACAAAAGCTATTTTTCTTACTCTTCATTGATCTGTAAACAGCTGCTCAACACAAAAATTGCAATAATGCATTGGTAATCATACTTATGGATAAGTGAACTGAATGACAATATTAAAAGAGATGCAGCCCAGGTGTTGTGGCCCATGCTTGTAATCCCAGAATTTTGGGAGGCCGAGTCAGGCGGATCACTTGAGGTCTGAAGTTCGTGACCAGCCTGGCCAACATGGTGAAACCCTGTGTCTACTAAAAATACAAAAATAGGCCAGACGTGGTGGCACGCACCTGTAATCCCAGCTATTTGGGAGGCTGAGGCAGGAGAACTGCTTGAACCCGGAAGGTGAAGGTTGCAGTGATCCGAGATCACACCACTGCACTCCAGCCTGGGTGACAGAGTAAGACTCTGTCTCAAAAAAAAAAAAAAAAAAAAAGGGAGAGGGGTGGGGTGAATGCAAAGAGAAATACAATTCAGCTAAACAACCGTCAGTTAAAATGAACTGAACTATTAATTGAATGGATCTAATTGGCATGTATAGAATACTTCATCCAGTAATAGCAGAATATACCTTCTTGTCAAACTTATATGGGATTTCCATCAAGCAAAACTGCATATGGGCCATAAAACACATTTTAACAATGTAAAAAAAATAGAAATTACACAAAGTATGCTCTCAGACCATACAAAATAGAACTAAAAATCAGTAACAGAAGGATAGCTGAAAATTTTCAAACTGTTTGGAGATTGAACAACACACTTCTAAGTAACACGTGAATTGAAGAAGATATCTCAAGAAATATTTTCAAATAAATGAAAACATAACATCATAATTTGTAGGATGCAGTGAAAGCAGTTCTTTAAGGGAAATTTGTAACACTGAATGGATGTATTAGAAAAGAAAAAATATGTGATATTAATAATCTAATCTTATGCCTTAGGAAACTAGAGAAAGAAATGTAAGCCTAAAGCAAGCAGAATAAAAGAAATGATAAAAATGAGAGCATAAATTATTAAAGCGAAGTAGTTTTTTTTTTTTTTTTTTTTTTTTTTTTTTTTTTTTTGAGATGGAGTCTTGCTCTGTCGCCCAGGCTGGAGTGCAGTGGCGCCATCTCAGCTCACTGCAAGCTCCGCCTCCCGGGTTCCCGCCATTCTCCTGCCTCAGCCTCCTGAGTAGCTGGGACTACAGGCACCCGCCACTGCGCCCGGCTAGTTTTTTGTATTTTCAGTAGAGACGGGGTTTCATCGTGTTAGCCAGGATGGTCTCGATCTCCTGACCTTGTGATATGCCTGCCTCAGCCTCCCAAAGTGCTGGCATTACAGGCGTGAGCCACTGCACCCAGCCTGAAGTAGATTTTAAATTTTCTCTGCAGAATAATTTTGTGAGGTAATGAATATGTTAATTAGCTTAACTGAGCCATTCCACATGTATACATATATTAACACATCATGTTATACTCCATAAACGTATACTATTTTGTTTTTCAATTTAAAAATTAATTAAAATCAGAAAAAAATAATTATTAAATTTAAAACAGGAATTCAGTACTGAAAATCAATGAAACCAAAAGTTGTCTCTTTTAAAAGATAATAAAATTGATAAATTTCTAGCCAGGAAAATCAAGAAAACAAGAGGGAAGCCATGAATTACTAACATCAGAAATGAAAGAGGGGTCATCACTACTGATTCTGTGGACATTAAAAGAATGATAAATAAATATTATAAACAACTCTATGCCCACAAATTTGATAGCTTAGATGAAATGATCCTATTCCTTGAAAAGCACAATCTGCCAAAACTCACATAAAGAGAAATAATTTTAATAGGTCTATACATACTAAAGAAACTGAATTAATAATTAATAATCTTCCACAAAAGAAAACACCAGGCCCAGATGGGTTCATTACTGAATTCTTTCAATAATTTAAGAAAAAAATGATAATAATTATCTGCAGTCTTCTCTAGAAAACAGACGAAAAGCGAACCGTTCCTAACTCATATACTTGCTGACTTGTTCCATGAGGCCAAAATTGCCCTAATTCTAAAACCAATGACATTAAAAGAAAGGAAAGCTACAGAACAATATCCCTCATGAACATAAATGCAAAAATTCTCAACAAATATTAGCAACTTAAATTTTTGTTTAAAGGTATAATCATGTATAGAAAGAATTATAGTCCATGGCCAAGCGAGATTTATTCCAGGCATGAAAATCTGGTTAAATATTTAAAAATCAATTAATGTAATCTATCACACAAACAAGATAAAGAAGGAAAATTATGTGATTTTTCCATCAATGGACACAGGAAAAGCATTTAACAAAATTAAACATCCATTTATAATAAAAACTGAGCAAATTGGAAATAGAGAGAAACTGCCTCAACTTGATTAACAGCATCTACAAAAACCGTATAGTTAACCTCATATTTAATGGAGAGAAATTAGGTGCTTTTGTCCTAAGACTGGGAAAAAGCTTAAGATGTCCTCTCTCGCCACTCTCATTCAACACTGAACTAGATGTCTTAGATAATTTAACAGGACAAGAAAAGGAAATAAAAAGTTTATACATTGGAAAAGGTGAAATAAAAGTCTTTGTTAATAAATTCGTAATTGTCTATGTCAAAATCTGAAAGAATAGAAAAAAAAAAAAAAGAAGAAACTTCTTGACCTAGTAGGCAAAAATGGCAACATTGCAGAATAGAAGGTTGACATACAAAAGTCAGTTGTTTTTTCCCGCAATTACCAAGTTGAGATTGAAATTAAAAACACAATACCATTTATATGAACACCAAAAAATAAAACTTAGGTGTAAATCTAACAAAGTATATACAAGATCTATTGAAGAAGACTACAAAACTGATGGAAAAAAGCAAATATCTAAATAAATGAAGAGATGTTCCATGTTCATGAATAGGAAGACTTAATATTGTTAAGATGTTTATTCTGCCCAACATAATCTATAAATTCAATACAATTCCAATCAAAGTCCCAACAAGATATTTTATGGATATAGACAAACTCTAAAATCATATGGAAAGGCAAAAGACACATAAAAACCAATGCAATAATAAAGAAAAAGAGCAAATTTGAACAACCAACACTACCTGATTTTAAGACTTACTATAAAGCTCCATAATCAATACAGCATGGTATTGGTAAAAGAATTGACAAGTAGCTCAATGAAACAGAACAGAGAGCCCAGAAATAGACATACAAAAAGATAGTCAACTAGTCTTTGACGAAGGAACAAAGGCATTGAGAGACAGACTTTTCAAGAATGGTTGTCTTACTTGAAAGAGTAGCTGAATATCCACATGAAAAAAAAAAAAAAGAACTTCACATAGACCTTATGCCTTTCACAAAAACCAACTCAGTTTAGATTATAGATATAATATAATGCTCAATACTATTATATAAAACTACTAGAAGATAACATAGGAGAAGATTTAAGGGAACTAGCATTTGTCAATGAATTTTTAGATACAATACCAGGAACATAATCCATGAAAAATGATTGAAATGTTGGACGTTATGAAAATTTTAAATTTTGCAAAGGACACTGTTTAAGAGAATGAAAAGCCAACCCTCAGAATGGGAGAAAATATCTGCAGAATATATATTTCATAAAGGATTTGTATCCAAATATGTACAAAGAACTCTTAAAACTCAACAATAAGAAAACAAACAACTGATTTTAAAAATGGGCAAAAGATCTGAATAAACACTTCACCAAGAAGATGGCAAGTAAATATAGAGAAAGAAGTTCAAAATCATATGCCATTATGGAATTGCAAATTAAAAGAACGAGATAACACTACACATCTATTAGATAATCACTAAAATTCAAAAAACTGAAAATACCAATGGAAGATGAGGATGAATATTAATAGTAACTTTCATTCATTGCTCCTGGGAATTCAAAATGGTACAGTCACTTTGGAAGATAATTTAGCAGTTTCTCACAGAACTAAACATGGTCTTACCATACAAACCAGTAATTGTAAGGCTAGGTATTTACTCAATTGAGTTGACAACTTATGTCCACACAAGAATGTTTATAGCAGTTTTATTCATAATCATCAAAAACTGGAAGCAAACAAGATGTTCCTCAAAGCTGAATGGATAAACTGTGGTACATCCATCAAATGAGATATTATTCAGTGATATAACAAAATGCGCTATCCAGCCATGAAAAGACATGGAGGAATCTTAAAAGCCCATTGCTAAGTGAAAGAAGCCAGTCTGAAAAAGCTACATACTAAACGATTCAACTGTATTACATTCTCAAAAAGGCACGACTATAGAAGAGTAAGAAACCAGTGTTGCCAGAGATTTGGAGGAGGAAAGAAATGAATAGATAAAAGATACAACACAGGATGGCAATAGAATATTCACAAACTTATATGTAACAAGTAACATAACACTAAATATATAATGAAACTGAATGGATTTTTAGGACAGTGAAACTCTTCTGATACATAATGGTGGATACATAATATTATGCAATTGTCAAAACCCATAGAACTGTCCAACACAGAGTGAACCTTAATATAAACAATGGACTTTAGTTAATAATATATCCATATTGGTTCATCAGTTTTAACAAATGAACTACAAGATGTTAATGACAAGGAAAAGTATATAGATGGGAGGTAGTCATAGGGAAACTCTGTGTTTTTTGCAATTTTTTGTAAATATAAAATTGTTCTGAAAAATAAGTCTATTTTCTTAAAGTCAGTCCAGGGATCCTCCTTTATATAAATCCAATCTGGCATTTTTCTAAGTAAAATTTCTCTGTTTCCAGCATTTAAGTCTCACTTCTCTGTGCAAGATTTTCTTTAGTTTTATATTTCCTAGGTCATTTCTGTCAGAATTAAGGGGTGGGGTAGTGAGAATTCAGACATATGTCCTCGAGCTGCCATCTGTTCTCCGAATGGTATCCCATATGTTGTTGGTGTGTAGAGTTTTCATTGTTGACATTTATGAATTGACTATAATTGTACTTTGATTTCCTTCTTGACTCGAGTTAATTATGAGGGTGTTTAAATTTCCAAGTGGTTTTTTTTTTTTTTTTTTAAGCATGTTACTAATTTCTGCTTCATTGCTCATTGTTTTAAATATGTGATTTGCGTAAGTCCTACTTTTAGAGCTATTGAGAGGGTTTGTTTTCTTGGTAGTTTAGTATATTGCCAATTTTTGAAATGTCCAGATATTTTACAGCGATGTATATTATTCTTATGTTATGAAGTCTATTTTTTCTCTCTCTATATTTTTGTTTATTCTTCTGTAAAACTTTGAACAGTTTCATTATATATTTAGTGTTATGTTACTTGTTACATATAAGTTTGTGAATATTCTATTGCCATCATGTGTTGTATCTTTTATCAATATAAACAATCCTTTATCACATGAAATGCTGTTTGCTTTGAATTTAATTTGTCTAATAGCAGTGTTGTAATGAACGCCTTCTTTAATTTTTACTTGCTTGATATACCTTTGGCCATCCCTCTATTTCCACACTTAGATATCTAAGTGATGTAGTTTTAAATTTTTCTCTTTTAAACAGTATAGAATTGGATCTTAAGGAAGTTTTTTTTTTTTTTTTTTTTTTTTTTTTCTTGAGGCGGAGTCTCGCTCTGTCACCCAGGCTGGAGTGCAGTGGCCAGATCTCAGCTCACTGCAAGCTCCGCCTCCCGGGTTCAAGCCATTCTCCTGCCTCAGCCTCCCGAGTAGCTGGGACTACAGGCGCCCGCCACCTCGCCCGGCTAGTTTTTTGTATTTTTTAGTCGAGACGGGGTTTCACCATGTTAGCCAGGATGGTCTCGATCTCCTGACCTCATGATCCGCCCGTCTCGGCCTCCCAAAGTGCTGGGATTACAGGCTTGAGCCACCGCGCCCGGCCGGGAAGTTTTAAAACAAGTTATTTTCTTAATGAAAGAGCTTAAGTCATTCACATGTATTGTGACAGATAGTGTTTTGGTTTGGTGCTATTTCAGCTTCCTCAGTTTAGTCTTTCTATATTAAGGGGTTTTTGTTTGTTTGTTTTTTGCTATTTACTTGTTTTTTCTTTTTATTTGATTATCATTTGTGATAGGCTTGGAAAAAGTCCTCCCCACCCCCTACAAAATCCATATCCTAATCCCTGGAACCTGTGATGTTACCTTATATAAGAAAAGGGAACTTTGCAAATGTAATTAAGTTAAAGATCTTAAAACCGGGAGATTATTCTGGTTTATCCCAGTGAGTCGCAAATGCAATCATAAGAGGGAGGCAGAAGGGTGTGTGACACACAGACAGAAGAGGAAAAGGCAGAGCTTGGGCTGATATGGTCACAAGCCAAAGACTGTTGGCAGTCACCTGAAGCCAGAAGAGGCAAGGGACAGATTCTCCCCTAGAGTCTCTGGAGGAATCATGGCCTTGCCAAACTTTTATTTTTGCCCAGTAGAACTGATTTTGGACTTCTGGTCTCCAGAGCTGTGCAAGAATAAATTTATGTTGTTTTAAGCCATCAAGTTTGTAGTAATTTGTTATAGCCACCATAGGAAGCTAATTAAAATTTCTTCATTTTTATTTCACTCTATCATAGCTTATCTTTAATTTTTAGCTTTAATATATCTCTATCAAGGTAAAAAACAAAAGAGATACCCAAAATACATAACAAAATTGAACATGATGTCTTTTGTACTCTGTCCCTCACTCAACTCCCTTAAGTTTTTCCTAAAATGTTTCATAATCATATTTATAACTATTTTGTAAGCATTTCATGTGTTTCTAACTTCATTGCTTACCATAGTTGTTATTATTCTATGCTCTTTCCTCTTCTTGAATTTTTATTTTTGATTCAATTCTCAATTAGCTGAAGTATGCCAGGAAGAGTATATAATGTTATATTTTCTTCCTTCTTATATATCTGAGAAAATTGTTCTGTGCCTTGGCACAGAAATTATATTTACAAAGTTCTTGGATCATAATTTTTTTCAAAACTCTGAACATGTTGTTTTACTATTTTCTGGCATTAAGTTTTGTGGGAAAGAGGCATGATAATTTAAGATGCATTTCTTTTAGGTAAGCTTCAATTTTTTTTACCCTGCCTTAAATGCCTGAAGATGGTTAATCTCTGAAATTAATACCCTTTTGATTGTATCTCAAAGTCGGCATCTTTTTATCAACATTGACTGCTCTTCTGGACACTCTTGTGTGTGGCTTTTCCTTTTGCTCCAGATTCTGAACTGTGCCTGTCACCTCCCTCAAGACAGCCGCAGAGCCCCAAGATCTTTATAACCTTCTCACCATGATGTTCCACCCCACAGGGTTCTGCCATTGTGTGCTTTCTTTTTCATCCTTCTCTGATGCCACCTCCTCTTCTGTTTGTAGCCAGCCTTAATAATTCTAAATTCATGGATCACAGGTAGAAACCCCAGTTTTGTCTAAGTAGATGATCGATTTTTTTTTCTTAAACCTAGTCATTCATTTTTCTCTTTCTCTATTTATCACTTTTTTCCAATAAATAATTTTTTCTTATAGTTTTCAGGGGAGCCTTCAATTTCTTTTTTTTTAACCTTTTTTCTAACTTTTATTTTAAGTTCAGGGGTGCATGTGTAGGTTTGTTACACAGGTAAACTTGTGTCATGAGGGTTTGTTGTACAGATTATTTCATCATCCAGGTATTAAGCTTCATACTCATTAGTCATTTTTCCTGATCCTCTCCCTCCCCCCACCCTACACCCTCCTATAGGCCCCAGTGTGTGTTTTTCCTCTCTATGTATCATGTGTTCTCATCATTTAGCTTCCACTTATAAGTGAGAATATGCAGTATTTTGTTTTCTGTTCCTGCTGAACCCCCGCCATCCATGTCCATCCATGTCCATCCATGTCCCTGCAAAGCACATTATCTCATTCTTTCTTATAAGCCTTGAATTTCTAATCATTCCTCAGAACCTCCTCCCTATGGTGCCTTTCACAACATTAATGCTCAGATGCGTTGTGGAAATAACAAACAATAAAGAACAACAATGTACTTAATTGTTATTTGTCTGATCCAGAGAAAGAACAAAAACGCATGAATTCAGAACAAAGGTAATTGCCAAGAAGAAAGTGAAGTAAATGCTCTCCATTAGACTTCAGTCTACAAGTTACTCTCCTCCTCCCTCTGGATTTGATCTTAATGTTACAAAGCAGAGATACAGCCAAACTCTTGGTAGAAATGAGGCTCCAAGTTACCTGAAAAATGTCCACCTTGATCATCCCTTCAAATATATTGCATTTAATCACATTCTAAATGTGCTCTTCACATAAGAGAAATTAACTTCTTAAATCCCAATTTTCTTTTCTAATTATGCAAAAAAGATTGTACACAGATAATTAAAAGGTGTGGATAAAGTTAATAAAAGAGACAGTGGGAAGGAAGAGGAGACCCAAAGCCTAATGAAGTGGATGAAAAAGGGGAGCTTTCTGATGGTGTCAGTGCTGTTGATGATAAATGATTCAATACCACACATAGGCTCCCTAAAACCGGAACCCTTCTATCATCTCTCAACTCCCACTGATAAAAGGCAATGGAACTTTTGTTTCTAATTATTCTGGAATGTCAATTGTGGCAGAAAAAAATTAGTTTAGCTTTAAAAGTCAATTACAAACAAATGTATCATGCAAATGTCAAGGGCTGATCCTGAAATATGGAGTTTCCAAGAGGCCAAGGGAATAAGTGAGCAAGAAAGAACTGGAAGCATTCTCACTCATCATGGCCAGCAGTACAAATTCTAGCACCAAGGACCAAAATCTGCCTCCTGGTGTGGAGGTGAAAAGAGAGAGTTCCCTGGTCCATCCATCACAGGACATGGGACAAGGGTATGGCTCTCTGCTCGGCCGCCTCAAGCTCAAACTCCTTATAGGAGGGGAAGCACACAGAAGGGTAGGTGCAGGAGCCAGGGCAAGTGTTTTGAACTCCAGCCCCACAGTAGTGTCTGGGGTGGGTGCCTATGACTCTTGAAGCTGCAGTATTATAGTGCTGTTTTAACTCTGCCGCCTGCAGATGGCTTAAGTGGTAACCAGCTCAGTACCCTCTTGGTACTCAGGTCCTTGTCCATAGTCCAGGAAGAGTCAGGTCACATACAGATTTGAAGGATGAATGCAGGAGTTTTAGTGAGTGGTGGAGGTGGTTCTCAGTGGGATGGATGGGGAGCTGGAAGGGGGATGGAGTGGGAAGATGATCTTACCCTGGAGTTTGGCTATCCAGGGCCAATCTCCTCTCTGATTGTCCCCAGCTGAACTCCTCTTGGTGTTCAGACCCTCCTCTTCTCTCCTTCTCTGTCATGGCATTCTGCCATTCATCTGCTCATCTCCTCCTGGAGTCTGGGATTTGGGGTTTATATGGGTACAGGATAAGGGGCATGTGGCTGGCCAAAAGGCAACTTTTGGGGCACAAAAACAGGAATACCTGTTCTTATTTAGGACCACTGGTTTCCAGGCTTGAAGGTGGGGTTTTTGCTGGGAAACTGCCCTCTTCCACCCAGTATTTCCCTTTCGCTTGTCCATATAAGAGAGTTATTTCCCTTCCTAACCCAACACTCACTCCTTCTTTGGTTCACCTCTCAGGTTTCTAAATGACACAAGGTGCTATTCTTTCCATTATGTGCATTTCCTCACCTCTTTGAAGTCATGAGCTTCCTCTCATTTCTGTCTTTAGGTTGTGCTGCTCTACGCCTCTACCTACGTCCTGGTGTCCCTCAGCATAGACAGATACCATGCCATCGTCTACCCCATGAAGTTCCTTCAAGGAGGTAAGCTGGCTTGACCAGGCGCTCTTTCATAAAGAATTGTCCTTGTGTGAGGGTAGGATTGTTTTCACTAATATTTTACTCTTAGTAATAGTGATCTTCCTCCTCTTTCCTTCTCTTTCTTCTCCTCTCTTCATTTTCTTCTTCCACCATTTTCCTCATTTCATGGGTCTGATTGTCCAAAAAGATGTATAAAAGAAAACTTAGATGCCTGAAAAAATGCTGACGGTTCCCATGGACAGCCCAGAGCCACTAAGGAAGGTGGGTGACTGACCCACTTTGTGACCATTTACCTTGATGCTGTTGCTTCCGTCTTTTTCCTCTAGAGCAGTGTTGACATGCATACCTGTCCAAAGAAACAAACTCTCCCACACTAACTTCTCATTTTCCAGAAACAAACACCTTGTCCTCCTTATCCAAAACCATAGAAATAATCAGAAAGACATTTTTAATTGATCATCGTATTGGTAAAAAAACAACAACAAAAAAGGAAACTCTCCTTGATCCAAAAATGGTGAGGGATCCCTAAGAAAAGGAAGCAGATGGGTCAGGGGGAAGGCTGAGACCACACAGCCCACAAAACTCCCAGGAGATGCTGAAGTGGGATGGGAGGCCTTAAGAGCACTTCCTGAACAGACTGCATAAATATGGAGTGCAGGAGAGGAACTGAGGCATCTGACAAGGTGATTTTTGAAGTACAACACAGAGGATTAATCACAGCAAGTTTCCCTGGATTTTAATTAATCACAGCAAGTTTCCCTGGCAGAGTGGGGCCCTGGGGAGCAGTAATGCCCTAGAGGAAGGGTGGGTACATATTCATAAGACTAGCTGCCTACTGCTCTGCCCACAATCAGAGACAACTCTCCTCTGTACACCCTGAAAGCAAATACAAAGCGAGTGTTTAGCAACCTGTCCTCCCTTCCTCCAGATAACTTTGAAAACTGATAAAGAACCTAACAAAAAATCTTGACCACAAAAATGAGGTGCACTCAAATATTATTTAAAAAACGACAAAATCCAAACTGTAGAAAACAGATAATACATTTAAAATCTCATTCCACACAATCTGCATCTAGGGAAGCAAATTTAATAGAAGTAGCAGAATTTTAGGATAAATATAATTAACGTCAACAAGGATCTACAAGAATTAGGGTGAACAGGGTAATTTCATTTACTATTGACAGGGGTATAAGTAAACACATCTTATTGAAATATAAAATGTGCAGCCCTTTGATATGACTTCCTGGTATCTGCTCTAGAGAAACACCCACACGTGTGCATGTATATATATATGTGACATATATCATGGCATTGCCTATAATAGCAGGAATTCATTGCTAACCTTGGTGTGCCTCAGTGGAGGAATGGTTAACTAGTCTATGGAAGAAGTTTCAGTAGCTTATGTTTATTGATTGCATACTAGATGTCATTCATGATTCTAACTGATTTATACATACTAAATATTTTAATATTCATAATATCTCTGTGAGGTGGGCTCTATTATTATCTGCATTTTACAGGTAAGGCAATTTTTGTTCCAAGAGTGAAAATAATTTGCCCAAGGTCACAGCTAGTAAGTGCAGGAGCAGGATTTGAATCCATACAGTTTGGGTCTAGCTCCAGCGCCCTCAAATGCTATATAGCCTGCCTCTCAATGTGGAAGTGGTAGAGTCATGGACAGTAATACACATCAACATGAACATAACCACATTGTATGCTGAGTGACAAAAACAACATGCACAAAAATCCACACAGAATAACTTTAAGTCAAAAACTCAAAACAATGCTAGATACTGTATACCGAAAGATAGAGAGGAGCAGAAAGAGAGAACACACAAAAGAAAACTCTAGGAAAAATAAACAATTATTTGCAAAAATGCACACCAAACTTGCCATCTGACCTCACTTCTAGTTATGGGAGTTAGACCAGTGGTGTGACCACCACAGGAACTTATATGCAAGGCAGTAATTTTTACATGAAGATCAATGTGTTGTGTGCAATTAAAATTAATTTATTTTGATCATGCTTGTTATGCCTACTGTACAGCATAAGACATATGAGTAACAATACTAAATTGTATACTTAAGGATTTGCTAGGGATCTGTTCCAAGATAGTCGAATAGGAACAGCTCCAGTCTGCAGCTCCCAGCATGATCGATGCAGAAGACAGGTGATTTCTGCATTTCCAACTGAGGTGCCTGGTTATTCTCACTGGGACTGGTTGGACAGTGGGTGCAGCCCACAGAGGGTGAGCCAAAGCAGGGCAGGCCATCACCTCATCTGGGAAGCACAAGTGGTAGGGGGGTTTCCCTTTCCTAGCCAAGGGAAGCCGGGACAGACTGCACCTGGAAAAACAAGACGCTCCTGCTAAATACTGCACTTTTCCCAAGGACTTAGCTACTGGCAGACAAGGAGATTCTCTCCCATGCCTGGCTCAGTAGGTCCCATGCCCATGGATTCCTTGCTCACTCCTAACACAGCAGTCTGAGATCGAACTGCGAGGCAGCAGCCTGGCTGAGGGAGGGGTGTCCACCATTGCTGAGGTATGAGTAGGTAAACAAAGCAGCCAGGAAGCTCAAACTGGGTGGAGCCCACCACAGTTCAGCAAGGCCTACTACCTCTATAGGCTCCACCTCTGTGGGCAGGACATAGCTGAACAAAAGGCAGCAGACAGCTTCTGCAGACTTAAACGTCTCCGTCTGACAGCTCTGAAGAGCGCAGTGGTTCTTCCAGCACATTGTTTGAGTTCTGAGAATGGACAGACTGCCTCCTCAAGTGGGTCCCTAACACCTGTGTAGACTAACTGGGAAACACCTCCCAGTAGGGGCCAACAGACACCTCATATAGGCAGGTGCCCCTTTGGGACAAAGCTTCCAGAGGAAGGATCAGGCACCAATATTTGCTGTTCTGCAATATTTGCTGTTCACAGCCTCTGCTGGTGATACCCAGGCAAACAGGGTCTGGAGTGGACCTCCAGCAAACGCTGACAGACCTGCAGCTGAGGGACCCGACTGTTAGAAGGAAAGCGAACAAACAGAAAGGAATAGCACCAACATCAACCAAAAGGACATCTACACCAAAACCCCCTCTGTAGGTCACCAACATCAAAGACCAAAGGTAGACAAAACCACAAAGATGGGAAGAAACCAGAATAGAAAAGCTGAAAATCCTGAAAACCAGAGGGCCTCTTCTCCTCCAAAGGATTGCAGCTCCTCACCAGCAATGGAACAAAGCTGGACTGAGAATGACTTTGACGAGTTGACAGAAGTAGGCTTCAGAAGGTCGGTAATAACAAACTTCTCCGAGCTAAAGGAGCATGTTCAAACCCATCACAAGGAAGCTAAAAACCTTCAAAAAAGGTTAGACAAATGGCTAACTGAATAAACAGTGTAGAGAAGACCTTCAATGACCTGATGGAGCTGAAAACCATGGCACGAGAACTTTGTGATGCATACACAAGCTTCAATAGCTGATTCAATCAAGTGGAAGAAAGGTTGTCAGTGACTGAAGATCAAATTAATGAAATAAAGTGAGAAGACAAGGTTAGAGAGAAAAGAGAAAAAAGAAACAAACAAAGCCTCCAAGAAATATGGGGCTATGTGAAGACTAAATCTATGTCTGATAGGTGTACCTGAAAGTGATCAGGAGAATGGAACAAAGTTGGAAAACACTCTTCAGGATACCATCCAGGAGAACTTCCCCAACATAGCAAACAAGGCCAACATTCAAATTCAGGAAATACAGAGAACACCACAAAGATAATCCTCAAGAATAGCAACCCCAAGACACATAATTGTCAGATTCACCAAGGTTAAAATGAAGGAAAAAATGGTAAGGGCAGCCAGAGAGAAAGGTCAGGTTACCCACAAAGGGAAGCCCATCAGACTAACAGCAGATCTCTTGGCAGAAACCCTACAAGCCAGAAGAGAGTGGGGGCCAACATTCAACATTCTTAAAGAAAAGAATTTTCAACCCAGAATTTCATATCCAGCCAAACTAAGTTTCATAAGTGAAGGAGAAATAAAATCCTTTACAGACAAACAAATGCTGAGAGATTTTGTCACCACCAGGCCTGCCTTACAAGAGCTCCTGAAGGAAGCACTAAACATGGAAAGGAACAACCAGTACCAACCACTGCAAAAACATGCCAATTTGTGAAGACCATTGGTGCTTAGAAGAAACTGCATCAATTAATGGGCAAAATAACCAGCTAACATCATAATGACAGGATCAAATTCACACATAACAATATTAGCCTTAAATGTAAATGTGCTAAATGCTACAATTAAAAGACACAGACTGGCAAAGTGGATAAAGAGTCAAGACCCATCAGTGTGCTGTATTCAGGAGACCCATCTCATGTGCAGAGATACACATAGGCTCAAAATAAAGGGATGTAGGAGGATCTACCATGAAAATGGAAAGCAAAAAAAAAGCAGGTGTTGCAATCCTAGTCTCTGATGAAACAGACTTTAAACCAACAAAGATCAAAAGAGACAAAGAAGGCCGTTTCTTAATGGTAAAAGGATCAATTCAACAAGAAGAGCTAACTAACCTAAATATACATGCACCCAATACAGGAGCACCCAGGTTCACAAAGCAAGTTCTTAGAGACCTACAAAAAGACTTAGACTCCAACACAAGAATAATGGGAGACTTTAACACCCCACCGTCAATATTAGAAAGATCGATGAGACAGAAGGTTCACAAGGATATTCAGGACTTGAACTCAGCTCTGCACCAATCAGACTTAATAGATATCTACAGAAATCTCCACCCCAAATCAACAGAATATACATTCTTTTCAGCACCACATCATGCTTATTCTAAAATTGACTGCATAATTGGAAGTAAAGCACTCCTAAGCAAATGAAAAAGAACAGCAATCACAACAACCTGTCTCTTAGACAGCAGTGCAATAAATTAGAACTCAGGATTAAGAAACTCACTGAAAACCACACAACTACTTGGAAACTGAATAACCCACTCCTGAATGACTACTGGGTAAATAATGAAATGAAGGCAGAAATAAAGATGTTCTTTGAAACCAATAAGAACAAAGATACAACATACCAGAATCTCTGGGACACATTTAAAGCAGTGTGTAGAGGAAAATTTATAGAAATAGATGCCCATAAGAGAAAGCAGGGAAGTTCTAAAATCGACACCCTAACATCACAATTAAAAGAACTAGAGAAGCAAGAGCAAACACATTTAAAAGCTAGCAGAAGGCAAGAAATAACTAAGATTAGAGAAGAAATGAAGGAGACAGAGATACAAAAAACCCTTCAAAAACTCAATGAATCCAGGAGATGGTTTTCTTAAAAGATCAACAACATTGATAGACCGCCAGCAAGACTAATAAAGAAGAGAGAATAATCAAACAGACGCAATAAAAAATGACAACGTGGATATCACCACCGATCCCACCGATCCCACTGGCACAAGACAGGGATGCCCTCTCTCACCACTCCTATTCAACATAGTGTTGGAAGTTCTGGCTAGGGCAATCAGGCAAGAGAAAGAAATCAAGGGATTCAGTTATGAAAAGAAGAAGTCAGATTGTCCCTGTTTGCAGATGACATAATTGTATATTTAGGAAACCCCATTGTCTCAGCCCAAAATCTCCTTAAGCTGATAAGCAACTTCAGCAAAGTCTCAGGATACAAAATCAGTGTGCAAAAATCACAAGCATTCTTATACACCAGTAACAGACAAACAGAGAGCCAAATCATGAATGAACTTCCATTCACAATTGCTTCAAAGAGAATAAAATACCTAGGAATCCAACTTACAAGGGATGTAAAGGACCTCTTCAAGGAGAACTACAAACCACTGCTCAGTGAAATAAAAGAGGACATAAAGAAATGGAAGAACATACCATCCTCATGGATAGGAAGAATCAATATCGCGAAAATGGCCATACTGCCCAAGGTTATTTATAGATTCAATGCCATCCCCATCTAGCTACCAATGAGTTTCTTCACAGAATTGGAAAAAACTGCTTTAAAGTTCATATGGAACCAAAAAAGAGCCCGCATTGCCAAGACAATCCTAAGTCAAAAGGACAAAGCTGGAGGCGTCATGCTACCTGACTTCAAACTATACTACAAGGCTACAGTAACCAAAACAGCATGGTATTGGTACCAAAACAGAGATATAGACCAATGGAACAGAACAGGGTCCTCAGAAATAATACCACACATCTACAGCCATCTGATCTTTGACAAACCTGAGAGAAACAAGAAATGGGGAAAGGATTCCCTATTTAATAAATGATGCTGGGAAAATTGGTTAGCCATAAGTAGAAAGCTGAAACTGGATCCTTTCCTTACTCCTTATACGAAGATTAATTCAAGGTGGATTAGAGACTTAAATGTTAGACCTAATACCATAAAAATCCTAGAAGAAAATCTACGTAGTACCATTGAGGACATAGGCATGGGCAAGGACTTCATGTCTAAAACACCAAAAGCAACGGCAACAAAAGCCAAAATTGACAAATGGGATCTAATTAAACTAAAGAGCTTCTGCACAGCAAAAGAAACTACCATCAGAGTGAACAGGCAACCTACAGAATGGGAGAAAATTTTTGCAACCTACTCATCTGACAAAGGGCTAATATCCAGAATCTACAAAGAACTCAAACAAATATACAAGAAAAAAACAAACAACCCCATCAAAAAGTGGGCAAAGGATATGAACAGACATTTCTCAAAAGAAGACATTCATACAGCCAACAGACACATGAAAAAATGCTCATCATCGCTCGCCATCAGAGAAATGCAAATCAAAACCACAATGAGATACCATCTCACACCAGTTAGAACGGCAATCATTAAAAAGTCAGGAAACAACAATTGTTGGAGAGGATGTGGAGAAATAGGAACACTTTTACACTGTTGGTGGGATTGTAAACTAGTTCAACCATTATGGAAAACAGTATGGCAATTCCTCAAGGATCTAGAACTAGATGTACCATATGACCCAGCCATCCCACTACTGGGTATATACCCAAAGGATTATAAATTATTCTACTACAAAGACACATGCACACGTATGTTTATTGCGGCACTATTCACAATAGCAAAGACTTGGAATCAACCCAAATGTCCATCTGTGACAGACTGAATTAAGAAAATGTGGCACATATACACCATGGAATACTATGCAGCCATAAAAAAGGATGAGTTTGCATCCTTTGTAGGGACATGGATGCAGCTGGAAACCATCAATCTTAGCAAACTATCACAAGAACAGAAAACCAAACACCGCATGTTCTCACTCATAGGTGGGAACTGAACAATGAGATCACTTGGACTCGGGAAGGGGAACATTACACACTGGGGCCTATCATGGGGAGGGGGGAGGGGGGAGGGATTGCATTGGGAGTTATACATTATATAAATGATGAATTGATGGGTGCTGACGAGTTGATGGGTGCAGCACACCAACATGGCACAAGTATACATATGTAACAAACGTGCACGTTATGCACATGTACCCTAGAACTTAAAGTATAATAAAAAATAAAAATAAATTTTAAAAAAGTATGTATAATATCTTAATAATTTTATAGGGTTTATATTTTGAAATGATAATATTATGAACCTACTGTATTAGATTAAATAAAAACGTTTTTTAATTAAAAAAAAAAAAAAAAAGGTGAGTTCGTGTCCTTTGCAGGGACATGGATTAAGCTGGAAACTATCATTCTCAGCAAACTATCACAAAGAGAGAAAACCAAACACCGCATGTTCTCACTCATAGGTGGGAATTGAACAATGAGAACACTTGGACACAGCGCAGGGAACATCAGACACCGGGGCCTGTTGGGGAGTGGGGGCTGGGGGAGGGATAGCATTAGCAGAAATACCTAATGTAAATGACAAGTTGATGGGTGCAGCAAACCAACATGGCACATGTATACCTATGTATCCAACCTGCAGGTTGTGCACAAGTACCCTAGAACTTAAAGTATAATAATAATTTAAAAAAAGAATTTGCTAACAAGGTAAACTTTATGTTAGGTGCTCTTGCCACAAAAGGAGAAAAACTAAACAAAACAAGACTAAAGCAGGACAGGAAGAAGCCTTTGGAGGTGATGGATACATTTATAGCATTGCTTGTAATGATGGTTACAGGAATGTATACATATCTCCAGACACATCAAGTGGTATGCATTGAATATGTATACCTTTTTATATGTCAATTATACATCAATAAAGTGGTTTAGAAGTTAATTTTAAAAATAGAAAATATACTTGTTTCCTGGATTTCTTCTTGATAATTTAGTGTGTCTGTTTTGTGAAGGGTTGAGACCTGAACCAAGTTTTCTGGGCACTGTGCAGCCCTAGTTATTATGATAGGGGAGGCAGGAAATGGATGAGGCAGGGGAGACAGGAGAGACATTTCATGACATAGGTATGCAAGATGTGTCAATGAAGCATCAAACTGTAAAATATTTGTAGAGGTTTATTCTGAATGAAATATCAGTGACGATGGACAAAGCCCTCAGGAGGTCATGAGAATATGTGCCCAAGGTGGTCAGGGTGCAGCTTGGTTTTATACATTTTAGGGAGACATGAGACTTCAATCAAACACATTTAAGAAATACTTAGGGTTGGTCCAAAATGGCAGGGTTGGGTAGGGTGGGGTGGAGGGGTGGTGGGCGAAGCTTCCAGATTATAGGTAGATTTAAATTTTTTCCAGTTGACAATTAGTTGAGTTTATCTAAAGACCTGGGATCAATAGAAAGGAATGTCTGAGTTAAGATAAAGAACTGTGGAGACCAAACTTCTTATTTGCAGAGGAAACTTTCAGCTTTCCTCTTCAGGGAGACTAGGTTGTAAAACATTTCTCATCAGACTTAAAGTCTGTGTTGATGTTAATGCTGGAGAGGTATAATGAGACCTGTCCCACTGCCCACTTCCCATCATGGCCTGGAACAGCCTCTCAGGTTAAATCTTAAAAGAGCCTTGACTGAAGAGGAAATCCATTCAGATAGTTGGGGGACCTTATAACTTTATTTTTGGTTTACATTCATGGATTTGTGATACACTTTTTTTTTTTTTTTTTTCAAGACAGTCTCATTCTGTCTCCCAGGCTGGAGTGCAGTAGTGTGATCTCAGCTCATTGCAACTTCTGCCTCCCAGGTTCAAGTGATTCTTGTGCCTCAGCCTCCCAAGTAGCTGGGATTACAGGTGCACACCACCATGCCTCCCTAATTTTTGTATTTTTAGTAGAGATGGGGTTTCACCATGTTGGCCAGGTTGGTCTCAAACTCCTGGGCTCAAGCAATCCAACTTGGCCTTCCAAAGTGCTGGGATTACAAGGCGTGAGACACTGCGCCTGGCCCATGATACATTTATTTATCCATCTATTTATTTATGCCTAGCCGACTTCAGAAAGGATTGAATGTGGTGGACAAAAGGACATCGACGCCAAAGTATTTTAAGATGAAGAAATAGAAGTGAAGGAAAAATAAGTATAGGAAATTGCATGAGGGAAGTCCCAGGAAACTTGTTAGAGGTACAGACTTGAGACTCATAGCCAAGAGGGTAACATGATGGATTACGTGTGTCACCATATTCACTAGGTTAAAAAATTAACTGCTCATGGGAAATATGTCTAGTTCTGGGAGACACTGTGTAATATTACGAACAGTGTCCTAAATTATCAGAAAGGCAGCAATTAATATTATAGTTTTTTTCTAAAGATGTAAAACAACTTATTTCCTCACTACAAAATTAAGAGAGGCTCAACATTAGGTGCTTGGAAACTCCTCATTATCGATAGCTTCTGGATAAGATGAAAGCCTAGAAACACATTAGCCAGCTCCCTTCCCCTGCCCAGTCCCAAGGAAAGTCGCTGAAGAAATGTAAAAGCAGGGGGAGACCTGCATCTGAAATGAGAGTCAAAGAAAGAAGCCATCCAAATACCAGAAACGTCTAAGAATTTCCAGCACACGAGGGAGCAGATGAAACACGGAAGCCAAGTGTATAATGTATAATTCAGCCCCTGGGAGAACTCCCTGGCCTTGTAGAGGATGAACTGGTACTCACAAGTTTATAGGGTGAAGGCAGCTGGTGAGAACGGGGAACGAGAGGTTCCAGGAAACCCAACGCGGAAGTCATTTTAGTGCCGCAGCTTGTCAGAATTTAAAGGCAGCTGAGAGGCGGGGTTTGGGATTCGCATGCGGCTCAGCTGAGAGAAAGCCGTAGAAAGAAGAGATTTCCCGGAGAGTCGTTGGGCTCTCTGGGAGAGTCACGGAGCAGGGAGAAGCCAGGAGGGAGTCAAATGTAGCTGTGCAGGCACAAGGCAATGGCCGCTTAACCGAGGGGAGGCTATATGTTTTATTTATTTTTTACTGCTATTTACTGAAGCAGTGTTTTTCTTAGCCAGCAACTCCAGAAAAGTTGACAATTTTAAAGCTCTTCACCAAAAATGAATATGAGAATAATTAGAAAAATATCAAAATAATGAAGAGAAATATGCAGTGTTATATTAAAACATAATACAAAATTTTGATAATTAAAACGATATAATACTGGAACCAGAATAACACATGTAAATCATACAAAATTTCAAATCAGTTGGCAAAAAATGAATTAGTCATTATACTATATGTTGAAATAGCTGTCTGGCCTTTTTTAAAAATATTAGATCACCACCCGCCATAGCTAATAACAAAGTACATTTTAGTTGGATTGAAAAAATTAACACTTTAAACATAAAAAGAGTAAAAGAATATTTGGGTAACACCTTCATAATTTCAGTGAAGGAAAGGCCTTTCCAGGAATCATATCAAAAGCAGAAACAACAAGGAAAATATAGTTTTTTACTACATAAAAATTTAAATTATTTATATACATAATAAATATTCATAAATAAACTTAAAAAGCAAAATTATAAATGGAAACTATTTTTATATAATAGGCAAAGAAAAATATCCTTTTTATAAAGAAGTCTGGCAAAGAAATGAAAACATTCTAATTGAGTAAATGGGCAAAGGGCATGAACAGACTATCAGGAAACAAAGAAACATAAATGAGATGAGGTGCTGTGGCCCACGCTGGTAATCCCAGCATTTTGGGAGGCCGAGGCGGGTGGATCACTTGAGGTCAGGAGTTTGAGACCAGCCTGGCCAACATAGTGAAACCCTGTCTCTACTAAAAAATACAAAGATTAGCTGGGCTTGGTGGCACGCACCTGTAATCCCAGTTACTCAGGAGGCTGAGGCACAAGAATTGCTTGAACCTGGGAGGCAGAGGTTGCAGTGAGTGGAGAACGTGCCACTGCACTCTAGCCCTCTAGCCTGGGCAACAGAGTGAGACTTGGTCAAAAAAATAAATAAAAAATAAAAAATAAATGAAAAGAAAATATGTAAAAATGTTCTTCTGACCACTAATTAAAGAATTGCAAGATTGAACATTTGGATACAAACTTTTATCAACCACATAACAAGATTAAAAGGAAGAATTATCTAAGTATTAAGAGAGTATAAGGAAATGGGTACTTTTGTTGTTATAGTGACAGCCATAAACAGTAGGCACTTTTGAGGGAAATGTAACAATATTTGTCCAAAGTTAATAAATCTTCTGTTTCTAAGAGTTTATCCTAAGGAATAACTAGAACTGGGAAAAATAGATGAATATAAATTATTTATAACAAAAAAATGGAAAACAACTTAGATAATAATAGGCTACTGATAAAATTGGAGTATGGTATAACCTTCAGAAAAAATATTATTTATCAGTACTTTTCCAATTGTGCTTTCCACACTGACTCCCAGAGGGCTCATTTTGCTGGCCTGCTCCAGGGCAGATCTGGGAGTTGCTGACTGTCTCAGTTTCAACCGAAGCTACCTGAGCTTTCTATAATTTTCTATACTGGGTTCTAAAACTGTATTTGAAGAAAGGATCTTACTACCTGAAAAAAAATGCCACTTGTACAGATTCATATTTCTTCACAGGAAAAGATGGTCATAACAGGCTTTTCAGAGGAAAAATATTAGGTTACAAGGTAGCATCTGTATTGTGATCTCATTTTTAAATGTGTAATCTGTGTATTATATATGCATGCATTATCAGAATTTAAACTTGACCTTTCTGGTGGGTGCCACTATGGATTTTTTTCCTTTTCGCTTATTTTTATTTGCTAGTGTTTCTGTAATCAATATGTGTAACTTACACGATTTTATAAAAAGGTAAATTAGTTACATGGAAAAGAAGAAGGCTAAGCAGCAGAGACGTGCAGAAATGGACAAGAGCACATGGAAGAGGGAGTCTGACTTCCCGGGGGTGAGAAACACGAGACAGTCTACCTCATATGCAAACCTGCATTTCATCTGTTCGATTCTGGATCCTTCAGCCCTGAGAAGTCACTCTTCATGGCAAATGGGCTCAGCTGCCTGGAAAGCCATCAGTCTCCCTGCTGTGGCAGCTGCATCACAGCCTAAGAGAGTGGGGCTTTCCCAGTGCAGCCCAGCACCGGTATGAGAAAAACAGCTCCAAGCCTGTACCCTGCTGGGCCTTTGGGGAAACATCTTTGGAGACCTTGGTAGAGTTGATTCTAAATTATGATGCTATACTGTCTTAATCTGTTTCCCTGTGCATCCCTCTCAAAAGTGAATGCACTGTTTACCCATCAAGTGGAAACTGGGTGGGGCTCAGGAGTCACATGTTGCCCTTAAAAGTGTCCTGGGACCTATAGAAGAAGACGACATTAGAATTCTAACCACTGAAAGAACAAGAGCACAGGGGGCAGCTACTAATGTCACCCAGGACTATAGAAACCCATCAGGCTTCACACCCCCACCATCAAGAAGAACCCCCTCCAGTTCTACCTCCTGCCCACTTCATCCCACCCTGCTTCTTTCCTAATCTGAACTCCCACTGCTTCTCTCCACCCCCGGTGTTTCTCTACTCCTTTAGGGACCAGCTCCCCTATACCATCAACCTCCTAATGGGAGGCTGCTCCCACCTCCTGTCTCCTGAGGTGGCTGATTCCCCTAAGACATCTCAGAAGGGTCCTCCTCAACCTTCCTTTTTAGATACCTTATGGCGTGGTGGCGGTGAAGACATTTTCCTACCTTTCTAGACCACCTCTAGGCCATTTCTCCTTCAATATTGCACATACATGCCTGCTCTGTTTCTCTGATGCTCGTGCTATCAGTCTAGACTACCTTCTACAATGCCTTCCCCATGCCTGTGCCCATATGGCCAAGGCCCTCATCCAGTGAAGATGTCGACACTGTTCTCAGTCTCTCTTTCACCTTTCATACTGTCCTAATCACAGGTGACTCGATGTCTACATAAATTAAGTCCAGTGAGAGGGCTTCACATGATGACTCACAGAGCTTGACATGTTCCCTGTATTTGAGAGCATTGGGGACCGATGACTACATCACACTTGAGACCGTTGAAGAGAGGCTGGTTGGCGCTGTGTTCCTAGCCCAGGGGGCTGATGTAGAACCTGCATCGTGAAGTTTGCCTGAGGCTGTGTTAAAAAAGATCCTGCCCCAGACATTTCGGCCAGAGAGAGAGGCCTCCCTGGAGGTCACCAGGGAGGGTGGAACGTCACTGCCCAAGTCAAGCAAGTGGCCACCAGCAAGACCCCACAGGAGAATTGCCAAAGGACCCAGAAAAGTTCCTCAGGGGACCAAGAATCAGCTTTGGATGCAGCCAGACACAGAGAGCACAAAGCCCTCTGATGACAGCAGCAGTCAAGCGAGAACTGTGTCCTCTTCCTCCTCCCTGGTTCCCTGTACCCCAGCTCTGGAGAGACCTCAATGTGGATAGCGACCTGGGGGAGGACAAGGAATAGCAGATGAGGATAGAAAGCAGAAGGGCTGGTACCTCTGCTGGACTTCCCACTTGAAGCAAGCCCACCTAGGGAGAAAATACTTGAAATCCTCTTGAGAATTTGGGTTTTTTATTGTTGTCTAGGATTTTAATTACTAATTTTTATGTAATTAACTAAATTGACCAGCGTTTACCACTTAATGTGTCCATCACCTATGAGTCATCACTAACATCAAGGGGCTTGAGTTTCCAAACTCAGGCAGGAAAACCTCTCCCCCATCCCCAGTGGATTACCGTTTGCATGTAAGGAACAAGAAAGACCTTAATCAGATTGCTATTATAATTCTACCCCAAGACTCCTGCTTGCTCAGTGGGCCATGACAACTCTTTTCTACATGAATCTAGTATCTCTTTTCAGTGCGTATAATTCAGCAAGAACAGAACCCTAGATATTATTCTCCTAAATATTTCAGGTTTGGATTTTAATAGAGTCCCTAGTTTCCTCTAGATTTTTCTCACTTATAGCTCCTCGACCACAGCCAACACACTGTTCGACAACACCACCTGACTCTACATTCCAACCCCACCCAAAGACACATGCCTGCTTTCCAAGTTGAAAGTAGGGGAGCAAGGTGGCCTCCTGTTTCTGGAAGAAGGTCCCAGAGCCAGTGAGCACAGAAAGCCCAGCTAGGTGAGGGATTAAGACGAGAGCTTCAACAACAGCTTGACAGAAAGCATCACATCATAACAACAGGTGTGTCTTAAAGGTGCTTGCTTATATATTAATTGTCTCTCTCCAGCCCCATCGTAGCCTGCTGAGGTGGCCAGAGCAGGTATCTTTTATACCAATTTAAAGAAAAGATGAGGCTGAGACTGCATGGTTTAGCCAAGGTCAGAATATTGCAACTGAAATCCAGTGTGCAGATATAGCTACCAGGTTTCTGGGCTGGTTTTGAATGCACCCTACTATCCAGAACAAAGTTCAGTGTTCTTTCTCTGCCTTATAAGTCCACCCATGTTCCTACCAAAAAAAAAAAAAAAAAAAAAAAAAAAAAAAAAAAAAAGAAGGTTCCTTCCCATTTGGCAAATAACTCTCAAAAACTGTCCCAGTGCTTTGCAGTGCTGGGTACAGTGAAAGGATGCCACGCGGACCTAAGGCTGTAGCCCTGCCTCGTAATAAAAGAGTGACTGCATATGGGTAGACACAACTCAGCATTTGCACTGCGACTTACCAAATGTACATGGTACAAACTGAGTTCCCTAATACTGCAGGAATGGATGCGTCAACATCTCAAGTCAGACGGGGAAATCAGGAAAGAAGAAGCACCAACCTTAGGCCAGGCAATGTGCTAGCTTCTGTTCAAGCTTCCCTTTGTAATCTTCACATTGACTCTGTATGGAGGTACTGTCTCCCTGTTTACATATGAGGAAACTGAGGCTCTGGGAGGTTCTGTGAGGTCCAGGGTGGCTGCCCCACAGTGATCCTTTTCTATAGCAGACTCCATTGTGCTCCCCAGAATGGTTGCTACATACGCAGACATCCCTCTCTTCTCTTTGGGCAGAAAAGCAAGCCAGGGTCCTCATTGTGATTGCCTGGAGCCTGTCTTTCCTGTTCTCCATTCCCACCCTGATCATATTTGGGAAGAGGACACTCTCCAACGGTGAAGTGCAATGCTGGGCCCTGTGGCCTGACGACTCCTACTGGACCCCGTACATGACCATTGTGGCCTTCCTGGTGTACTTCATCCCTCTGACAATCATCAGGTAAGAAGCTGTCAGGCCAGGACCACACAGGGGGTGGTTGGGCGGGGGGCTTTCCTGCTTTGCCAGCTGCTGCTCTCCTCCGCTACAGACCCATCTTTTCTAGTGCCCTAGGGGGAGCTGGCCAGGCCACAAGATTTTATGTGTAGTTACTATAGGGTAAGCCCAATTTCTTCAAAGTAGAGTAAGGAGAAGGGAATTAGCAATTACTGGGTATATAGGGCAGGCATTGCACCAAACAGCTAACAATTATCACATTAGCCACAGTACAACACTGTGAAACAATTACCATTGTCCCAATTTAATGAATAATGAAACTCAAGCTCAGAGTGGTTAAGTAACTTACTCAACATCAAATAGGATTGATATCCAGGTTTTTCTGATTTCATACCATATTATTTCTTTTATATCTTGCAACCTTCCAAATATAAGGCAAATTACAACTTGTAGGGATTTTGTAAATGAAAAGACAGATATACTTGAAACAAACTGAACACAAAACTCAGTATGCACTAATATGCTAAATTGTGTATGCAGTGGAGTCGCATAATGCCAGGGAATATATTTTGAAAGCCACCATTGAAGGAGGAAATGATCCAGATAGGATAAGGGAGAAGTGGGGAGGAAGCAGACTCTGATGACCAGAAATTGGAGTGAGTGTAGGGGCAGAGTGGACAGGTAGACAGTGCCAATGGGACAGAAGTTGGCAGTGAGCTCCTTCCAGTGGCTGGGGGAGGCTCAGTTGTGAATGACCTTGGCAAAAAAGTAATAGAGTGTCCTTTATTCTGCAGCCAGTGGTGAGCTGTAGATGGTCTTTTAACAGAGATTAGCATAACAACCTGGTCAAGGTAGGGTCTCACTTGGCCATGTGGCAGGATCACCCTCTGAAATGGGCTCTGCATGTGTGGATGGGGTGGGAGACTACAGGGAGAGACCTGGCACATTGTCTGTATTCTTGGGCCACGATGATCCTGCGCCTTTTGAGTACCTCTCAGCCAGCCATAGTGTGTCATATAACACATTATAAGCAAAGGAAGATCAGCCTTTGTTTTTGATAGTGTAAAGACAGCTGTGATAAAAATCTTTGTACTTAAAACTGTACATGAGTCTCTGGTTATCTCCTCATAACTCATTCTTGTGGAGTTACTAGATCAAAGGTATAGATCAAAGATGATGCACATTTTAAAACTTTTGATGCATAGTCACAAGCTGCCCTTGAGAAAAGTTGTATTGTTTCTTGGCCTGTTAGCTAAATCACTCGTAGAAAAGGTATATTCTGGGGAACACCATACAAGGGCTCTTGTTTTTTGCTCCCGTGATCCAATGGAAGGTAGCACTATTTCCTTACTAAATCTTTGCCAACCTAAGAGTTTAAAAAGTATTTCATTGTTTTAATATGCATTTCTTTAATTACTAAGCTGGTGGCTTTTCCAGTGTTTTCTGATATGGTGGGAGTCACCTTTTCTTGCTCACTATTCATCTTTAGTCTCATAAAATACTATAGCTGAGAGAAATGTTATCCATCATATGGTCAAACCCCTGAATTTTTCATAAGAGTAGAATTAAGACTAAAAGAAGTGATTGCCTTGCCCCTACCCCCGCATCAGAGATTGAGATGGGCAAGCACAGAGTGACCTCAATAGCCAACCCAGCAGCCTTTCCGAGATGGTGTGTTGTCCAGTCACCTCTGCTGAATGGACCACTTAACACCTACACTTTATTTTGACTTATTGCCCTCCACTCCATCAAGCTGAGCTTGAGAGGAAGTTTGAAGGAGATAAGATTATTTAGACAACCACCCAAGGTAAGTAATAGGCAAGTGAGCCAGAGCGGTCAGAGAGCATTTGGAAGGAAGCGGCTTGTGTCACCCTGAGCAACTGAGGCATCGATTTCAGTGGCAGTGCATGTCCTGGCTTCACTGCTGATTGATTTCCCATCAGTTCAAGAAATGAGCTCCAGTCAAAGTCCCTGCTCAGCAGAGCGGATGCTGCAGCACGTGGACCATGCAGCTCAGGTTGTCCTGCATCTATGATTTCCGCGTTATTTGGGCTGCTTTTTCCACCAGGACTTCTCCTTGAACTTGCCTACAGGATAGCCGGTGTGTTTTTTTTTTCGTGTCCTTGAAAGGGCAAAATACAATGTGTTTGCTGATTGAAGGAAATGATTTCAAAAACTGGTTTCCCTCAGCTCTCACCAAACTAAGGCCTCTGTAAGTCCTGATCCTAGCTCCTTGCTTCCAGCCGTGAGAGTCATGAAAACTCAGCCATGACCTCCAGCCATCCTTGAGCTTCTCTGAAGCATTTCCTACCTGACAAGAGGCTTCTCTTTCATCACCTTCCCTCTTTCGTAGCTCCCCCTGGTGAAGAAAGAACTTCTCTCTGGGGGACCAACATCCTCGCCTCCTTCAGCAACAACTGTCTTCTCAAACAAGACTAGGCCCTGGGGGGAATTTCGTGAGGAACTTGTTTCCAAAGAGTACCTGGCATAGGTGCTACAATTTCATCTCAGAGATAAGGTTCAACTCTTATTCTTTCTTTATTGCCTATATTCTGGCCCCCGGGCTCCATGCTGTGAGCAAGGTTAAATTCTTTGTTTCAAGCTTAAATAGACAAAGAAAACAGCTCAAGAAAAGTGTTTACTCATGTTGTTCACCATGCCTCATTGTCCTTCACGCATGCTACATATGCTACATTTACCAAATTGATAGAAAAAAATACTTTAGTTGTTTTATTTTGCATTTCTTTCATTACAAATAAGATTAAGTATATTTTATATGCTGATTGTCATTTTTTTAAATACTTATTAGGTTGGTGCAAAAGTAACTGCGGATTTTGTCATTGATAGTAATGCTACTTTTCTTGTTTAAATGTTTTCATTTTCTCTATTCTCTATCTTTAGAAATATTATATATACAATAACCTTTTTCTTTTTGCAGATGTTGCAAATATTTCTCCTAATTTGTCATTTGCCTCTATATTGAGTATGGTTTTATTTTGTTTTCAATTATTAATAGTAGTGATTAACATAATTAAGAAAAAAAGAAAAAGCACAAATAACCAACTTAGCAGCTTTTCTGCCACAAATCCCTCATTGGTTTACTTATTGCCCACCTTCGTATGCATTCAGTATCTGCTAGGACAAGATCCACTTGTCTTTTTCAAAGATTCCCTGCCTGCTTCACGGTGAGCTGCTGATACCTCACCTGTACTCCCAACTCCAGCTATGGAACAAACACCCCTCTGACCCATGTGCATCACTCCCATGCCTGAACACTCTGCCAAGCTCACCTTGCCTTGTTTCTGCCAACTAGTTCACATCCTTCTTGTCTCATCTCCAATACCAACTCCACGGTAGAGCTTCCCTTGCCAACCCCGGACCAAGAGGCACCTCAGGTCCTCACTCCTTAACCTCCAACCTCACTTTGTCCATGTCATCATCTAGACTTCATGGTAGTGTGACTGTATCTCATGAGTGCAGGAAGTGTGGCCTCTTCATTTCTGAACTTCACATCCAGCACGCATGAAACAGTTGGTGAATATTAGATTGAATGAATAATGCAATAAATTGCAGCAAACAACAGATGTGTCATGTCACTCTCTCTACTCTTTCTCTCCCTCTCTCATTCTCTCTCTCTCTCTGTCTCTCACGCACATACACACACACACACACAAACACAAATACACGTGTACACATGCTGCTAATATAGAAATTTCTGGCTATCTAATGCCTAGATCAGTTTTTGACTATGATAGCTCCTCCATAAATATATGTGAGAGGAAAGAAAAAAGGGAGAAAAGAAAGAGGAGGGGGGAAGAAAGGGAGAGAGGGAAAGAGAGAGAGAGAGAGGTAGTTGTATTGTTGGTGGCAAACTCTCATGAGAGCTGTGTATGAATAAAGATGTAGCTCTTCCATCATCCACTAAATCAGGCTCCCAGGAGTTGAAACCATAGTGACTGACAGCAAAGGCAATATGTTGTTTTTCTGGGTCAAAACAACAGGAGTTGTTTTGAAATTCACTTGACATAACTGTCTAATTGTTGCTGGGGAGGTTATTAGCTCCAGTGTAATTGCTTTACTTTAGCTGTGCTTATTTTCTTCCTACCTAATTGATTTCTCATTCTCTTATCATTTTCATCTCTGTAAGATAAAGGTAGAAGCAGAAGAGATTCATGACCGACAACTGCAAAAAAATAAGTGAAAAAAAGCACATTAGTCATGGATCATTGACTTGTCATATGTGAGAAAAATTCATTTATTTTGCTTAGGAAAGGGGATCACACTGTGGGAAAGCCTCTTGCCAGGTTGGTGCAGCCCTGCAGATAGAATATACGGCCGTGGTGGGTAAAAGGGCCCCAGGGATCTGGCCAGCACTGTCCATGGCATGAGGTCCAGGGTCAAAGAGGATCACAGGGCCCACAATAAAAGTGGTCATCAAAATGAATAAAGAGAGATTGTAAGGGTCTCCACTAATGCTGAAAACCTGGATGGAGAGGAAGGTACAGATTATGGAGTCATTTTGCTGAGACAATCCATAAAACTTATCCACCATCCGATTGATCAGCTAAAGGAAAAGAGACAAAGCCAAGTGTGGTGACTCACACCTGTAATTTCAGCACTCTGGGAGGCCTAGGCAGATGGATCTCTCGGGCCCAGGAGTTCAAGACTAGCCTGGCAACATGGTGAAACCCTGTCTCTAGAAAATATACAAAAATTATCTGGGCAGGGTGGCACACACTGGTAGTTCCAGCTATTCAGGTGGCTGAGGTGGGAGGTCAAGGCTGCAGTGAGCTACAATCGTGACACTGCACTCCAGTCTGGGTGACAGAGCAAAACACTGGTGGTGACAAACAGCAATGCAGATGTCTCTTTGATGCTTGATTGGTATGCTCCAAGAAGTAGCCTGGTTTGGCAATAATACCCAGTTATTAGGTGTTTGCCATGCTAACTGAAAAGTTGGTACTGGTTCTCACTCATCTGATTGGCCCTAAGTAAAAAGAGGGGGTGACTTAGGCCTAAATCCCTAAAGCATGAGACATTTCTTAATCTTTCTTCTGTGTACATGGTTGACAGTCATAAATATTTGGATTATTGGTCAATTGTATACTGGGGTTGCAATTGACATAACCATTAACTTTCCATGGTGAGTGTAACCTTACCTTGTACAGTATTTCACTTTCTGGGGAAGAAGTTTCCCTGTTCTAGCAAATATTCAACTTAGAGTTGAACTCACTAATAACATTTTTCTCATTTTTTCTTTACTGCAGGCATACAAATTGCAAAAAAAAAAAAAAAAAAAAAAAAAAAAAGTCCCTGGGCAATTATGCGAGAAAGAATGGAGATGTTCCAAAAAGTCCCTGAGCTTTCCTGGAGCACTCTGAAGGGTTCACTGAGCAAGAATGGGGAAAGGCAATAAGCAGCAGAGATTTTAACATTGCCATTAATTAAGTTATATTCTAAAGATCATTAAAAGCAATTAGTGCTTTGTCAGCTACTGCAAACTGAAGCTTTGATTTTTTTTTTTAAACTAATTATTCTCAAGAGGGAAGATATGCAGTTTTAAAATAAAGCATTGCTGTGTCCCAGAGTTTTTTGCCAAGGTGCTTAATGTAGTCAAAATATCAAGTAATATTAAAGAAGAGTAGTTTTTATATTTATCAAAGAGTACCCAGGATACAAAACTTCTTGACACTTTTGAATCATTAACACTTTGTTTTCCTGTTAGGCACAGATTAAATCATGTAAGAATTGGTGTGATATAGTGTAAAAAAATAGGCAAGAAAGAGGAGAAAGGAAATTAATCTCCACTAATTTTCCAGCACTGTACTTGGCACTTTAAATATTGTCACATCTGATACTCAAAAAGTTCAAGAGGTCTGTATTGTTAACACCATCTTGTAGAACCTCAGCTGAGGCTCAGTGTAGTAGTTATCTATTACTCCTTTACAAATTACCACAAACCTAATGACTTAAAGCAAGACACATTTATCATCTCACAGTTTCTGTGGGTCAAGAATCTGGCCATGGCTTAACCGTGTCCCCTGCTCAGGCAAGGCAGTCATCAAGTTGTTTATCCAGGGCAGGGGGTCATCAGAGGCTGGACTGGGAAAGGCTCTTTTCCAGGCTCCCTCAGGTCCTTAGCGGAATTCATTTTCTTGCAGCTGTGGGGTTCATGGCACCTTGCTTCTTCAAAGCCAGCAATGGGGAGAGACACCAACAAGACAGGCACTACACTCTGTGTAATCAGTCCCATCCCCTTTGCCACACTCATTGATTAGAGGCAAGTCACCTGCTCTTCCCACACTAAAGGGATGAAGATCACACAAAGCCATGAATGCTGGAGTCAGGGATCATAGATGTCACTTAAAAGATGTCACTAAAGTCAGGATTGTACAGCAGACAAGTAGTAGAGGAGACCCAAGTCTTTTCCGACTCTAAGGCCTGTTTTTGGATTCTAATCACAGCTCTCCTTCAAACCATTTGGGTTACCTTGAGGAAACTGCATAACTTTACCAGGTCTTAGCCTCCTCACTTAAGACAGAAGTGACTCCATGCAATGGATTCTAATGGGCACTTTCAGTTGTGATTCTATAAACAGCAAGTATAGAGGGACAGGCATGGTGAAAAGATTCCTCCCTTTGCACCTTGCACTCGGGGAGGTGGGAGTGGTCTTCTCTGTGTCCTCACAGTAGAGATCCACCAGCCACTTTAATACTACCTTTGGTTCTTTCTGCAGCGTCATGTATGGCATTGTGATCCGAACTATCTGGATTAAAAGCAAAACCTACGAAACAGTGATTTCCAACTGCTCAGGTAAGTCTCTACTCTGCATGGCCCAATTCTTAGCTAATGTGCTTCTCCAGAGGTTTTCCTCTAGCAAATGTGAGCTGGGGATCCCTTGATACACGAGCATACAGGATCATATCAGGACCCAGCCGACAGACCAGACCCACCAAAGGCTATCACAGGCAGGCTCTGTTGTCCCCCATGTGACCTCCCTGAAATTTAGGAGAAGGAAGGGGGCACTTTGGGCCTGGCCAAGCTATGCCAGCAGAGAGTTAGCCTTTGAGCTAGGATCCAAGGGTTACCCCAGCCTCAGTTCTAGCAAAGAAGCACCTTGGAGGACACAAGATATGAAAAGAGAGACTGTCCAAGGAGGACATCACACCTTCAGCAAAGATGAGGATAGGCTTTTCTGATTGACTTGAATTTTCAGATACATAAAGCTGCCATTTGTCCATAGAACAATCCTGGACCCTAAGCCAGTAAAGGCACAGTGGTTCATTCTTTCCCAGCTGCCCTGACACACCAATTCAAACCAGATCAAGCCTAAGACCACCTACTACAACTTTCCCCCAAGTTCCTTCTCAGTAAACCTGACTGCAGAGCCCCTCGTATGCAGTAGACTCTGAGCCCTGGAAGCCTGTCCTGCTTCCCAGGAAAACATTACTGGACCTGACCAAGGTCAATCTGGAGAAAACACAGCAAACCAAGGGACCAAAAGAAGAAAGGGCTTCTAGTTTTCTGTTTGTTGTAATGTCATAGCTCTGCAGAAGGAGACTGGATCCGCTCAGGTTACACATCCCTCCCATTCCTTGTGCACACACATACACAAAACGTAGGCTCATATACACAAATACACACACCTTCACACACTCAGTCTCACACACACTAACAATGCATACTCACAACTATATGCACTCACACAAGGACAACAAGCTGTACCACAAATATCTGGAATAAGAAGAGCTGCTTTCTGTTCCAGATGTGCCACAAAGAGCTGTGCCACCTGGCAAAGTTACATAATCCCTGGGCTCCAAGATGTTAAAATAAGGGGATAGACTGGATTCTCCCTAAGCCCTCCTCTTTTCAGACTGTTAGTTAAACTTTCGTTGGACCAAGACAGAGCTTGTTTTCTCCCTCTTAAAGCTACTGTTTCCAATAAGACTGTGAGGCCACCAAGAGGATGCACAAGTTTTATCGGGCACTGATAACCTGTGTCTTTTTCCCTAGAAGAATGAGTAGAGATATGTAAGTCTGGGTTCTTCACCTGAATTCAGTTCAGTTCCTCTGTGTTCTTCTGCATGTCAGGAGTGGTACAAGGGACTGGGAATGACAAATTAATAGCATGGTTCCTGACTACAGGCAACTCACAGTCTAGGGCCTTGGGTCTTGGCCCTGGCTACACAGTAGAATTGCCTGGGGAGCTTTTAAAATACACCAAAACCCAGACACCATTCCCTGACAGATTCTGATTCACTCCATCTGGAGTGGGGCATGGACATCATTATTTCGGAAAAGCTCTTCAGGTATTTTTGATGTTCAACCAGGTTTGACAATCTGGTCCAGTGAGACACAGAGTCATAGGTGGCTGACCTTCACGCTCACTGACCAGTGTAACCAAGAGATGTGTTTAGGCTGCTTGGAAATTTTCAACCCACGAAGACCCAGTCATTCAGCTTGGGGCTAATTCCAGCCCCCATGCAGATCCTAGTGCTTCCCTTCCACTGGTGCAGTCTCCACATCCTGGTTTTTCTGGAAGACCAAAAGCAATAGAAAGAATAAACACAAGTGAATTCATTCTATTGAGTGCAATTGGCTTTGGTTAAAAGTTAGAATATTTGTCTGAAAAAAATTGGATGAAGGCATCCTTCCTCTATCAAATATCAAATAAATGTCATAAGTACTACAATTATAATACTATAATCATTGAAAGAGAATTATATGGACAGGGAATCCCAACAGAACAGAAATGCTAAAGGAAACCTCAGGAATTTAGAATGTGATGAAGTATTTTAAACTGATAGAGAAATAGAAACTGTTTAATTACTAATGTTGAGACAACTGCCCATATGGAAATAATCATATATTAGATTGTTACATCATATGCTACAAGGAAATACACTCCTTATAAAACGAAGAACAAAAGATAGAATGAGGGAGAAAGAAAGAGTGAGGAAAGAAAAGAAAGAAGAGGAAGGAAGGAAGGAAGGAAGGAAGGAAGGAAGGAAGGAAGGAAGGAAGGAAGGAAGAAAGGAAGAAAGGAAGGAAGGAAGGAAGGAAGGAAGGAAGGAAGGAAGGAAGGAAGGAAGGAAGGAAGGAAAAGAAAGGAAAGGAAAGATAGGGAGAGGAAGAGAGGCGAGAAGGGGAGAAAGAAAGAGAAAGGAAACAAATATAAGAAATATTGTTTATAATCATGAATAACTGAAAAGATCTGAATACCCTACAATGAGGGAACTGAGTGTAATAATTATATAGCCATACAATTAAATACTGCAGCTCTAAAAATTATTATATAGAGTGTACTTATTGCCATAGAAATATTTCTCCAATATAGTACATTAAGAAAAAGAAAGCAGTATGGTATCTCTTTTATAGATATGTGCACATATTTTTACTTAGCAGAATATATATGTGCATGTATAGATAGATGATAGCTAGAGAGAGAGGGAAATGGAAAATATCAAGAAGCTACATGTTATCAATGTTATTGAAATTATCTCTGAGTGGTCGAATTTTAGTTAATTTTTATTTTCTTCTATTTTTCACTTAGCCATACGTAAAAATTTTCTACAATTACCTAAATCATATAATTGAAACAATAGCCCTGTGGCCCTTTAGCCTGAGTAAACAGCCAATATTATCCTAGATGTATATATGTATATTCATTTTTTAAAACCATCAACTCAGCACCCACAAACATATTTGCCATGCATGTCTCTGTATAAACGTCATGCTTAGACCCTCTAAGGCCCACTCAAAGCCATCGTCCATTCATCTCTCAACACAAACAGAGAAGACAGAGGGACAGACGGAGCAGCTCCTGTCAGCCACTGCTAGGTCTTTTCCTTGTGTTCTTCCCTTTAACTCGTTTCCTGTTTGCTCCATTTCACCCATGGCCCATTGCCCATTTCCCATTTAACCCATTTCCCATTCGAGAATACTGCACCGGCAGTGAGCTGTGCTTTTTTTTTTTTTGTCTAAACAGGAAATGAGTTAATCCACAGTTCTTCAAGGTGGTGTTACTGTCTCTCACAGACAGAAGACAGGCTTAAAGCTTAAACAGTTTGCTTGTTTTCACGGGTAGCATGTGACACAACTGGTATTCAAAGACACACTTATTGAGTGCACACATAAAGACAAGACTTTTTAAAAATTAAAAACAAAAACTCAAGGTCTTGTGTGCGGCTTCCCTTCCAGGACACTCCCTCTAGAGCTGTGCCTTCAGAGAGCTATTCCTACCTCATCTCCTGAAGGTTTTGTTTTGATATATTTAAAATCTAAAGGCTGAGTAAAGACTGGCAGTGTGGAGACCAATTTTGTGGAGGTAGCCGAGGCCCTCCTGTACTTTCAGACAAATCAGATTGGTATAAACCCCTGTCATGTGATTTCTGCCAATTCTGTGGGTCTGACATGCTCCTCCCTGCTTGTCCCTCTGAGCACTCACTCTCACTGTCTCACCTCCTACAGCTCTCCTGTTCCCTCCACAGCAGCACCGCCCTTGCTCACCACCTTCCTCAGCATGCCTCCCCCCAGGGAGGCTAAGTTCCTGGTTCTCTCCAAAGTTCCCAGGTCTCCTGCTACTGCATATGCCAGTCCTTGCACTCTTGGGCTCCCCTGACTTCCGGTCCTTGAAACCATACAAAGCCACTTAGAGCCCTGTTTCCCACTGATACAGAGTGTGCCATTACTCCCTCCCAAAGGTGGAAATGGCTGCCGCCACTTTTTGTTCTTTAATATAGTTTTATATCTCCATTATATCTATTTTTTAGTTACTGTTAGTGACCTCATCCTGGAATGAGGGCAGCTGGTATTCTCAAAAGCTTATATGCTCTCTATATCTTATTCATAAATGGAACGCAGTTGATTTCCCATCTGTCATTACAGCCAAGCAGCTCTGGAGTTGGCAGGTAAATGGGATCTCCAGCTGGGTCTGCATGCCAGGATTATTGCTCATCAACGAGGGACATTAGCCATGATTAGTGTGAACAGAAGCTCACTTTGTAAACACTGGCTGAAAAACTCAAGCCATCCTTAGTGCGAGAACCACTCTTCTTGCTGACAAATATGTCTATTTTCTCCCAGTCAAACGCTGACAGAAAGGAAAAGAAAAAGAACTGTATCATAAATTATCTAAAGACTTTCCCATAAACAAGTGTGGAGGGCAAGATGTGGAGGAGACAGGGTTTCCAATCCTGTGTGTTATCTTTATCTTTCATAAATGAGCATATTATTGATGTCCGGGAGGATTTACTTGTGCAAACTAGAACATTTACTACTGCATGGGAGCAGGAGATTGGGCAGGTATACCCATGGAACAGACAAATTTCTCATTATAACTATGTCTAGCTATCATGGCTTGGCAGATATGATCCATGCTATATTCAAATTCCATGTTTTTAATTAAATGAGGCACACTAGAGTGAAGGAAAAAAGCTACAGATTAGGAATTGGGTTAGAGTCCTATTCACTTTCTATCTTAAAAAATTTAAGAGAAGCCCATTAACTGCTGTCCATATCAGCTTCTTCATCAGTAACTGTGAATAAAATGACTTCTCTACAATTAACTACATTTAATAAAAGATGTGCCAGAAAAACATGAAGATACAAATAAATGATGATTATGACATGTTCATGGATAGTAAAGTTTAATATCATAAAGACGTTGAATCTCCCCAACTGATCTACAAGTTAATAAAGTTCCAAACAAAATTGAATTGAAACATTTTATTGAGTTTCACAAGCCTATTTTAAAATAGACGTGGAAAATTCAAGAGCCATGAGTAGCCTAGACATTCCTAGAGATGCAAAATAAGGTAGAGAAAGTTTGGTTTACCAAATATTGAAAGCATTATAAAGTCAGAGTGCGGTATTGGCACAATAGACAAATGGAAACCTCAGTTTCCTTGCCACCTGCTGCCTGCCCATGAATCCAATGCCACATGTTTCAGGTTTTCATTAAGACAGCACTGCATATGAGGTACCAATCTCTACTTTAGTAAGAGAAACACTAGCAGCTGTGTAACCCAAAATATCAGTAGCCTTACCCACATAGAAGTTTATGTCTTAATTAAAATCCAGTTGGCAATAAAGACCAGAGGGAAAGGCATTGTTCCACACAGTCGTTCAGAAATTCAAGCAGGTGGAGATTCTGCCACACTTATCAGAGGGCTGCTAAGGTACCCCTCAGCACCTCCCTCCAGCAGGCAGGGGCGGGGGAAGAGACAGAGTGGAGGACTGCTCAGGAGAGGTATCTGAGCCAGGTTTGGGGATGGTAGACATTGACTCTTCCCAGTATCCCTTAGGCAGATCTTAGTCACATGACTACACACTGCTGGAAGGCAAGCTGGGAATTGTAGTCTAGTTGTGTGCCCTGGGGAAACAGGAATGGGTTTGGTGAATAGCTCATCTGTCTTTGCATAATTATTTTAGACTGTCAGGGTTCCTGCTTCTGCCTGAGCTGAGGTGCTGAGGTACAGAAAGGGCTATCTGGTGGGTTAGTGAAATCTCATATCTAGCTATAATTTATGGTTGGCTCTGGGCTAAAAACCTGAAAAGGAACTCAAAATGCTTTCCTACTTGAAGGTTCAGATATATGCAGGCATGTCTAGCTAATGGGGAGAGAGGGAGTACCTCAGATGACTAGAAAGGGACGATAAGATTCCTGAGTGTGAAAACATTCTGGAGAATATGGAGTCAGGCACAATGAGTGTCTTAAGGTCAAAGGGAAATGTAAGTTCTGGGTCACAGAAGAACATTCCCACCTAACCACTCTAACCACTTGTCAGCATCTAGGGAGGAAAACGCTGTGTGGGGGGCTAAAGAAGCTGAAACTCTTGGAAGTTAAAGTGAGTGCTACAGGTCCCTGGAATAGCATAGCACAGAGGAGAGAGGCCATTCCCTTGCTTCCTGGCAGAAGAACTTGGAGAGCAGATATCCCAGGGAAGGGCAGTGGTGCTGAATAACCTACAGCCCAGGGACAGAACTGAGGCCCTGAGAGGTGGAGCAGAAGAGCAAAGCAACTGCCCAGGGTCAAGAGCAATAATGAAGAGGACTCACAACGTTGCTTTGAAGTGACTGTGGCTGTGGAAGCATCTGGTGCCCAGCCGGAGCCCCTCAAGAGGCAGTCCTTGGCAAAGAGGTCTGGGTGAAGTGACTTGGGGCAACCCAGGGCAGCTGCATGAGCTTAGAAAGCAGGATCCAGATAGTGTCATGAGAGAGGCACAGGCGGTGGCCCGGGTGGATCCTGGAACATTGAGACACCTCCTTGGGTCTCTCAGAAAAACTAGAGGGACAAAAACCCCCTGGGAAGAAACAGACTGCAGTCCTGCAGCTAAGCAGATGAGACCTAATGTGCTTAAAATACTGAACTGATGATTTCAGGGGGGTATTCAAGCTGTATTAGTAAAGAGAATGTTACTGTTCAAAATGAATTTCAAGTTTTAAAAATTTTAGAAATCAGGAAAAACTGCTAAAAAAAACTTTGAAGTTTTTAAAAATCAACCTAACATACACAAAGTTTCTAATATAGGAAGCATATTTATTTTAAAACATTTCCAGTTAGACTTCCTTGTTTCTAAACAAATCACCTGCACTCACTATAAGTTCACAGATGAACTCCCCCCATCACATCCCAGGAAACAATTCTGCTTCCATTTGAAATCCCAAGGTGCCAACTGCTCCCACTTCAGGTGCTCAGCCTGCATAATGGGTTCCCAGTGGCTCTGTAAGAGGCCTGTGGTCTTGGGAAGGTGAGGAGCCAGAAATGGCCATTTGGAGACTAAATCTGCAGCATGTGCCCCCATTAGGGATGTACTCTGGAACTAAAACAGTCCACATCAGCGTGCTTCTTCCAGTCCCAAATCGAATGGACCTGCCACCTTCAGGCTACCCAAGTTATTAATGCACAGTGACAGCTGAATTTAACTGTTTTTCACTGCAGCTCAGCGCCAAGGCCTGAGTAGAAATAATCCTTTTATCTCCCAATAAAGGAGAATTACTGGCATTTTGTAGCTCAGCTCTCTCTGAAGGGCCATCTTTAGAAGCTAGAGGCTTTGCATGTCCTGGAATGGTCAGATTAAAGATGCTTTTCTCTGATCTCTGGGCAGGTAGTTGATTATATTGTCACCCAGTTGCCCTGTGGAAAGCACTGCGGGTTTCCATTTTAAAGGGATTTCAGAGCACAAATGTCATTCTCGAAAACTTTTCTGAAAGACCAACTTAGTCTTCAGACCCATACTGTTTAGGGGCCAGCTGTTGCCTAGGAACAGCCAGTGGGGATGCTTTGAAAGAATATAATTTGGTCTGCTGTCTTCTTTACTTGCCCCCCATGGGTATAATCTCACCTGGATCATTTTCTGCTATACATAATTCTTACACAGATAACAACCTTGTATAATAGACAATCAAATGTAGTAATACCTTCTATTCACTTCCATAAAGATGGCTCACCTTCCACCTGAAATACTAATAAAACTGCATTCATCTCAACTGATAAGACATCTGACATCCCATCATGGGGCTTGGTTCCTTGAATATATTATTTTATGTTAATCTTCAAAGTAACTCTGAATTAGGTGTTCTACACCTCAAGTTTTAAATGGGAGAACTGAAGCCGGGAACTTTAGACAATTTGCCTAAGGTTACACAGTTTTAGTAATTGGTAGAGATGGAGGATCCATTCCAGTCTGATCTTAAAGTCTGTGTCCCTCCCAAGATCCCATCCTGGAAATCAAGGTTTCTCGCCTTTGACACCTTTGGCATTTTGGACTGGATAATTCTTTGTTGTGGGGGCTGCCCTGTGCATTGAAGGATGTTTAGCAACATTCCTGGTCTCTGCCCACTAGATGCCAGTAGCACACATTCACACATAATCGTGATGATTAAAAATGTGTTCAGACATTGCCAAAAGTTCCTTGTAAAGCAAGATCACCCCAGCAGAGAATCACTGCTCTAAATGTTCTGAAGCATTTGCTTTCTTACAAGGCTGAGGTTTTGTGGTGCCATGAAATGCACAGAAGAATCTGAAGACCCTAATGGTATTTAGGAGTGGCCTTACAGGGTATGCTTTAAGAAATATGAATTAATTATAATTAGCATTTTTTCTTTGTACCTAAAGAGCCCCTATTCCTGTTACTCTTGAAAATCATTTGTCCTCTGCAATGAGTAAATATTCACACTGCAAAACCACTCAGAAACTTCAGTGGCCTGCAGCTGCCTCAGGAGTTCAGCCCAAGCTCCTCAGAAAGACATTCAAGGCCTCCGCAGCTTGCCTTCAGTTCTCTTCTCCACTCTCAAACCCCACGTATTTGTAGGTTACAGCCAAGCAATATGACTCACTGTGGTTAAAACGCATCCTACGTTTTCTTGTTCCATGTCTTGGCTGAGGATATTCACTCTCTGCCTCCCACCTCTCCTGATCCCACGCCACATCCCGCCTTTGTCTTGGACTCCTTCTTATGTCATTTGAGTTCACCTGATGCTCTCTGCAACTCCCACACAGCCTCCCCAGCACAGTGGTGGAAGGATGGGTCTCTCCTCTGTCCACAGTTGGTTTCTATCTCTCTTGGTCCATTTTCTGCTGCTATAACAGAATACCACAGACTGGGAAATTTATTTTAAAAGAGATTGATTTGGCTTATGGTTCTAGAGGCTGGGAAATCCAAGAGCAGGGCACTTGCAACTGGCAAAGGTCATCCCATGGCAGAAGACAGAGGGCGAAAGTGAGCACCCAAGACAGAGAGAAAGTCAAGCAACTTGTCCATCCCATCAGAAGCCCTCTTCCACAATAATAGCAAAAATTCATTCATGAGGGCCAAGCCCTAGTGGCCTAATCACCTCTCAAAGGCTCCACCTCCCAATACTGTTACAATGACAATTAAATTTACACATGAGTTTTGGCAGAGTCATTCAAACCATAGCAGCATCTCGCTCATCTCAACCAGTTTTATGGAGAGTGTGTGATCTTTCATGCTGGATTGAAAATTCTTAGAGAACACATACTATATTTCAGCCCTTCTAGTCAGTCCTTATCTCTTAGCAGACGTGCTATACTTGGGGGGTTGGGCTAGATCAGATTGGTGGTGGGATTGAATGAATATTGCAAAGGTAAACATCTGACTGATTTCCATGGGCATTAAAATAAATTTTGAACATGAGAGCTAGGCAGTGCAGTGAAGACAAAGGAGCACAGCAGTTTGTCTTTCTAGTCCACAACTGCCCTACTCCATGTGACTTTTTGGACGCCCTGAGTGGGCCTCTGACCAGGGCCACCACTAGGGTTGTGCCCACTGAGCCTCATTGGGTGGCTCCTGGCTGAGAGGTGTGTGTGGCTGGCATCCTCTTTATATTTCCCTCACTGAGTGTGTGCCCTAGGCAGGCCTGTGCTTATCAGAGAAAGGGCCCCTTTTCCGAAATTTCACAAAGGTGGCATATGGGCTGGTGGAAGCCCTGACAGTAAAAACTCTTCCATGAGGAAAGGGACAGCACATCTGACATTTTTATCCCCAAATGTATAGGTAATCACTCCTTTAACTAAGGCCTATTGTACTAGATCCTGCCCAGCCTATCCTATCACTTTGTTTTGCCACTGCTTGACTAGTGAGAGGTGGTTATTGATTCATTCAACATATTTGTGTTAGTCACTGAATATGTGTATAGGCTACAGGAGTGCAAAAAACAAAGCCCCTGTCCTCATCAAGCTTGTATTCTAGTAGATCCTTACATTCACCCCTCAGTGTTCACCATCAGACAACAGCCACATACAAAAAAAGTGTATATCCACGCTCCTGTTTTGGAGAGTTCTGACACCCCTGTCTTGAGCTTTTCTTGAGAGTGTTTTTTGTGTTTTGTTTTTGTTTTTGTTTCTTTTTTTACAAATGTATTTGTCTGGGGCAATCATTTTAGAAAATAACTTTGCCTAGGTTGCTAAAGTGGCTGCATGGGTGTCTCAGCATAGCCAGGGCTCAGAGAGTAGCGCTCCTCAGGGAAGACCTCAACTCCTGCATGGTCACATGGTCGAATTTCAGCTACAGCTGTTCAGACCATCGGACCAAGTCTCTTGAGAGAGTCTGAGCATTCCATACCATTTGCATGTAATATTAAGATATAAACTGAGCATTCTCCAGAAACCAGCCCAGAACCATCTTTAATCTAAAAATTTTCAAGGAGGGCCATCTGGGCATAAATGCACAGGATATAAGTGAAAACTGGAGTCTAACTTTTAATGTTCCTATTGGCAGAAACAGAAACTGTCACATCTTGAACACTTCATCTTACTATCCCCCTCTTGTATCTACAGATGGGAAACTGTGCAGCAGCTACAACCGAGGACTTATCTCGAAGGCAAAAATCAAGGCTATCAAGTATAGCATCGTCATCATTCTTGGTAAGCTATGTCCCTCCTTGAGCTGTAAAGTGGTATGAACATCCCAAAAGCAAGCTTGCTCCTGGGACCTGGTGGCAGAAAGGAATTTGCCAACGGGCACTTCCACATTGGTCTGATTGGAAAGGAATGTGTGAAATTCATCAGCCCATTCATGGTTCCTTCAAGGGCTCACATTTGATTCCTAATTGCTCTCCTTATGAATACAGCTGCCTGCCAAGGCTATGGGTTGAATAATTTGGAGAAAATCTGATTAGGAACTAGCTGAAATGGATGCTCACATCACCTGCTAACTCAGTCACTTCCTTGAAGACACTATCTTCCCCAGGGTTGGAGTTCGCAAGCAAAAAGAAGATGGAAGTGGCTTTCCACCTTTTCTGAATATTTAACGTTAGGTTCACTACAAATTTCTCCCTTATGGCACCTTACCTGCCCTTCCACCCTCCTGTCTTCTGCCCTTTCCTTTTCCTTTCTCTCTACTCTTAAGACTCATAAAGTCACCTTGCACTATTTCCTGTCTGAAATACTCTGCTCCCCGGTGGTGATCTGACTTACTTCCTAACCTCATTTGTTCCCCAACAATGCCACCTCCCTGAGGGCTCCTTGACAAGTCTTTTAAATATCCTTTTTCTAGTCTACTCTGTCTTACTTTTGTTCTTGGTTCTGCCTGGCACTATAGGACATAGACTGATTTTCTTATAGTCTGTCTCCCCTGTTGGAGTAGTGAATCTGTGAGGGCAATGACTTTGGCTTTTGTGTTACTTATATTATCACCAAGACCTAAAATAGGGTCCCCTACACACTGCTCAATTAACATTTGTTGAATGAATGAATGAATGAATGAATGAAAATATGCAAGAAGGAAAGGGATTTGTACTATTTTCTTTTTTATTTAGCTTACATATCCCCTCCTTGCCCCTCTGGCAGCTCTTGGAAGCTCCGAGGAAGCATAGATCTCCCATTAGCTACATGTCAAAGCACCAGAACAGTCTTCTTACCCTTCTAAAATGCAACTGCAAAATGCCAAACAGACCACACACAGCATGACTCAGCCAGCAGGACGTAGGCACAAAACAGCATTGCAGGCGGAACTGGGATAAAACATATACAACCCACCGGGGCTCAAAAACTTTGTCAGAGGCTTCTGAAGTAGATCAAAGACTCCTCTGTCTTCTCAGATAGTCAGAACGACAGATGCACGTTCCCTGGATGTTGAGTTGGAAAATGTTATGTTTACAAGTGTGTCCCAGAGCCAACATAGCCCTTTGTCATCAGCAGCCATACACCAAGGCCCTGCGGGATCCCTTCAGTCAGCAACCAGAGACACCTACTAGAGGGTCAGCAAATGTTGACAGCCCTATCAGACCAAAAGGGCCCTTTCTATAGCAAACACTTTGTAATGTCCCTTTCCCATCTTGAAATAAAATGCCTACTTATACTACCTACCATGATAATTAAAACGTTAATATATTGCCAAAAAATAATATAAAGGAGGAATAAGAAAATAATCTAAAATAAAACAATACTATTTTTGTTAATTAATTAAAATTTATACCAATTTTAACGTGTAAAAACGTAAGCACAGCTACACTAGAAGAATAATGGAGTAGTCACACCTACACCTTGACATAATAACAGCTACAATGAAAACCAGTACAGGTGTATTTTCATGGAGACATAAAAAAATGTAAGCAGTATTGCTGTCAGTGACTTGATTTTCTGAGCTGCCAAAAATAAAAAATCCTTGTAATATTTTGAATTAAACAAAGTAATGTTTCCTCCATTTACAACAGAATTGTATTTATTAACAGAATTGTACAACAGAATCTACAAATTTCAATATTTACTTAATCTGTGTTTATGTGTAAAACAAAGTCAGGTTTCTAGACTGGGATAACTATACAGAAGTTTCTCTTCTACATGAATGGGCATTCAAAGTAGATACAAATCTTCCCTGGCTGGGCTGTCTGTACCATGCCAGAGAACTGGTATCCCTGTGACAACCAGAATCCTCCAACCCCACATATACACACATGAAGACACACAAGCTCACAAGGCCATTTGCCCCCCTTAGTGTCCCAGATACTGTTCAGGGCCAGTGTTTGGGTTAATTAACCAGGATCCAGAACACTTAATGGGTTTTGTGTTTGAATTGCTCCACTTTAATACATTGCCAAGGTCTGGGGTCGAGAGGGGAACCATGAGTTAGTTTATCATTCTAAAATTCCCCAACAAGTTACAGAATCCGCATTACAGAGTTATGGCGGAAAGCTTGTCCCTGCATGCAGACAGCTAAGGAAGCCAAACTTCTACTCTGAGAAAAAAGTATATGGAGGAGAAAGTGGGAGAAGGAGAGTAGAGAAGTTATGGCAAGAAGATGAGAGATGTATGTATTTCCAGTCAACTCATGAGTGTTTAGCTCTGTGTCGTAGTCTGTGCTCTCCAGAGGATAATGAGAGAGAGAGGTTTATTAGAAGGGATTGGCCCAGGTAATTACTGAGGCTGAGAATTCCCAAGCTGTGCAATTGGAAGCTGGAGACCCAGGAAAACCAACGGTGTAGGTGCCAGTCCAAGTCTGAGTCCAAAGGTCTGAAAATCAGGAGAGTGGATGATGTACATTTCAGTTTGATTCCAAGTGTGAAGGCAGAAGACCAATTTCCTAGCTTGAAGACAGGCAAACAGAGTGAATCTTCTTTTACTTAACGTTTTTCTATGACTAAGGCCTTCAACAGTTTGGACACGGCCCATGAACAGAGAAGGGCAATCTGCTTTTCTTACTCTACCAGTTCAAATGTTACACTCATCCAGAAATGTCTTCATACGTATCCAGAATAGTGTTTAACCAAACATCTGAGCACTCCACAGCCCAGTTAAGTAGTCTCAAAACTAGCCATCACACTCTGAATCCCCACCTTTTATCCATTTCTTTTGAGAATTTGGAGCCAAACAAATTGGGGTCTCATACATGCCAATGGATTTAGAGAAGGGTATAGTGTGGGTGTTTTCTGGAGAGGCCAACTTAGAGGGGAAAGAGAAAATTGAGAACACTGTCATTAAACTGGTATGTACTTAGAAAATATTGTGATCACCCCTTCTCCCTGACATAACCTAAAACCATTAGTCACTATGTGGTCAAAATGCTTCCTGTTCTGTCTTTTCCTAGAGAGTCTTCAAAGTATTTTGCTATTTTTTCCTGATCCCTGTGTTGTTGGATGAGATGGTATGGCCATAGTCACCTGTTCCTGGGGTTTCTATAAAGAATCCACAGCAGTAGAAATTTAACCCTTCTTTATGGACAGAGAAGCTCTACGACCTTTGCTCAGTTTTAGGAACATGTCTGTAAGATGTGTCCATATGTATGTGTGTATGTGTTTAAGTGAATGTGATATCAATGCTCTAAACAGCATTCAACCCCAATATTTCTGAGAAATTCCAGGTCCCAAAGAACGTCCCAGGTAAAAGTCCAGTCAGGACCAACCAAAAGAGACCCCTCAACTGTTACTTGCTGTGGTGCTAATGGCTCTCTTCTCCCCCAGCCTTCATCTGCTGTTGGAGTCCATACTTCCTCTTTGACATTTTGGACAATTTCAACCTCCTTCCAGACACCCAGGAGCGTTTCTATGCCTCTGTGATCATTCAGAACCTGCCAGCATTGAATAGTGCCGTCAACCCCCTCATCTACTGTGTCTTCAGCAGCTCCATTTCTTTCCCCTGCGGGTAAGGGGAGCTCTTGTATGGGTCAGACACACTGATGGTCATTGCACTGGGATTCCGTCAACACATGGGTTTCTCATGTCTAAACTCTCCAGCAGGTTACAGAATCCCCCTTTTATAGATGAGAGGTTTGAGAGTCAGAAAGATTCCACTAACATGGCTGATTTAAACCCTGGCCCAGGCCACAGCTGATGTGCTTTTTCCTATACCACAACACTTCGTATAGAAAACAGCGTAATCATGACACATCTAGAAGACCTTGCTTTTGTTCAAAGCATCTTCACATGAATGGCTTCAATACAGTTCTATGGCAATAACAGGACATGGAGCCTTATTATAATTTTAGAGATAAACAAAGTGAGTCTTACATGGTTAATGACATCATTGAGGTTGTATGAATAATTAGCAGAGCTGAAATTAAATCCCTCCCACAGTTATTGTGATTCTTCTGTTTTTCTGCTGTTTTTCAGTTGTTTTCCTGCATAAGCCACAGAGGGTAGGTGGAGAATTCCATAGGAGATACAAGAGGAGAACAATTTAAGTCTTGGGCTTAATGCCAGTCGTTGAAGTTTGTATCTTGCCATTGCTTATTCGTACGTAGTGATGTATGACCTTGGGCAAGTTATTTAACGTCTATAAACCTCAGCTTCTTCATCTGTAAAATGGGGCTAATAGCAGTGTCTACCTATTGGCCTGTGATGTCTCTGTCTTCTGGGCTCTGGTGCTGACCAGTGAGAAGGAGAACTGTGAGTCATGGAGAAGGAAGGTCAGGGTATTACATGTAAAGTGCCTGGCACGGTTGTCTGATCTTTAATACAGTTTTTATAACTATTGTGTCTTAACATGTCTACTTCCCTTTTCATTAGGTCAAATTATTTCCCTCCCTGCTTTATTTTGACTTTCTCCAGGGAGCGAAGATCACAGGATTCCAGAATGACGTTCCGAGAGAGAACCGAGAGGCATGAGATGCAGATTCTGTCCAAGCCAGAATTCATCTAGACCCTAGGACAGTGCCAGTGCTAGGCTGAGCACCATCAACTCTCCCAGGTCCCTGTCACCTGCTTGGGCATGTGCATAAAACCGGAGCCAACTTCATCCCACCCTCGTCATCACCTGGGAGATGCACAAGACAAATGTTCTAATGAGTGCCTGCACTGCATTAAGTATTGGCCAACACAAACTCCCCAGTTACTCATGCCAGCCAGGAAGGAAACACCTTCCTTCCCGACCATTCCCAGCCCTCCTTCCCACTGGCCAGCACCTGAACCCGGTGAACACAGGCATCAGTAGCCCAAGGTCCTGGCTTGGAGCCAGTGAGTAGACAGGCAAGCAGAGGGGACAAAGGTAGCTGGGTTATACATGAATATTCTCATTACAAAGAAGAAAATAAAAGACTTAATTAAGCCTAGACTTTTTCCCCAGTTTTGGATTGGAGGTTCAGTGTTTATAGTCAAGAAAGTGTTTGTCCTTGAAATGCCAACAAATTCATTTCCAGGCATTGGTGCTTTGCACCTCTTCTGCAGATAGCCTCGGTTTGCAGATGGGTGTGCTGGCAGCAGCCAAGTGCATCTCCTATTCCATCAACAAATGATTTGTGGAAGGGCACACTGTTGGCCCTCCAGAACAAGGTGAAATGAAGGGATACTGCTTCTGATAGGAAATAAGTTGTGCTAAAAAGCCATGAGCCCCTGACTTCCAGCCTCTGAGAGCTGGTCCCTAGAACACACATGTCCTTGAGGCTTCTTTCTTTCTTTCTTTCTTTGTTTTTTTTTTTTTTTTTTTTTTTTTTTTGTCTTGCTCTGTCACCCAGGCTGCAATACAGTAGCATGATCTTGGCTCACTGCAAACTCCACCTCCCGGGTTCACCCCATTCCCCTGCCTCAGCCTCCCAAGTAGCTGGGACCATAGGCGCCCGCCACCATGCCTGGCTAATTATTTGTATTTTTAGTAGAGATGGGTTTTCACCATGTTAGCCAGGATAGTCTTGATCTCCTGACCTCGTGATGTGCCCGCCTCAGCCTCCCAAAGTGCTGGAATTACAGGCATAAGCCACCATGCCCTTGAGGTTTTCTAAGACCTCTCACTCTGTATTTAACACTTGGGTCACTCTGGGCTCCATTCCTCACACCTCAAGGACAAGTCTTCCTGTTTTTAAATCCCTGAACCCTCTCTTTGGTTAGGAGCTAGGTTCCTGTGGCTTTTCCAGGCTTAATGTTTCTCTAAGCTCTTTATCGTTCTTGCCTGTCGCAGCCTTTGTCTAGCACCTCGGCCGGGAAGTGCTAGTGGGGCTTATTTTGACAGGTCTGGAGTTTGGTACTTATGAGCATAATCCAAGTGAAATATGACTAAATGTTTTCTAGTCAATTTCTCCTATCAGATTTTTCCACAAGTGGAAGTGAAATAATTTCATTTGATCATATATACATCCCACCCACGGCTCTGGGATGCACGTGAGCACCTTATTTTAGCTTCACATATATTCTTGACATTAAAATCTCCTTGGCAAAATCCTCCTTCCCAGAATTATTCAGAGCTTAAATTGGTTTTTTTTCTTTTTTCTTTTTTTTTTGGCATACTGCTAGTGGAGTCATTAAATTGTTCAGTATATTTTAATAGCATTCCATTCCTCATTATGGTGCCAACTCCAAGTCTGTGTCTTTAAGGTCATATGGGCTTTTTTTTTTTTTTTTTTCCATAAACTCTCTTTTCAATTTGATCTGACCTTAAGGAAAGTACGTCTTTAGGAGGAAATCAGACTCCTCACTTGCTATCTCTCTGAGATTTATTCTCTGAATTTGAGGAGCCTGAATAGTTTTATTTCTACCCAACAGTTTTGAAGGCTGTCTCCCTCTCTGTCCAATCAGCTAAACTTGAGCAACCGTGGAAGCTTTGAGCAGCTGAGAAATGCTTTTCAACATTTCACTTTAAATCAAGATGTGCCACAGAAGACCCACGGAACTGTTGCTAAAATAGCTGCCTGCACCGCAGCCAATTAACAGAGCAAAATCTGGCAGATGTCCTACATGGCAAAACAGGAGGACCAGGTTCTCTTGACAGAAGCTTTCAATCTTTGTCAAGTCTGGTCTGCAAAATACATTACATGCCTACCTCATCCATCAGTAGAGTCTCAAAGTGAAGGAGAGAGTGGAGTGAGGGGCGTGTGATCTGTAGAAACTGTGAACATGATTTTGTAGTTGTTGTGATGCTGTCTGTCTCATTTCCTGAGAAGACTGGAGATCCGTAAGATAAGTGTACAGGTTGCTGCAGGATAATCTACCATTTAAATGAAACTTGCTTTATATTGGTATGGATTCTGGAGTTGTCATTTCCAGATGTATTTGCTGAGCTTGGGGAAACATGATGTAACTGGTAATTGGCCGGGTGCAGTGGCTCACGCCTCTAATCCCAGCACTTTGGGAGGCTGAGGTAGGCAGATCACGAGGTCAGGAGATGGAGACCATCCTGGCTAACACAGGGTGAAACCCCGTCTCTACTAAAAATGCAAAAAAAAAAAATTAGCCAGGCATGGTGGCGGGTGCCTGTAGTCCCAGCTACTTGGGAGGCTGAGGCAGGAGAATGGCGTGAACCTGGGAGGCGGAGCTTGCAGTGAGCCGAGATCATGCCACTGCACTCCAACCTGGGTGACAGAACGAGACTCCATCAAAAAAAAGAAAGAAAAAAGAAAAAGAAAGAAAATACTGGTAATTAATAGTCTTATGACCTTGAACAAATCATTTCACACCTCTGGGCATCAACGGCCTCATCTGCAAGATGGGGACAAAATCAGGCTGGAGCAGAGGATCTTGGTGGTTCTTCCCAGACACAGGCTCTGAGATTGTGTCCAGACAGTGAGAGCTTCTGGAATTCTTTCCCCAGGGGACCAATGACTCAGTGACTTAATGCTGAGTCATTTGCCCTTTAGAGGTGTGACTTCCCTATCTATCACTATGAATGCAGAGAAATATCATTTCCCAACTGAGAAATGCAGTTTGAGCTCTTGGAGAAAATTAGAAGCTTAGTGCTGTGACGTTACTGTTTGTAGCCTTTGATGCCCATGTGGAATCAGAGAAGCCAGCAGGATACCTAAAATAAAGGTGCTTACTTCCTGCACCAAGATGTGGAAAAGTCTATGGTTACATTATTGCATGGCATCAGGGACAGGAGAAAATTTAGGAGAGCCGGAGTAGGTGTGCTTACTATATTCAGCCATACTATAGAAAATAAGTGTCTCCACTTTACTGAACTAAATTAAATATGAATGGTAAAAACTTCTCTACTTGCAGGGTGCATGTGGAACATAATTAAGTTGAAGTTTACTTTCACTAAGGAACATCTCCCACCTTTTTCCCCAGAAAATCATAACACCTTTTTAATGACTTTCATTTGTGGATAATCAGGAGAAAAAAAGTGTCCCTTTTAAATCAGCCCAACACACAGCTTAAACTTCCTAGCTTCATTTGGAAAATTCTGTATACTCATATACAGAAATGACCTTGCCTCTTCCAACTGCATTCACAGTGTCAGTCAGAAAAGGCCACAAGCCTGAGTCTGAGAGAAAAAAGGAAAACAAAAATGTCTTTAGCAGGAAATAAAGTGACTCTGCTCTTCTAGAATTATCTTAGGTGAGCTACAGACCTGCTGGCAACTCCAATTTTTTCATCATCATTTGAACATACCTCATCTTATATGCAGATCAACTAGTGTTCCCTGAAGCTTTCCAATTGAATTTAATTGAAGGGAGATGGTTGTAACTGTTTAGGTGCCAATCTCTGTGTTTTTGGAAACATGAAAAACTCATGCCTCATTTCTCTGCAATTGCATTTTAAGAATACATTATCCACAACAGGTTGGTCCAGTTAACATTTTAAAAGTGCAATTCCAGGCTTACAGAATGTTAAAGTGGATGGAGTCTTATATCATCTGGTCTCATGGTTTTCAGATTGCTCAGACTCCAAAGCTGTTCCAAGGAGGTGACTCAATATTAATATTTTTACACAGCTGGGCATGGTGGCTCATGCCTGTAATCCCAGCACTTGGGAGGCCAAGGAGGGCAGATCACCTAAGGTCAGGAGTTTGAGATCAGTCTGGCCAACATGGTGAAACACCGTCTCTACTAAAAAAATGAAAATTAGCCAGGTCTGGTGGCGGGCCGCCTGTAATCTCAGCTACTTGGGAGGCTGAGGCAGGAGAACCACTTAAATCCAGGAGGAGGAGGTTGCAGTGAGCCAAGATCACACCATTGCACTCTGGCCTGGGCAACCAGAGGGAAACTCCGCCTGAAAAAAAATAAAAATAAAAATAAAAATAAAAATAAAAATAAAAATAAAAATTCTTATACACAACAACAGCATAGCATAGAAATTGAGAGGCAACTAAACGTAGTTAAATAGTTTCAAGTTCCTTAAATTATCTTGCATGCAAAATGTGGATTAAGATTAGTCATTGATGTGCCAAGAATGCATGTTGCAATTTCAGGGTCATCACCAAAATAATAGAAATGCAAAAATATATATCTTTCAGACTAAAAAAGAAGGAAAGCTGAGTGACAAGTTACTCAAATAATTTGAAAGAAAGCAGAAAAGAGAGAAACAGGTACACAAAATAGCTGGGATAAACAGAAAACACATAGGAAGATGGTGAATTTTTTTTACCCAAACTTACTAGTAATTGTAAGTGCAAAGAGATTAAATGCCCCAGTTAATCATCAAAGACTGTCAGACTGATTTATTTAAAACTAAATAACTGTCTGTTGTTTACAAAAGACATGCCTAAAACATAAGGATACAGAAAGTTTGAAAATCAAAGAATGGATCCAGGTATTCCATGGAAACTGTAGCTAAAAGAAAGCTGGTAAGGCTATATTAATAAAGACTAAATGCACTTTAAGGCCAAAAGTATTAGTAGAATTAAACAGGGACACTTCGTAACGATAAATATTTTAGTTTAATAAGATGAAGTAATAATTCTAAATTTTCATGCATTTAACAACATGGCCTCAAAATATACACTTTTAAAAGTTGTCAGAACTATAAAATAAGTAGAAAAATTCACAACCATAATAGGGAATTTTATCACACTTAATGCCAGTAATTAAAGCAGACAAAAATCAGGAATGATCTGAATAGTTCCAACAACATGAATAACACAGGTAGAGCACTTTGCTTTACCACCCCTGAATAGACATTTTTTTCAAACACACATGAAGCAGTTACCAAAGTTGACCACACACCAGGCCATAAAACAAGCTTCAACATTTCCACGAAATTGAATTCACATAGTCTAGTTTTTCTGATCACGCTGTAATTATGCTAGAACTCAAGAGTAAGAGGTTAACCAGAAAATTCTGATAGGTTTGGAAATGAGGAAATACACTTCTGAATAACTTATTGCCAAAGAGGAAAGTTTATGAAAACTAGAAAACAACTGTAGTGAATGCTAATGAAAGTATTATGTATTAAATGTATGGGATACAAGTAAAACAATACTTAAAGAAAAAAGAGAAGGATGAAAAATCAATAAACAAATTATCTATCTTATGAAGTTAGAAAAATTTACCAAATTAAACTCAAGGGAAGTAGAAAGAATAAGATAATAAGAATAGGAGTAAAATTAATGAAGTTAGAAACAAACATAATAAAAAGTCTCAACAAAGATCAAATTTTGTTCTTGAAAAAAATTAAATTAATAAACCTCTGATGAGACTGATCAAAGGAAGAAAAAGAGAGAAGGCACAAATAAACATTTTTTTAAAGGACATCACTATATATCCTGGAGTCAATCAAAAGATAATAAAAGGATATTACGATCAAGTTTATGTCAAAACAAATTGAAAATATACATAAATGGGAAAACATGTAATTGGCCCAAGAAGAAACAAAATCAGGATAGTAGCATAACTGCTAAAGAAAGAGAATGTCTTCATTGGTGAGCTCTACCAAAATTGAAGGACAAAGCAACACCAATTTTATAGTCTTCAGTAAAATAGAAAAAGTGTGACTTTTCAGATTATTTGTGAGGCTAAAGAAACCTCAATACCAAACGCTAGAAAGACATTACAAGAAAAAAATTGCAAGTCAATTTTGCCATAAAAATACACACAAAAATTCCAAAAACAAAAATTACCAATCAAGTGCAACAAAACATAACAAGGCTAGCATATATGACAAAACTGGTTTCATTCCAGGAATACAATGTTGGCTTACTATTAGAAAATCACTCAACTCATTACATTAATAGATTATAGGATAAAACAATTTATTAACTCTATGGATGCAGAAAAAAATGTTTGATAAATTTTTTTGACCTCCAATTATGATAAAAGATTTTCACAAACTTGGGATAGAAGAGAATTTCTTAAACCTTAAAGTTTATCTGCAAGAAAGCTACAGGAAACCTGTACTTAATGGTGAAGCTTTGAAGATGTTCCTTTTGAAATAAAGAATGAGTGAAGAATGCCAGCATCATCACTTCTATTCAACATTGTAAGAGATCCTAGCCAATGCAATAAAACAAGAAAAAAAAGAAAAAACAAGATAAAAGGTATATGGATTCCAAATGAATAATAAAAACTGACATTATAGTATAAATATATAGCTGAATATTCAAAATAATATACAGATAAATTATTTGAATAAATCAAAAAGTTTAATAAGGCTGCAGGATACAAAAACCAATATTTCCATTTGGCAGCAAAATAAAAAATTTAATTTTTAAAGTTTTGTAGCAATGAAGGGAAAGCTTCATTTTTGCCCTAGGAGGCTTCACTGAAAAATCAAGTCATAAAAAGGCAGATAAATAAGATGAAAAGCATACAAATTAATTACTCCTATGTATTCAGAGAAAATCAGAGTAATTGACCAGTACTTCAATGGGTACAGATGCTTGTAGAGCCTTCTTCTTAGGGGAAAGAGAGATGGGGAAGTGTGGATGATTTCAGGGGAATAATAAATGATTTTTAGGAGTTTGCTGGGCTTGAAGAAAACAATGGTCCAGAACAGAGTCTATTGGACTCACAGAGCAGACTTTTGCTTGTGACAAAAGGCTGTCCAGGTTTGTTCATAGACTTTAGTCTTCCTTCTTGTGATATGGGTTCAGTTAGTGAAAACTCAGAGAAGGGACCTGAAGTCACTGTTTTCTTCTTTGGTAAGTCTAGAATTAGGCAGATAAGGAAACTTCAGGATTGAGAGGGAGGAGGAGGGAGAGGAGAAACTATTGTTCTCCCTGGTAAGAGAACAGTTTCTCTGGTAAAAGAACCAGTCTTTATGTAGATGGGGGGGGGGGGGATCTCTTTTAGCATCTGCTGATCTCTAAGGGCCTTTAATTCAAAATACTCATTACAATACCATGAAGCCATATTTTGGGGTAAAGTTCCATGAGCTCCTGCATTTGTTATTTACAATAGCCTTAAAAAATGAAGTTTGTAGGAGTAAATTTATAAAAGGTATATAAATCTCTATGGAGAAATTATTATACTACTGAGATATATTCTAAAAACTAATGAAATGCAGAACTATATCATGACTATTGTTTGGAAACTGAATAGCCTTCTTAGGCTATTCAGTTTCCAATTTTCAAATTGATCTCTGAAGATTCAGTAGAATGCCAAAGCCTCAAGAGGAATTTGGTCAAACTTGAGAAGCTGTCTCTAAAATTTATACAGAAATGCAGAGGGCCAAGAATAGTCGTGACACTGTTGACTCAAAAGGAAAAAAATGGGACAGCCACATATCAAACTTATCATGAAAGAATAATAATGAAAGCTGTGGTATGGGCGCTAAAGTAGACAACTTAGCAAATGGAATAGAAAAGGAGTTCAGGGAAAAATGCCCATATATAGGTAAACTTGATTTGTTTCAGAGGTAACATTGCAAAGCAGTAAGGAAAGGGTGTTCTTTTCAATTATATAAAAAACTAGACATTTATGTGGGAGAAAATTTAAATGAAGACCTACTGGATTATATGTAAAATTGGTTCCAGGTGGATTATAGATCTAAATTCACAAGACAATACAACATTGAAAAAATAATATGAGGGAATAGCTTTAAAGATTTCAGGGGAGGGAAAGAGCTCTTAAACAGAACACAAAACACTGTACTCATGAAGGAAAATATTGATATATTTAATTACCTAAAACTAGAAATTTCTGTTCATCAAAGAATATGAAAAATGTGAAAAGACAAGCTGTAGAATGGAAAATGACGTTTGCAAAATATATAACTGACCAATATCTAGTATTTGTAATGCATAAAAACTACTGCAAATCAGTAAGAAAAAGATTTTAAAAGACAATAGAAGACATAGAAAAGTGAGCAAGAATTAACTTCAGAAAAGAGGTTATTCAAATATGGACAACAAACATATGAAAAGGTGCTTAATCTCATTAAAAAGCAAGGAAAAGTACATTAAATCACAATGATATATGAGCATGCATATTGGCATAACTTAAAACCTTTGACAATATCAAATGTTGGTGACGACGTAGAGCATCAGAAATGCTTATCTGATATGGACTGGAGAATAATTAGTACAACTACTCTGGAAAGTTACATGCCTTAAACTAGTAAAACTGAGGATTTGTGTTTCCCATGACTTTGAAATTCCACACTGAGTACACACACTTCAGAAGTGTGAATTATGTGCACCATAATAGATATGAAAAAATATTCATAATAGCACTAATTACAAGAGCCTCAAATTGGAGGCAAAACAAATGCTCATTAGCAGTAGAATAGATAAATAAATTATGGTATATTTCACACAATGGAATACTTTACAGCAACAAAAAAATGAAGAAACTGCATAGCCTTTAAAAACATAATATAAAGGTCAAAGACAGAGACACCAAAGATACCATATGATCTCATTTACATGAAATTCAAAACTAGCCAAAATTAAATGTTCATATTTGGCAGTGCACACACAGGTAATTGTATTAGTCTGTTTTTCACACTGCTGATAAAGACATACCAAAGACTGGGCAATTTACAAAAGAAAGAGGTTTATTGGACTTACAGTTCCACATGGCTGGGGAGTTTCCACAATCATGGCAGAAGGCAAGGAGGAGCAAGTCACATCTTACGTGGATGGCAGCAGGCAAAGAGCAAGCTTGTGCAGAGAAACTCCCATTTTTAAAACCATCAGATCTTGTGAGACCCATTCACTATCATGAGAACAGCACAGGAAAGACCCGTCCCCATGATTCAGTCATCTCCCACTGGGTCCTTTCCACAACACGTGGGAATTATGGGAGCTACAAGATGAGATTTGGGTGGGGACACAGAGCCAAACCCTATCAGTGATAAAACTCTAAAGCAAAGCAGGAAATCACTTTTTATAAGAGTCCAGACTGAAATGTATTTGCAGGGAGAGGGAGAAGATGTACAGAGAGGGGATGTCAGAGTCTCTTTTTTGCTCTAGGTGGCAGGTTCAAGGGTGTTCACTTTATTTTGGAAGCAGTGCAGAGAAGGGAGCCAGACTAGAAACGGAGGTGATCAACTGGGTCTCAGTTACATACAGAAAACAGCAGAGACGGCTGAAAGATCCTTCTCTGTGTTCAGAGCCATCATCTATCATTAGCATCCAGTGACAGCAGGAATATTGATGCCAATATTTTTCAAAGTCTGCAGAAATGACTTGGCTCCTCCACAGAGCTTTGTGAGTCAGTTCAGAAGAAATCAATATCCATCTTCTGTTCTCTTCTTGCCTGCAGAGGGGACCTGGAATCCTTAAGCTTTTGCTCCTGGTTTCCCACTTCAATATTCATCCAAAGAGTCTCCTCCTGCTTGTCCTCATTCTTTCTGTCCTTCCTTGTCCCCCAGGGTGGAGATCTCAAGTGTATGATACCTCACTATGTGGTGATGTTAGCCCCAGAACACAGCTGAACACAGCATTCCTCAGGAAAGGATTCATCCTCTATATAGGAAACACTGGAGATACTGCTGCCCTAACCCCAAAGAACTAATCACCAAAGCTTGGTACTTTGGGCCCATGGTAGGCAACTGGAAGAGCTATTTGGGGCAAACAGTGTAACTCGATCATCATCATAACTATCTGACAGACTTTAAGTAGGCCGATCCAATGTTCTCAAACCTGGCTGTATCATGAATCACTCAAGGAATTTATTTTTTATCCAGATTTCTGAACCCCCAACCCCAGAGATTCTGACTTACTGGGTTCTGGGTAGAACATGGACATCTGTATTTACAGCAACTCACCCAGGTGATTCATCCAGGTGGCTCTGGTGCAGCTCATCAATGGGCTCGTACTTAGGAGCATCCCAGGAGGTCAGAGCTCAAGTACCTCATGACCAGGAACTGTGTAGGCCTCCTTTGCTTACATCTAAGTGGTTTCCCTTGGTCCAACCGGAACACGAATGTTATCTCCTAAGAGTCCAACTTTACCACTTCTAACCATCTAGATATCTACTGGTAAACTCAAGACATCTCTAATGCTTCCTCTTTCCACTAGAGATTAAATGCATTTTTTTCACATGAAGATATACTTTAATGTAGTTATGCGTGCATATAAATGCCCAAATGAGAGCCAAGTTGAGAAATATGGCCATGTGTTGATGTGATGTCTTAGAACAAGGAAGGACACCTCTGCGGAGGTGTTTTGAGGGCTACACCAACATGCTGATGTGATACCTTATGAAAGCACTCTAGAGCAGCCATTCTTAAATATTTTGGCCTCACAAAGACCAAACAATTCCTTTATGATTGCTTATGTGTATTGTATGCATTGATATTTACATGGATATTTACAATCCAATTGTGTTAAAAATTAAAACTGAAAAAATATTTGTTTATAAATCATTTACAAATAATAAACTCACTATATTAACATAAATATCTTTTATATGAAAATAACGATTTTCAACAAAATTTAGTGAGAAAAGTGACATTGTTTTAACTTTATGCAAATCTCTTTGTTTGACTTAATAGAAGACAGATTTTCATATCTTCTGCATTCAATCTGTTGCACTATGCTGTTTTGATAGAAATATATAAGAAAAATCAGTCCTCACAAATATGTAGTTAGAAAAAAATGTTAGAAAAAAAGATTTTAATCTGCCTCTGTACTTAATCTGTTGCATTATAACATGCCATGTAACCTCTGGAAAATTCCACTGTACACATGACAGAACAAAAATGAAAAAGGCAAGTAACATTTTAGTACTGTTATAAAATGAGTTTTGACCTCACAGACCCCCAAGATTCTCAGAGTTGGCCCCTCCTTCCCCAATCTCCCCACCCCCATCCTAGTTCTGGACCATGCTTTGGAGACTGAAGACTGCTTCTTCAAAGAAAAACAGTGTGCTCCTTTCTATGCCAATAGACAGCCTTTGCTATAACACTGTTCTCTTGAACGCAAAGCTGAGCCAGATGAGGCAGGCAAGCTAAGGGATCATTTGCATCCATTTGCAGAGCTGGTGAAAGCGCTAACTTATAGCTAATGCTGATTGAGGCTTCATTCTAGGCAACAAACACCTCAGCAGGTTCACCTGGTGATTAAACTCCCCTCTGCGGGGACAAGAGCCTGATGCCCTACTCACACTGAGGACAGGTGATCGCTTGAATTGAGGAAGAGAATAGTCAAATTTCACCTCAAAGTCGATGGCATTTGCCAGGGTTCTGAGTTTGAGCAACAAACAGTACTCACATTTGTCAGAATGAGCTTCTGAGCCACTTCCCCATGAACTTGAGCACTTCCCCCTCTGAGAATATGTTTCCCCCAGATATCTGCTTGTCCAAAATCCTTGCTTTCCTCAGATCTTTGCCCACATAGTACTTTCTAAGAGAGGCCCACCCAGACTACATCATTTAATACGCAGCTGCCAGCCCAGCAATCCGGATGCCCGACCATCCGGCATTTTTCTTTAGTAGTAGTATGTATTGCTTTTTAACATACTGTACAATGTGCTTATTGGCTATGTTTATTGTTTATTGTTGATATTTCCCATGAGACAAAGATCTTTGTTTTATTCAATGGTGTATTCCCAAGGACAGAACCACACCCAAAATTGAGTAGATACCAATAAATATTAACTCAATGAATGCACAGGTAATGTTTACACATGGAGGGACAGAGGAGAACATCAGCTTCCTGTAAGCAGTCTACTCCCAAGAGAAGGGGAAGGCAGAGCTGAACATGTTTGATTTATTCTCTGCAAATTCATGATGCATGGTTCAGCCATTCCTTTTCATCAGAGTGATTGAAGGGCAAATAGGAACTGGGAATGTGACATCTCCACAGTGAAAGAAGACATCAGGAATGGAAAAGAAGAACCCACCCTGATATCCCTAACTGTTTGTTATTAACTCATTTGCACTTAACGCCTAAGCCCATACTAAGTTTAAGCCTGTGGTGATCCTCAGAGATCAGAAGTTCCAGCAAGAGCATTCTGCTCCCTCTTCAACAAGCACTCCCCCAGTGCCAACCATTGCACCTGTGCCCTTTATTTCCCTATTGTTTATCAGCTCCAAAGCCACCCTTCTACTCCCTTCTCTTGATGGTGGGGTGAGTACTTTGCAAACCGAATTTCTCAGACTACCTCAATCATTGACTTCCTGTCTGCCAAAAGGAAATAGGCAGGAGACTGGGAGCAAGCAAGAACATAATTTCAGGGAGGGAGGTCAGGGGTGGCAGTGGACAGTTCTTCCTCCAAGTCCCAGCCTTGCCATCTTCTCAGTTATGAGCAGCATCCAGACACTATTTGTCCTCAGTTGCATGGCGCTCACCCTGAGTCCCAGCATCAGCCCTGGGGCCTCCTCTGAACTCTTAGGATAAATCTACCCTTTACTTTTTGTTCCTCCAGTCTTAGGAATATTAGCAGCTTTCTGCAGTTAGCCCTTCTATGTTACTCCTCCTTCCTGCTCTTTCAGTCCTCCAATAGCCATGGGATCAGTTCCCTGCATTGAGTCTCTCTATCTGAAATACCTTTCTTTCTTTTTCCTTGCCTTTCCTTGCCTGGGTGGATCCTAACTCATACAGCTTCTCTGTAGGTACTTTTGGGAACATCACTGGACAAGTTAAAATTCATCCCCAGGGAGCTCTGATGTGGGTCAGAAAATTTACTAATTAAATTTCTACAAGACTGTGAATCCATTCCTTATTCCATTTGTCTTTCTGAAGTATGCCCTTCTGCATTGTCCAACATAACTGGGGTGACCATACACACCAATGCACCCAAGACAGTCCATGTTTTTGCCTGTTATCTCAACAAAATTATTAATATAGCCCCCTTTCTCTCTCAAAACTATCTAGTTTGAGTGATAAATTATATGGTCACTCTGAATATGGACCATTATATGTTCTACCGTGAAATTCAATGACAACATGAAGATATTCCAGCAAGGAGGCATCACGCTGTCTGACTTCAAACTATACTACAAGGCTACAGTAACCAAAACAGCATGTTACTGTGTACCAAAACAGATATATAGACCTATGGAACAGAATAGAGGCCTCAGAAATAATGCCACACACCTACAACCATCTGATCTTTGACAAACCTGACAAAAACAACCAATGGGAAAAGGATTCCCTATTTAATATACTGTGTTGGGGAAAGAGGCTAGCCATATGCAGAAAACTGAAAGTGGACCCATTCCTTACAGCTTATACAAAAATTAACTCAAGATGGATTAAAGACTTCAATGTAAGACCTAAAACCATAAAAACCCTAGAAGAAAACCTAGGCAATACCATTAGGACATAGGCATGGGCAAAGACTTCATGACTAAAACACCAAAAGCAATAGCAACAAAAGCCAGAATTGACAAATGGGATCTAATTAAACTAAAGAGCTTCTGCACAGCAAAAGAAACTAACATCAGAGTGAGCAGGCAACCTATGGAATGGGAGAAAATGTTTGCAATCTATCCATCTGACAAAGAGCTAATATCCAGAATCTATGAAGAACTTAAACAAATTTACAAGAATAAAACAAACAACCCATCAAAAGTGGGAGAAGGATGTGAACAGACACTTCTTAAAAGAAGACATTTATGTGGCCAACGAACATATGAAAAAAGGTCATCATCAGTGGTCGTTAGAGACGTGCAAATCAAAACCACAATGAGATACCATCTCATGCCAGTTAGAATGGCAATCATTAAAAAGCCAGGAAACAACAAATGCTGGAGAGAATTTAGAGAAATAGGAACGCTTTTACACTTTGGTGGGAGTGTAAGTTAGTTCAACCATTGTGGAAGACGGTGTGGTGATTCCTCAAGGATCTAGAAGTACCATATGACCCTCCAATCCCATTGCTGGGTATATATCCAAAGGATTATGAATCATTCTACTATAAAGACACGTGCACACATATGTTTATTGCAGCACTGTTCACAATAGCAAAGACTTGGAACCAACCCAAATGCCCATCAATGATAGACTGGATCAAGAAAATGTGGCACATATACACCATGGAATACTATGCAACCATAAAAAAGAATGAGTTCATGTCCTTTGCAGGGACATAGATGAAGCTGGAAACCATTATTCTCAGCAAACTAACACAGGAACAGAAAATCAAACATCACATGTCCTCACTCATAAGTGCCAGTTGAACAATGAGAACATATGGACACAGGGAGGGGAACCTCACACACTGGGGTCTGTCAGCAGGTGGAGGGCTGGGGAGGGATAGCATTAGGGGAAATACCTAATGTAGATGACATGTTGATGGGTGCAGCAAACCACCATAACAAGTGTATACCTATGTAACAAACCTGCACATTCTGCACATGTATCCCAGAACTTAAAGTATAATAAGAAAAAAAAAGATACTCCACCAATAAAATACCAATTACAAGATGTTCCACCTTAGAATACAAAATCCTTCTCATCATGATTTTCTGAAATTAAAATTAAAGATATTAAACCCCAAAGGAGTTAAAGTCCAAAATCATATTCTCTTCACCTTGTAATTAAATGTTCAAAGAAAATTAATGTCCAAAATATATCCCAATTTCTTATTCGACTGCTTTGTTATATTTCTCAATGTTCCTAGGCCATGCACAAAATGTTGGAGTTGAGATATCCAAATATAACTTCTTTTTTCCTCATGAACATCTTAAACAGATTATAAAATAAAACAAGGAGAACAGAGAAGAGACTAAAACAACACCCATATTACTAACAAATGTGGTTTGTGCCTACAGGCAAGAAAGCCTGCTAACAGTGAACTCTAGAACTGGTCTTCCCCACTATGGCATAAACAGCTACTGTTCACCCACGTCTGTGTTTGTCCCCTCTTCTGGGCACATATATGCTATATCTTTCTCAGCCTCCCTTATGGTTAACTCTGTTCATGTGATTGAATTTTGCCCAATGGAATGTGGAAAAATTTCTATGCACTCTCCTAACACGGTCCATAAAAATTTCCCAAGTGTGTTTCATGCTTTCACACCCTCCTCTCATTTGCAAGCTAAATGAAGAGGACTCTCAGGGCTTAGAAGAGGGCAAAGCCACCAGATGGAAGAACACTAGGTCTCAGCATTACTGCATGGAATAGAGCCTGTTTCTTTACCACCAGTCCTCATTGAACAGTGACATAAGTGAGAAACAAACATTTATTTTTGTTCAGCTACAGAATGTTTGGAAGTTGTTTGTTTCACTGGTTAGCCTATCCTGCCTGATACACCCAGAAAATCCCTGGAAGCCCTGATGCAGGACAGGTTTCCTATGGCAGGAAGTGAACTGCTCAGGTGATCCAGAGACACATAAGAAACTTCTGACCCTATGGACAGCTCCCACCACGAAAAAGAGGGCCAGGCTGAGCTGAGCATTCTCAGTAGGATCTTTCCACATTCAATCCAAGCAGCTTAAGCCCCTCTTTCTTCCCTGGTAGGAGTGAGGGAGCTTCTTTCCAGAGGCTAAAATAATCACACCGCTACATGGAAGGAAACAGCTCCCCACCGAAAATGTGTTTTCTTTTTGTGCAGCTCTTTTCTTGATCTCTAGAAATATTTCCCTTTGTTCCCCATCCAGATTCTATATACTATTTCTCAAGACACACCTGCTCTTAGCATCCTTAGCAGGTGTAAGACAGAGGGGCACTACATTTCTCTCTTCTGACTAGACCATAAATGCCAGTCATATGGTCCCCTTTGGGCAAGCTTGGTGAGAGTTAAAGGAGAAACAGCCCTTCCTGACCTCTCTCCCCACCTGCTTCAGATTGCAGAGTCCATGAAGGGTCATTCTCAGCAGACATAATAAGGATCCTGGATGCCTTCTTTTTTATTTTTATTTATTTATTTATTTTGAGATGGAGTCTCACTCTCACTCTGTCCCCCAGTCTGGAGTGTGGTGGTGTGATCTCAGCTCACTGCAAGCTCCGCCTCCTGGGTTCACGCCATTCTCCTGCCTCAGCCTCCTGAGTAGCTGGGACTACAGGCGCCCGCCACCGCGCCTGGCTAATTTTTTTTTTTTTTTTTTTTTTTTTGGTATTTTTAGTAGAGACAGGGGATTTTGCCGTGTTAGCCAGAATGATCTCGATCTCCTGACCTCGTGATCCACCTGCCTCGGCCTCCCAAAGTGCTGGGATTACAGGCATGAGCCACCACGCCCAGCTGCATTCTTCTTTTTAAAAATGAGGGCATTTCCTCACAAATCACCAGGCTCTTCCTAAGGGAAGTTTGCTCCCACAGCAATGCCTAGAGTCTACCTGCCTTAAGACCCACCTTCCTTCCCTGTCTTATTTTAAAAGGAGAGAGAAAAGCTCCAGTTTTCATCATAACAAAACGAACGCTGGGATGAATCCATTTCAATGCGCTTGCCATACTTGTAGTCCCTACTGAGGGACAATGCCTTGCATAGCCCTGGATACTTGGGCCAACGTTTGGTCCCACGTGGTCTCCACCTGCCAACCAAAACAGATGAGGCAGAGGTGGATGCCCATGGATTGGTCGGCACACTATGGCTGAAAGATAAGCCAGTTAATGGGAATTGAAACCCAAAGTTCATGTTGTAGAATTCAAATGAGATAAGTCACAATGAACCATTTCAAAACCATAAGACAGCAGGACTCATAAGTAAACAGAGGAAATCAGCTCATGGAGAAAGGACAATGGCACAGTTGTAGAGAGACATGCAAATGATGAGAGGATAGCGGAGGGACAGGAGGCAGAACGCACAGCCTGGAGGAAACTATTCACAGAGATATCTTGGAACCTGTCCATTGTTCAGTGCTTTCTTTTGATGTCTATGTTTATAATAAGCCCCTTTTTCCTTGACCTGACTTGGGTGGTCAAGGTCACTGTGCCTTGCCTGATGGAAACAACTCATTTGCACAACTGCATAATTAGACTGTGACAAGTGATCCAGAAAACCGTGATCATATGGGCTTCTCCTCTTCCTACCTGAAATAGCAGATGCCTTGAGCTACAAACTTTGGGAAAAGGGTATGAATAAGCACTAGATAGTTTTGCAAGATTTGCACTTTAGAGAGAAAGGAGAGTAAGCTAGGTGAATTATTGGGATATTCTTCAGGTTACTATGAGGTTTGGAGGTTACGGTTAGAAAAAAAGTTTCCTGCAGCAAAACCCCTGCCAAATTGAAAAATTCTTTAGACCATATGGGAGATCTTCAAGGAAATCATGGTGCTGGTAAAAAAAAAAAAAAAAAAGAAAAAAGAAAAAAAGAAAAGAAAAAAGAAAAGGTTTTGACTTTCTCTTCTTCTGGGGATGGGAGAACTAAAGTCAGGCCTCAGTGTCATCTTTCCACCCAGGAGCAAGACTGAGCCCTTCCACTGTGGGACGTTGAGGCCTGAATAAGACCCTTCTAAGCAAAGGTGAAAGAGGCTCTGAGTACAAGTATCCACAAACATGGGCTGCAGTAACATTGGAACCCAGAACCCTAATCATCAAAGCCAATGAATGTCTCTAAGAAAGGGACTGACTGTCCTGACAGAGTTTTAGGAGCCAAAGGCTTTGTGGACTGAACCTCCAAAACAGAGCAGATGGGAGGAGGGATGGTGAGAAGGCTTATTCGCAAGCCAAGCCCTGGAGAGGATGGCAAAGTGGCAGGGGGAAAGCATGGTAGATGTGGTGTGCCATGTGAGATAGGATATCCCAGTTGATGCCTCACAAGTCCTGGTACTTGCTGCCTCTCATTGCACCTCCTGTTTCTATCTTCAGTAAAGGCTTCAGGCTATTTGGAGCCCAGAAGCCAGCAGCTGGAGGGAACAGGCAATCGGCCAGGCCAACTCCTCAGCCCAAGGAAGGCAGGCCTGGGGCAATGCCCACTGGCCAGCAACATCAGAGGGCCAATAGGAAACACATCCAAGTCCCCGTGACTCACAACTGTCATAGCTGTGAAGCAGTGTCATCTTTCTTCCTGAAGATTTCCCATATCACCCCAGGAGCAACAGGGATGACTGATTTTTGCTCTAGAAATAAATAATGGGTCACTGGGGACATGAATAGAACTATAGCTTCCTTAAGAAGCAATCTCTCTTATGAAATTATAAAGCAAGTGCCTCCCCTGCTCAGTGGTGTCTGTGGCATTGTACTCCCAGTCTTTCAGGATAAGTCTGAAACAGTTTGGCACTCAGTTCCAAGCTCACCTTTGGAAAAGGGAACACTTCAAAATCTGTAGAATCAATAAAGTAATGAAGTGTGCCTACCCTAAATGGAAAAGTCCAGCCAGTTTTATTACAAACTTTCAGTCTTTAAAATTTATAACATGGAAAGCTATACTATATTGAAGTATCTGAGTCTCCCCAAAAGCGTGACATTAGGGAGGAAATCAAATGAGAGGATTCTAAGATTGACAGTGCAACTAGCCAAATTGCCAAATAATCTGCAGGCACAGTGGGATAGTGGACTGTTACTAAATAAACCCCTGGTGAATTTTCTTTATTAAAGAGCAAGAAGTCAGCAGGTTTCAAAGCCCCGGGAATGTGGGGATGTAGGTCCTCTCAGCAATAGCCAAAAGTGAGAGTTAGCAAGGGCCTAAAACCTCTGCTCCCCCTTCACTAGAAAGTCAGCCCTGGGGAGGGAGGGACCAGGTGGCAGCCCCACTCTGCACCACACAGCCCTCTGTTACTTCCGTCTGGCCTATTAGTTGCTCCCTTAACCTGACCTAAGTAACTCTAACCCAAACAAGGAGAAAATCAAAGTTGGGAATTTCAGCATTCCTGACCAAGAAAGGTTGAGGGGTAATCTGCAAAAAGTAAGCCCCAAAGTCAACGAAAGGGAATGAGATCTGGACACACAGCTGCACTCAACATCTAGCATGACCCTCAGCAGGATGCACCACTGGGCACAGCAATGGCTACACTTGTCCAGCAGAAATGGGGGGATGAGTGAGCTTGCTCTCGGCAGAAGAGAGAAACCTCCCACTAAGGGAAGAAGGAGCTGGGTGCATGAGATTGGCCCAGTAAGACAAACCTTCTCCTCAAAATAAGAGGGGCAGCTCTCACAGTATTTTGGTCTTGGTCACTTGTGTTTGCCCCCTGAGTCAGTTTCCATGGACTCCCATTTAAACCCTGGGGGCAGGCAGGCAGGGTCACTAGAAATCTGTGAGGCATTAGGACTACTCTACCCCCTCTGACAAAATATAATACAGATGGAGAAAGAGGTGCTGCTGACCCTCAAATCTCCAAAGACCTGAATGGGGGTGGCCCAGAGCAACAAACTGCCTACTTGCAACAAGCCTGCTTGCAGAAGACAGGACTTTGGTGGGAGAGGAGACCAACTGCTCCTGAGGACCTGCCCCTTGCTGCCTCTCATTGCACCTACTGTTTCTATCATTGATAAAGGAAAGATGCCATATGCACCACTCTATTTAGCATTTAAGGTCAAGGTTCTGGGGAAATGAGTCCCACAACACTGGCAGGAAGAAGGTCTGTCTACTCCATGAAAGGGCTGCCACAGTATGGTAGCAGACAGGACTTTTCATTAATGACAGCCTTTGGAAACCATGGGGAGAAAGTGTCCTGCATAACCAAGTGGAAGCAAAAACCAGGGAAGCGTGGATTAGACAATGAAACAATTCAAGTGAAACAACAGAACAATTCTAGGGGGAAAAACAAGGGCCCAGTCATTCATAGTACTGCAAAGTGATTAATCTAAAATGCAAATTTGATGACATCAGATCCTGTTTAAAATCTTTACCTTTTCTCCATTCCCACACACCCTCTCCTATCAGACATAATGAACTACTGCTAGGATTATTGCAGTAGTCTTCTGACTGTCACCAGTCTCACCTCACTGCACTCCTCCACTTCCCCACTGCTTTCACAACAATCTGTGTAAATCTCCAAACTCATCAGGTCGCTTCCTACCTCTAGCAATGTTCCCCAACTTCCTATACCTTTGGGACGAAAGTCTACTCACATTATAGGCCTTAAAACAGCCTCCATCCATTCATTCATTCATTTAACAAATATTTATCAAGTGCCAGTTCCATCCCAGACTACTGTTAAGAGTGATAGGGAACAGTAAACCAAAGACCAAAAGTCCCTGACTTTAGGAAGTTACATTCTATGGGCAAAATTTAGCACCCTCTGTGTTCAGCTCTTCTGCATTCAGTGGTGTGGGCATGGGCTTTTACCAGCTCATGGAGACCAAGGGTGCACATCTCTTCCCAACATTGCATTCAGTGATATTGCTTTGGTAGCCTGAAATCAACCCGGGTGGGAATATTTACACTGTGGAAATCAGAAGTCACTACAAATAAGCAGACACTAGGCTTTTTATTTTTCAAGAACAGGTATGTGAACATTTACCAGCATACTTTTGTACCTTAGTCCATGCTGCTCTCTGTGCCTAGAAATCTCTTCTTCTTGTCATCTGCCTGATGAATACATACCTTTAAGACTTAATTCAAATATCAAAGCAGTTGGACCCAAGAGGGAGAGCAGACTCCTCCTCCCTCTGAGCTGCCTCTGTACCATGCACACACCCAGAACACCTTCTGCACTTACCTAGTCATGTGACTGTCACCCCACTGTACTGTAGATTTCTTGGAGCCAGGGATGAGTCAGACGTGACTCATCAACATCCCCAGCCCCTGGTATAGTGCCTGGCTCAGTTTCTGGACCACTCTAAAATAAATTCCTGTTGAATATATTTGGAGCCAGGAAAAAACATGTATCTTATTTCAACAGCTGTCATCAGATTTCATTTTAGGAAAGGAATCAAGTATGAGGTGAGATGAGCCCAAATTGTGGAAATGACCATGGGATATTTGGGTACAGTAATATGTAACACTGAGATTTCCTTTTCTGAGCTAAAATTATTCCATACCTAAAAGATATATTCACAATGTGAATGCCTTATGTAAATGGTTGCACTGGTGAATGTTAAGAAAAATGGCTGAGTTCTATAACTGAGTTAATGGGGTGCAGAACAGGGAAGAGAAGACACCAGCAACAAACATGGTGATCCCTAGACTGAATTTGCTCAGAATAAGGAGGCTGGAGCCAGAAGTGACCACAATTAATAAGCCCCCTGGGAATTTATGAAAATCTTGCGAAGCTCTAGTTACTTCAGAATCCTTGGACTAGGGCTTTAAATTCATCTCATCTAGACATGAAAAAACAGGGTGGCCTAATTTGACAGCTTAATCAGGAAGAAGTGGGTAAGATGGATGGATGGATGGATGGATGGATGGATGGATGGATGGATGGATGGGTAGATGAACAGATAGATCTCTGAAAGCAGAGGTTGTGAATGGCTTAGTAGTGGAGGTGGCAAGTGAGATTATATTAGACCATTCTTGCATTGATATAAAGAAGTATCTGGGGCTGGGAAACTTACAGATAAAAGAGATTTAATTGGTTCATGGTTCTGCAGGCATTACAGGAAGCATGAGCTAGCATTTGCTTCTGCTGAGGCCTCACAAATCTTACAATAATGGCAGAAGGTGACAGGGAGCCAGCATGTCACATGGCAAGAGAGAGAGGGAGAAGGCACAACACTCTTTTAAACAACCAGATCTCATACAAACTATCAGAGCAAGAACTCACTCATCATCAGGGGATGGGGCTAAGACAGTCAGGTGGGATCCACTCCCAGAAAAAACATTTCCCACTAGGCCCTATCTCCAACAGTGGGGATTACATTTCAACTTGAAATGTGGAGGGAACAGACATCTAAGCCATATCATTTCATCTCTGGTCCCCAAATATCATGTCCCTCTCACATTATAAAATAAAATCATACCTTTCCAGTAGTTCCCCAAAGTCCTAAGTCTTTCCAGCATCAAGTCCAAAGTCCTAAGTCTCATCAGAGACTCATTCTCCTTCCACCATCAGTCTGTAAAATCAAAGACAAGTTATTTGCTTCCAAGATACAATGGTGGTACAAGCACTGGGTAAACATTCCCATTCCAAAAGAAAGAAATTCACCAAAAGAAAGGGGCAATAGGCACCACACAAGTCTAAAACAAAGCAGGACAGTCATTACATTTTAAAGCTCCAAAATAATCTCCTTTGACTTCATGTCCCACACCCTGGTATAAGGGGTGGGCCCCAAGACCTTGGACAGACCCACCCCTGTGGCTTTGCAGGGTGCAGCACACATGGCTGTTCTCAAGGGTTGGAGTGGAGTGCTTGTAGATTTTCCAGGCAGAGTTTGCAAGCTGCCCATCTACCATGTTGGGGTCTGGAAGGCAGTGGCCCCCTTCCCATAGCTCCACTAGGCAGTGTCCCAGTGGTAACTCTGTGTAGAGGCTCCAATCCCACATTTCCCCCTGCCATTGCCCTAGTGGAGTCTGTCTGTTGGGGCTCCACCCTGCAACAGGCTTCTTTCTGGACACCAAGCTCTTCCATAATCCTCTGAAATCTAAGAAGCCTTATTCATGCTTACATTCTGAGCATCTGAAGACTTAACATCATGTGACAACTGCTGAGGCATGACTTGCTCCCTCTAGAGCTGCAGTGCAAGCTGTACCTTTGCCCCTTTGAGTCATGGCTGAAGCCAGAGTGGCCAGGATGCAGGGAGCAGTGTGGCAGCACAGTGAAGCAAGGCCCTGGGCCTGGTCCCCAAGCCACTTTTTTCCTAGGCCTCTGGGCCTATGATGGAAGGGACTGCCCCAAGACTTCTGAAGTGACTTCAAGGCCTTTTTCCCATTGTCTTAGACATTAACAGTTGGCTCCCTTTAGGTCAGGCTAATCTCCCTAGCAAGTGGTTGCTCCACAGCCTGCTTGAACTTCTCTCCTGAAAATGATTTTCTTTCCTGCTACATGGCCTGTTTATTAGTCCGTTTTCATGCTGCTGATAGAGACATACCCAAGACTGGGTGATCTATTCAGGAAAAAGGATTTAATGGACTTTCAGTTCCACAAGGCTGGGGAGGCCTCACAATCATGGTGGAAGGCAAGGAGGAGCAAATTATGTCTTACATGGATGGTAGCAGGCAAAGAGAGAGAGAACTCCTCTTTAGAAAATGATCAGGTCTCATGAGACTTATTCACTATCCCAAGAACAGCGCAGGACAGACTTCCCCCCATGATTCAATTATCTCACACTGGGTCTCTCTTACAACACATGGGAATTCAAGATGAGATTCGGGTGAGGACACAGCCTAACCATATCAGCCAACATGAAAATTTTCCAAATTGTTATGCTGTGCTTCCCTTCTAAACGTAATTTCCAGTTTCAGGTCATTTATTTGCTTGCACATATAAACATTGGCTGTTTGAAGCAACTAGGCCACTTCTTGAACACTTTGCTGCTTAGACATTTCTACTGCCAGATACCCTAGGTCATCACTCTTAAGTTGAAACTTCCACAGAGCCTTAGGACCTGGACAAAATGCAGCCAGGCTCTTTACTAAAGCATAACATGGGTGACTTTACTCCAGTTCCTAATAACATCATTTCCGTCTGAGACCTCATCAGTCTGGACTTCAATATCTCCATCAGCATTTTGGTCACAACCATTTAACCAGTCTACAAGTTGCAAACTTTCTTTCATCTTCCTGTCTTCTTCTGAAACCTCCAAATTCTTCCAATCTCTGCCCATTACCCACTTCCAATGCTGGATCCACATTTTTAGGTACCTTTATAGCAATGCCTCACTCCTCAGTACTAATTTTGTGTTATGCCATTCTTGCATTGTTATAAAAATGTACCCGAGGCTGGCTAATTTATAGAGAAAAAGAGTTTAATTGGCTCATGATTCTGCAGGCTTTACATGAAGCATGGTGCTGGCACCTGTTTCTGGGGAGGCCTCAGGGAGCTTACACCATGGTGAAAGGTGAAGGGGCAGCCAATGTGTCACATGGTCAGAGCAGGAGCAAGAGAGAGATGGAGGTACCACACTCTTTTAAACCACCAGATTTTAAACCACTATTCACAATAGCAAAGACTTGGAATCAACCCAAATGTCCATCTGTGACAGACTGGATTAAGAAAATGTGGCACATATACACCATGGAATACTATGCAGCCATAAAAAAGGATGAGTTTGCGTCCCTTGTAGGGACATGGATGCAGCTGGAAACCATCATTCTTAGTAAACTATCACAAGAACAGAAAACCAAACACCGCATGTTCTCACTCATAGGTGGGAACTGAACAATGAGATCACTTGGACTCGGGAAGGGGATCATCACACACTGGGGCCTATCATGGGGAGGGGGGAGGAGGGAGGGATTGCATTGGGGAGTTATACATGATATAATGATATAAATGATGAATTGATGGGTGCTGACGAGTTGGTGGGTGCAGTACACCAACATGGCATAAGTATACATATGTAACAAACCTGCACGTTATGCACATGTACCCTAGAACTTAAAGTATAATAAAAAAAAAAAAAAAAAAAAAAAAAAAAACCACCAGATCTCACATGAACTACCAGAGCAAGAACTCCCTCTTCACCAAGTAGATAGGGCTAAGCCACCTCCCACCAGGCCCCCACCTCCAGCATTGGGGGTTACATTTCAACATGAGATTTGGAGGGGACAAACATCCAAACCATAACAGAGATGAACGCCAAGACGGCTGGACTAGGTGAGGCAAGCCAGGAACAGCCTTCAGAAACAGCCTAGGTGGGAGGCAGGAAGACAAGGCAGCGGGAAGCAGTGGAGAACAAAGCAGGCTCCTCATCATTCAACATCCCCTGAGTGCAGCAAAGGGGCTCTATTTTCAACCCCTAACTGAATTGATCATTGATAACTAAAGTTATAACAACTCATACCTGTAAGGGCCACAGTGAGTTACAGCTGGCAAGAGCCCTAAAGATACACAGTCTTCTATTTAAAGAGAAGATTGAGGTCCAGAGAAATGAGTAAATTTCCCAACAAGCAGAGAGTTGAGACTGGAATCTAGCTTCCCACCCCAGCCCAGTGCTCTTGGAACTAGAGGACTGTCCTCACCCTGTCCGCTAAGGGGAACCCTGGCACGCTGGCCACCACCAGCCCAGTGATGCCAGGAAAGTTGCAGTGCTTATCTATCTGTGTGTGCCTCCCTTTGCTCAAATGTAAAGTAGAAACAATAATACTGTCTGTCAGGATCTTCTTGTAAGAATTAAATTACTTAATATTTTTAAACATAGTGTTGTCATATTTGAGTTCACATTACCCTAAGATTCGCCACACCATCAGGTTGCTCCAAGGAGTTCAGATTCCTGGGTAGAGACCTGATGAAAATGGGCACCGGTTAAAAAAAAAGGAGGGATAATTTGGCAGTAGGGGTGTCATTTATGTTGTCCCCAGGTCGTACCCCTGGAATTGTGCAAGGGCCACAATAGTCATAAATGGATTGTTTCATGGGATGTTCAATGAAACCTCAGTGAAACCATGGGACCGTCTTGTCTTATTGCTTAAAACCACTGAAAGCTGAAAGGGTTGGATTTACGGAGCTTCTAGGTAACATCCTCTGAGGACCCTAGGAATAGTGAATGAGGGAGGAAGGGAGTAATGAGAGAAGAATTTAAACTGAGCAGAGCCAGGCAAACTCTCCTTGCACAAGCAACTCACAGGAAAACCCAGGTTCCATGTGCAGCACCAAGTTACAGGACCCCAGCAGGCCATGTCGTTTCCCTTTCCCCTTTCTGGACTTACTGCTCCATCAAGGCTCAGCAGACCGTTGGCTCTCCCTTTTCCTCTGTTCTCCTGGCTCCCACTACCTCCACTTGTTTCAGCAACAGATGTATTTTTCAAGGATCCTGCTCCTGGGAAGTCTTTCCTCTATCACTTCACTTATCTCACCTGATGCACTAGACCTAGTTGTCAGCTTAATTGCCTGCTTCCACCACTGACAGTTACAATCAGGTATATTCGATCTTCATCCCTGTGGCATTATCACTCCAAAACAATAGTAGGCACTCTTTGCATATTTATAGGATGAATGAATTAATGAATGAATGCATGGAACTCTTCCTGACAATGAAATTCAGGCCCTAGTCCCACACATAAGTAATTAAAGGTCAAAGTGACCATACTGAGCAAGTTCCTGAGCCCGTGCTAGTAAAAACAGGGCCTCTGGAGCAACATTGGTCTTTCTTGGAAGCTTATTAAAAATACAGACTCTCATGCTGAATCCAGACTTGCATTTTAACAAGACCCCCAGATGATTCCCACATATCGAAGGTTAAGAAGCCTTGTTTTAAGGGGTAACATCTTCCAGAGAGCTTAGCTGCTTCCAGCGCCCTACTTCAAGGGTCTGATTCAAGGAATGAGATGGAAGGCTGCAAATGCAGGCAGATCAGTAAGGTCTCTGGCCCTGGGGCTCCATCATCAGTCCACCCTCCGCCCCGGATTGGCCTAGAGATCCCCAAGTATGAGGCAAGGAATCAAGTGCTCCCTGAGAAAGTGTCAAGCCCCAGGGCCTCCTGGAGGTCTCCAGCTGTGCGGAGTCATGCTCTTGGCAGCACCTGGCTGCTATTGTTAGGAGAGAATGAGGAGCTGCGGGGACAGTGGCACTGTACATGCTGACTAAAAGGCGGGGCTCCTATCTGCATTTGGAATGACAGACCCAATTCTATTTGGGAAAGAAGCACAATTACTCTTTATTACAGGATTTCAATGGCAGGAACCAGCCAAATGGACCAGGAAATGATTAAGAGACAAAAGTCAAGGCATTGTGTGTGCACCATGCTTAGTCCAGCCCTAAAAGCCCTATTGTAATGGTCACTGTTCCTGTAGCCCCTCCTGAGCCCCACCACCCTCCTCAGAAACACTGTGGTTCCTTGGCACAATGCAAGGCCTATTTGTCTCTCCTCAAGGAAAAGGGTGTAAAGCTAAGCAAACTTTGCCAGGGACTGGGAGGGATGATGGGGCAGGGAGAGGTGAAGGGGCAAAAGACAGGTGGGACAGGAGGTGACAGCCATAGACCACAAGCAGATCAGGGAAGGATGCAGACAGCAGAATTTGTAAATGTTGTACTACAGCTTGGAAGAGAGGAGAGAAAGAAAAGAGCGGGGAGATATCACGGCTGTCCCACATCATGGGGCAGGATGTCAGGAAGTTCCAATTCAAAACCCTTACCCCACATACTGGCGATGTGACTCAGGCATTTTGCTTATGGTTTCTGGATCTCATTTTCCTAGTCTGCAACATGCAGATGCTGATATTAGCCGTATGTGATGATATGCCAATGAAATTCACTGAAATAAAGCATAGGAAAGTGCTTAGCACAGTTCTTGACACATTAACTGTGAATTCTAGTTCAGAAAGAACTAGAAATTGCTTCCTTTTGCCTGTCAACTAGTACATACAGCACCGCCTCAGTCCTGCCCATGCCACCCCTTGAGAAAGGCTTAAGGCATGATTCCTCTCAAAATATTAGAGGTTGGTGTGAAAAGTATTGTGGTTTTCGCCATTACTTTTAATACAGCCTAATATTTGTATTTAAGTGGGGACTTCAAAAGAGTCAATGGCTTCTCTTGCAAAAGAAAGACTCTCTAATCATGGAAATGGTATCAGGAGGTCTGAGAAGGACCTAGGCTGATATCTCTTGAGTCATGACCGCTATGGGACCACTTTCCTACTCAGCCTCTGTCTGAGACCATTGAATAAGATCTGAATCCAGCATTCACTGAGCAAGGTTAGAGAGAAATGCTCTGACAGCAGAAAAAGACTTGGAATGCCGGGGGCTCCACTGCAGGACTCCCGCAGTGAGGGTCAGTGGGTGGCAGGAGTCACTGGGGAATCAGGCCTGGGAAAGTCAGGGCTGCAGGTCACATGGCAGAGCCTATGAGTCCCCCAGACAGACACACAACCTGGGCCTGCCCCCCACTCCTGGACAGTAGACACCCGTACCCACTGCTCTGAAGGAGTTGGGAAGTTAGAAGGTCTACATTTAGTTCATGAACCACAAGATGGGGCCACCAAGATGACAATGATTCTGCTAGCCAAAAGGATCTGGGTCTCAGCATGGACAGTGGAGCGACTGAGCACTGGTGAGCCACAATTCTCATGGGTGGGGCCAGGAAGGTAATGTTCCCACAGGTGGTGGGACTTGGATGCATGGGGGTGTGGGGGTGGCAAGAGCACAGAGCCAAGCTGAGATCAGACTGGTGGCCCTTAGGGTCCCTTATCCCAAACCTGACACAAAGAGGGTGGCCCACTCCTGGGTTCCAGTCTTGAGGAGAGGGCAGTGGAAGACAAGACATGGGCTTCTAGAGAGAGTGTGGCAGCCAGGCCCTGGGTGTTGGGACAAGTGTCACTGCACTATTTGGGGGTCTGGGAAGGGGATGGAGGTTAGGGTCAGAGGCACAACCTCAGAAAAGCTGGATGGAGCAATAGTGAGTGCCCAGGTAGCAGACTGCACATGCCTGATGGGGACTGGTCCACCCACTCGAGGAGTTGAGGGAGACCAGAGGCAGAGGGGTCAGTTGGCTCAGGGGTGGCTGTCAGGGTAGGGTTGGTGACAGATGTGGGAGGAGATGTTGGTACCCATTAGAATTATAAAATTGAAATGGCTGCAGAGTCACTAGAGTAATTCTAAAGCCTCCAGGGAGGCTTTGAGTCAGGTGCTCAAAGATGCTGTCCACATTCTGCTGGAGTGGCCACAATGCCAGTTGTCACTTCAAAACAGACACCCAGAAGAGGCAGCAGGGCCCAGCCCTTAGGAAAGAGTTGAAGAAGATGAATGAAGCAGAGCTGTCACCCAAAATAAAAGGCTATTTGTGGTGGTATTGAGTAGAAAGTGAAGAACCGAGTGGGAGGTAGACTATATCTTATGAGAAATGACCACAATGAGGTCACACATTCCTTTCTTTTATGCAAATAGGAAGACCCAGGTCCCTATACATTTCAATAAGCCTTTCTTCTTTCCCAGGATCATCCCTCCCCATCAGCTCCAGGAGGTTGCCCTAACGCTCTGCCCTCAAAGAGAGAACTGGAAGGGTACTTGGCCTGTTGTACCTTCCTGGGCTCTTCCAAGATGACAGCTCTCACCTTGTGCTGCAGGTGGCCTTGTGCCTGTTGCCACTTCTCACTGCTTACCAGGGCACACGGACACCGTTGGTTCCAAAAATGGGTCACAGCAGGATGGGCTGTTTCAGAATCACCAGGGAGGGCTATAAGAAGGCAGACTTCTTCTTTTTCTTTTCTTTAATGTTTTTTTTTTTGGTTTGTTTGTTTTGTTTTTCTTTTTTTGTTTTGTTTTGTTTTGTTTTTTTGAGACAGAGTTTCACTCTTGTTACCCAGGCTGGAGTTCAATGGTGCGACCTTGGCTCACTGCAACCTCCACCTCCTGGGTTCAAGCAATTCTGCCTCTGCCTCCCCAGTAGCTGGGATTACAGGCCCCTGCCACCATGCCTGGTTAATTTTTGGTATTTTTAGTAGAGACAGGGTTTCATCATGTTGGCCAGGCTGGTCCCGAAATCCTGACCTCAACTGATCCACCTGCCTCAGCCTCCCAAGGTGCTGGGATTACAAGTGTGAGCCACTGTGCCCCCCAAAGAAGTCAGACTTCTAAACCTAGAAATTCTGATGCAATAACATGTAGAAAAGAGCCCAAGAGTTTGCAATAATGTTTCAGCTCCCCAGACAATCGTGAAGCACAGCCAAATTTGGAAAATATTGATCTACACAAAACAATAAAAACAATACAACTATCCAAATATTAAAAATGACTTCACAAAAGGTAGCTAAGAGTGTGTGTCCGATTTTGTAAATATATGCTCCGATTCTGTGAACACACACACACTCACGCATGGGCATATATCTGAGTTGTAGGATGATAGAGGTTTTTCTTCTTTATTCCTTTCTCAATTGACTTTCTATAATAAACACGTATTCTGTTCATAATGAAAATGTGATTTTGTGAGTGCTGGGGAGCAGATTATGACATATTTGGACTCCCAGAGTGGCTTAGCTCAGACTCCGTGTGTGGGTTTCCTGGAAACACAATGCCTCCCGGAAAGGCATGCTGTCCCCTTCGTTTCTTCTGGAGAGTGTTCGTATGTGTTTGTTTCAATACACTCTTCATTCTGACTAGCAGATTGCATGGTTGGTTTTGTAAATGAACACTCATCTCACTTGATTAAATTAATATATTGACTTTTTTTTTCCACAGGAGTTAAGGAGGAGATCAGGGCTGGGGGGCTGGGCATGCATTCAGGATAGGGCTCTAGTCAGCAGGAAATGAAAGAGCTAAGCAAGGAAACTGAGATTGATATCAACATGGTGGTGAGGAGAGGCTGCTGTGCGGAGGCTCCCCTGTGCTGCAGGTGGCCCTGTACCTGGTGCCAGGGCTCTCACTGGGGACCCCAGAGCCCTCTCAAGCCAGAGACCCGTCATGCCAGGGCTGAGTCTGCTGTTGCTCTCCCTGGGGCAGGAGGGGAGAAGATGTAGTGTGAGTCCAGTGTGAGTGTTTCACACTGGTGAAGAACAAGGTTCTGGAGTCAGAAAGAACTGGATTCAAAATCTGAGTCTGGCACTGAACACTCAGGCAGGTTACTGTCCTTCACTAAGCCCAGTTTCCTCTCATCTAGTAGGGATGATAACAGTATCTACTCAATGGATTTCTTGATCACTACCATCGTCCAGCTCCCACAGACCCCTTCGCCACCCATCCTCCTCAGGATGGAGTGACAGTGTGGGCCTGCTCTGAAGACTCAGGGTTGGGGCCAGATGGTTAGAGGAGGTGTTTGCTTTTTTCTCCCCTTCAGTCATTGAGACAATATTTGTTACCAATACTGAGATTCTTCATTCTCTGCTTCACTTCTGACCGGAGGCAGCATGAGGAGAAGACTTTTTTGAGAGGGAGAAACTGCTGGGAAGGTCCCTGGCTCTTGAGGGAGACTCACAGGAAGCAACACTGAATATTAAGGGTCTGGATGTGATGTCTGGAATGGCTGCAGCCATCACATTCCAGCCTGAGGACACAGCCAGTGCCGAGAGAGTAAGACCCGGGTCTTTGCTGCCATCACCAAGCCAACAAATCAGCTGCCGCTGAGGTGTGCCTATCTCACAAGTTCCTGGTACCTGAGATAATAAAGTCCTTTTTTAAACCAGCTTGAGTTGAGATTTCTCTGTCTTGAAGACAAATGCAACTGATACAGAAAAATAAATTTTACTTTTAGAATCACAATTGATCTACAACCTCTTCAAAGTGTGAAAGGAAAATAAATCTTGGAACCCCAAACCCACTAAGCCAAAGGGAAAACTCAAGCTGGGAACTGGATCACACAAACCTGCCTCCCATTTTAGTTCTTAAATAAGATGACTACAAAAATGAAAAACTACATACCTCCTGCAAATTGTTCCCACAGGGAAATTTCTTTGCAATGTAAGGCGATTGCTTATCTTCACAGGTGCGGGGGACAAAGACAGAACTCTAAGTCATCCCTCGGCCCACCTGAGACAAATGCACACCTGATTGTTGCCTCTGCCCTATTGTCTATGTTACCTTATGTAAAAATGCAGATTCACTGAGCCAGACAAAAGCACGAATGACTCCTTCCCCCTACACCCCTCCCACATGAAAACTGTGTATTTTTCAATATCCCACCTTTTCCCGTTTAAATTTGAAACCCTCAAAATTTTCTTGGGAGAAAGGCATAGACCTGTCTCCTGAGTGTGTGTCCTTAACTTTGGCAGATAAACCTCCTAAAATGATCGAGATTGCCTTAGTCATTTTCCTTGACTGGCAGAAATGAAGTTGCCAATGTCTTCTACCTAGATGAACAAATACCTTTTGAAGTAAACTTTCTATTGAACTATAGAACACATACAAAACTGGGCACAAATCCTAAGTATACACTTGGATGAATTATGACAAAGAGGGCACATCCTTGTAACCGCTGTCCAGATAAACCTACCTTCATCCCAGAAGCCCTGCTTGTGCCCTTCTCAGTTGCTACCCCTTCCACATCTCTAAAGGAAAATGCAGTCAAGGTCAGCAAAAAGAAGGAAGGCCTAAGAAACTGCCCAAGCCAAGAGCAGCCTCAGGAAACATAGCAGCTGCAATCAATTCATCAGGCTGCCATAACAAATTGCCACAAACGGGGTAGTTTAAAACAACAGAAATTTATTACCTCACAGTTCTGAAGGGTAGATGTCTGAAATCAAGGTGTTGGCAGGGCCAAGCTCCCTCTGAAGTCTCTAGGGGAGGATCCTCCCGTGCCTCCCCCACCCCTGATAGCCCCAGGTGTTCCTTGGCTCACACAGCATCACTCTAATCTCTGCTTCCATCTCTGTCTTCCATCTCTGTCTGTGTCCAAATTACCCTCTTCCTATAAGGAAACCAGTGCGTTAAGAATGCATCCTACCCCAGTATGACCTCATATTAACTAATTATATCCACTTTATTTCCATTTCCAAATCAGGTCACATTCTGAAGTACTGGAGTTAGGGTTTCAACAACACCTTATATTTATAAGGTGATATCCTGATGGGATCCTGGAATAGAAAAAGGACATTAGGAAAAAACTAAGTAAATCTTTTAAAAACTATGAACTTTAGTCAATAATAGTGAATCAAAAATTGGTTCATTAATTGTGACAAATATACCATACTAAAGTAAGATGTTAACAAAAGGGGAACCAGGTGTGGGACATGTGGGAAAGCTGTGTGCTATCTTCACAATTTTTTTCATAAATCTAGAACTTCTCTAAAATGAAAAGTTTTTTTAAGCACTTCAGGGTGAGAGTTCTAGGAGGTAGCAAAGTTTCTTGTACTGATCTCTGTCATGTTCTCAGCAGCTCGTCAGTGTCTGAATCAAGGTATGAATTTGAGATACCGATGATGGATGGATGAATGGATGGACGGATGGATGCAAGGATGAATGGATGGATAGATGGATGGATGGATAAATGGTGTGTCAGTGCGTTTTCATGCTGCTGATAAACACATACATGAGACTGGGAGGAAAAAGAGGTTTAATTGGACTTACAATTCCACATGTCTGGGGAGGCCTCAGAATCATGGCGAGGGGCAAAAGGCACTTATTACATGGCAGTAGCAAGAGAAAATGAGGAAGAAGCAAAAGTGGAAACCCCTGATAAACCCATCATATCTTGTTAGACTCGTTCACTATCACGAGAATAGCATGGGGAAGACTGGCTCCCGTGATTCCATTACTTCCCACTAGGTCCCTCCCACAACACGTGGGATTTCTGGGAGACATAATTCAAGTTGAGATTTGGGTGGGGACACAGCCAAACCATATTATTATGCCTTTGACCCCTCCAAATCTCATGTCCTCACATTTCAAAACCAATTGTGCCTTCCCAACAGCCCTCCAAAGTCTTATTTCAGCATTAACCCAAAAGTCCACAGTCCAAAGTCTCACCTGAGACAAGGCAAGTCCCTCTGCCTATAAGCTTGTAAAATCAAAAGCAAACTAGTTACTTCCTAGATACAATGGGGGTACAGGGTACAGGTAAATACAGCTGTTCCAATGGGAGAAAAATGACCAAAACAAAGGGGCTACAGGACCCATGCAAGTCTGAAATCCAGCAGGGTAGTCAAATTTTAAAGCTCCAAAATGATCACTTGACTCCAGGTCTCACATCCAGGTCACAATGATGCAAGAGGTGGGTTCTCATGGTCCTGGGCAGCTCTGCCCCTGTGGCTTTGCAGGGTACAGCTCCCCTTCTGCTACTTTCATAGGCTGGCATTGAGTGTCTGTGGCTTTGCTAGGCATGTGGTGCAAGCTGTCAGTGGATCTACCATTTTGGAGTCTGGAGGATGGTGGCTGTCTTCTCACAGCTCCACTAGGCTGTGTCTCAGTAGGTACTCTGTGTAGGGGCTCTGACCCCACATTTTCCTTCCACACTGCCCTAGCAGAGGTTCTCCACGAGGGCCCCACCTCTGCAGCAAACCTTTGCCTGGACATCCAGGTGTTTCCATACATCTTCTGAAATTTAAGCAGAGGTTCCCAAACCTCAATTCTTGAATTCCGTGCACTTGCGGGCTCAACACTACATGGAAGCTGCCAAGCCTTCGGACCTCCACCCTCTGAAATCATGGCCTAAGCTATAATTGGCCCCTTTCAACCACATCTGGAGCAGCTGGGACACAGGGTACCAAGTCCCTAAGCTACACAAAGCACAGGGACCTTGGGCCTGGCCCACAAAACCACTTTTTCCTTCTGTGCCTCCAGGCCTGTGATAGGAGGGGCTGCTGTGAAGGTCTCTGCCATGGCCTGGAGATACTTTCCCCATGATCTTGGGGATTAACACTAGGATCCTTGCTACTTATGCACATTTCAGCAGCTGGCTTGAATTTGTCCCCAGAAAATGAGTTTTTATTTTCTATCAGATAGTCAGGCTGCAAATTTCCCAAACTTTTATGCTCTGCTTCCTTTATAAAACTGGATGTTTTTAACAACACCCAAGTTACCTCTTGAATGCTTTGCTGCTTAGAAATTTCTTCTGTCAGATACTGTAAATCATCTTTCTTAAGTTCAAAGTTCCACAAATCTCTAGGGAAGAGGCAAAATGCCACCAGTCTCTTTGCTAAAACATAACAAGAGTCACCTTTACTCCAGTTCCTAACAAGTTTCTCATCTCCATCTGAGACCACCTCAGCCTGGACCTTATTGTCCATATCACTATCGGCATTTTGGGCAAAGCCATTCAACAAGTCTCTAGGAAGTTCCAAACTTTCCCACATTCTCCTGCCTCCTTCTGAGCCCCCCAAACTGTTCCAACCTCTGCCTGTTACCTGGTTCCAAAGTTGCTTCCACATTTTCAGGTATCTTTTCAGCAACACCCCACTCCTGGTACCAATTTACTGTGTTAGTCCATTTTCACACTGCTGGTAAAGACATACTCAAAACTGGAAGACAAAGAAGTTTAACTGGACTTACAGTTCCACATGGCTGGGGAGGCCTCAGAATCATGGCGGGAGGTGAAGGCACTTCTTACATGGTGGCAGCAAGAGAAAATGATGAAGAAGCAAAAGCAGAAACCCCCGAGAACTCTATCTGAGCTCGTGAAATGTATTCTATCATGAGAATAGCATGAGAAAGACTTGCTCCCATGATTCAGTGACCTCTTCCTAGGTCCCTCCCACAACATGTGGGAATTCTGGGAGATACAATTCAAGTTGAGATTTGGGTGGGGACACAGCCAAACTATATCAGATGGCTAGATAGATAGATAGATAGATAGATAGATAGATATTACCTATAGGCATCTTATTATGTATATATATATATATACACATAATTTTCCTATAGCTAGCTAGCTAGCTATATCCTTGATAGTTCTAGATTTAGATATAAATAACAGAGAATGCCTATGTGTAGGCTCTATATAAGACATTTTACCTCCATGAATCCTCTTACCAATTCGTATCCCCATTTTACAGATGAGGAGCCTGCGACTCAGAGAGAAAAGCAACTTGCTCAGAGCACCCTACTAGCAGAGTGTCAGAGCCAAGTTTCTATTTCCGGTCTGCCTGGCTCTGAAGCGTGGGCTGTTCTACTACATGATGCAGTCTTCATCACACTGCACATCCCTTCCTGCCTGTCCCCTCACTACTCATCCCCTTCAAGTTACAAGTGAGCAAACTGAAGTCTAGAAAGGTGTAGTGACTTGCCAGTTCCATACAGGGAAAAAACACATAATGAGTTTTGAGAGTGGGACTTTGAATTAATGTATTTAAATCAAAACAGTTTATTAACAATCTTACCTATCAGCCATGTATGCACGGAAAAAGGAAGAGAGAGAGTGAGACAGCAGAAAGCCAAAAGCCAAAAACCTTGGGAGCTGGTAGGACATGGATCTGAGAACTTTACATTTCCAGTAAAACATTGCCTGTGGAAGGTTTTCAGTTGCTTCTGCAGTTTTTCCCTCCCATACCACCCTCACTCAGAATAATGACCTAGAAGAAAAAAGAACAAAAGATCTTTGAACAGGTCATCTGTTTCCTGTCTCTAGCAGGGTGCTGGGGCATTGAGGGTTTCATTGTGTACTTAACAAGAAGCTTAGACCCTAGATCCATAGACCTGGTCTCTATCTTCTTTGTCTGAAAAAGTTCAATGCATTTAAAAATGTTGGAGCCATCCCCATTGACATCCATCTCTATGATTGATTTTACAAAGGTCACAGCTATGATTCGGAGGCTGAAATGCCACTGCAACCACTTATCTCCTCTCCTTGCTCATGGCATTGACAAGGCTGGTATAAAATGGTGAAGTCAGCTCAAAAATATGAGGTTCTAACCACTAGAACTTGTAAGTGTTGTAAGGACAAAGAGTCTTTCTAGATGTGACTACATGAAGGATCTTGACATGAGATTATCCTAGATTATGAAGGTGGGTCATAAATGCAATCACAAGTGTCCTTATAAGAGAGCACATGGAGAAGAGGAGAAGGCAATGTGGCCACAGAGACTGGAGTGAAGTAGCCATAAATGAAGGAATACTGGCTGCCACTAGAAGCTGGAAGGGGCAAGGGACAGATTCTCCCCAAAGCCTGCAGAGGGATCTCAGTCTTATTGGCACCTTGACTTCAGTCTTGTGATACTGATTTCAGACTTCTGACCTTCAGATTGAGAGAATAAATTTTTGTTGGCTAAGCCAATTAGTTTGTGAAAATTTGTTACAGAAGCCTGAGAAGACTAATGCAGATGGTAAGAGATGCATTCCACTAAAAACTGAGCAAAACTCTAAAGCAAATGTGAGTCTCCTGGCTGAGAGCTACATCACTGCAGGAATGAGGGACAGTCTGGTGATGCCCGTGTGTACATCTATGAAGAAAATGAAATCCATCAATGCTCTGGGTCTCTATCCAATTAAGGAGGAGATTAGGGCTAAAAGAACCCAATGACCTCATTTTTCAGGTGAGGAAAATGAGATCTCGGGAGATCATTTAATTTGTCCAAGAGCTATTATCTAGTTCCTCATGATTAAGGCTGTGTTAGGACTCTGGACCCAGCCCACAGGACTTTGTTATAAACACATGCACAAAATTAGGTCATACTGACAAGAACACACTCAATGAAATTATGATTTAAAAAAGAAAAAATAAAGACAGGATTTGGGGAAAATACTATTAAAATTAGGAGATTAGAGTCAAAGCAAAAAGTTAATGAAATGTACAGACATCCTCCTCAGAGCCAAGCGAATGTCTATAGTTAAGCTTCAACAAACAAACAAACAAAAAAAGAGGACTGACCTTGAACTTCCCAGGAGACAATGTGAAAGGTGAGCAGAATCAGTTACTTTATTCTTAATACCACAAGGAGAAAGCACTCCATTTCTTCAGGAGAAGCCAAGTGTTTTCTTGTATTAATTTTAAATGTCATTTCTCCTGTGAGAGTTTACTTAGTTAACACCAGGAAATGCAATAGATGGTGAGTGCAATAATATTTTTACTGTGTCTTGCAGAGATAATGCAATAATGACTGTATCTTGCAATGATCTTTGTTTGATGAAAGCCTCAGGCAAATAATTAAGACAATTCTGAAATGATGCTTCTGTAAATGAATGGGATGATAGTGTGCATGGAGAAGTGGATGAACTACATATCCATTCAAGGACCTCACACTGACATTTCCCCTCCATTGGGCATTTTCTAAGACCTGCATAGAAGTCAATCTGAATTTGTTCTCTCAGACAAAGGTCCAGCATACTGATACTCTTCCTCTGTTGAATGTAGAACCAGTCTTGCAGGTGATATCACTGACATTCTTTCACAGAAATAGTCACCTAAGCAATAAAGAAAAAACATCTAGCCTCCACAAAATGTAAAGGCGGAGTTCTTTTTTTTCAGGAAACAAGGTACCTCTGTAGAATAAGCTCAATAGGCACCAACATTGTGACATGCTGGCCAACAGACAAACACCATCCAGGCTGTGATCACAGAAGTGTGAAGTCTAAAAAACAGAGATAAAGGCATGTTGTTCTGCCCTGTGCTGTCATTTGGATGTACCTGGAATATCATAGTCAAACCCGCAAGTCATACCTTAGGAAAGTGTCTGTATTAATTAGAACTCCTTCTGCTTCAAGTGACTTAAATTCACTTAGGCAATAGCTGTGCATGGTGGCTCGTGCTTGTAATCCCAGAAGTTTGGGGGGCTGAGGTGGGCAGATTACCTGAGGCCAGGAGTTCAAGACCAACCTGGCCAACGTGGCAAAACTCCACCTCTCCTAAAAACATAAAATTTAGTCAGGCATGATGGCGCACACCTGTGAACCCAGCTACTCAGGAGGCTGAGGCATGAGAATCACCTGAGACTGCAGTGAGATGCGATCATGCCACTGCACTCCAGCCTGAGTGACAAAGTGAGACTCTGCTAAAAAAAAAAAAAAAAATTTACTTAGGCAATAAAATAGCATTTATTGATCCAAATAATTGGACAGTCTGTAGTAGAACTGCCTTAAACCCAGCTGAATACAGGGGCTCAATCGATGTTATCAGGGCTGTCTTGTGCCCTCCTTCCACCTTGTTCCCTCAGAATGTTGGCTTCACTCTCAGCGGCACTTTCCCCACTCCACCCCTGGTAGACAAGAAGGCCACTGGCAGTCTCAAATTTAGCCCCTTGAATTGTGATGGACAAAAGAAGAAGGGCTTTCTATTCCCAGTGCCCCTGGAAGGTATCTCATGGAAGGATTCTTATCGGCCTAGCTTAGTCCATGTGCCCACCTTCAGATTTATTTATTAATTCATTTATTCAATAAACCTACATTTAATGTGTGTGGCATATACTGCTCTAGTGCTGGGGGTACAGCAGTGACAACAATCACTCTTCTGCCTCTTGAAGCTTAAGATTTTGAAATGTAACATGTCATGTGATGACGTATGTGATAAAGAAGAAAAAAGTATGGTAAGGCAATAAGGTGTCATTGTGAGAGGTGCTTTCCAGATAGGATGGCAGAGACAGCCTCTCTGAAATGTAATATTGATATTTAAGCCAAAACCTGAAGGAAGTGAGAAAGTAAGTTCTGTGAATATCCACATCTGGAGAAAGAGTAATCTAGATTTAGGAAACAGCAAGTATGGAGGCCCTCGAGATTGGAAGTTGTTCATCATGCTTAGGAAACTGCAAGAAAACCATTGCTTCTAAAAAATCAAGCACAAAGAAGGGAGTAGTATAAGATGAGGTTTGGGGTTTGGGGTTCGCTATCATTTAGAGCCTTATAGACTGTAATAAGGACTTTGTACTTTGCCCTAAGTAAGGCAGGATGCGATGGAAAGGTGTTCAGCAGGACAGTGATGTGTTCTGATGCTTTAGAAGTTTCTATATGATGTTGTGCAGAGATTAAATTGTAGGGGTATGAGTGTCCTCCAGCCAAAGGCCACCAGTCTGTAGTTTAGTTTTATTGATTTGTTGCAATAAGGAGAAGTGTGGAATGTCTCAGTTTTAAAAAATGGGTGTGACTTACTGCAGGGTTTAGGGTTCTGTCAAGTGATTTGAGAGTGGGGAATAAGGAAGTGGGGGCTTTGGGTGCCATCAGGCTAATCCATAACTATGTATCTTAATCATTCTTATCTTGAAGGTGGGAAGAAGAGAGTGAGGCTGAAAATTTGACTGGTAAAGAAGCAGCAATCATTCATATTAACCAGGCTAGGAAGATGTTTGGTCACTGTTGCATTTGGACAATGTTTTTGTTTTTGTCTTAATCCATCATAGTCAAAGAGGGGCTTTGTCTGATGTGGGTGCTCTGTGTGTGAGTGCCAGGCAGATCCCAGTTCTCAGGGGCTGCTTTTCTCTTCCTCAGAGAACAAGGGAGGGTTGGGGAATCAGATTCCTATCTGATGCTATGGATGCAATTGTCATCATGGTTTCCAGCAAAATCACAGTATTTCAATAAATTTACAGAGGTATGATTTGGAGCATATTTTGAAGCTAGAGGTGGAATTTGCTCATAGATTGTGTGTAGAAGGCGAAGACTTCAAGGTGATTTCTGGGAGTTTTTCCAAGTGATGAAATGGAGTTGCCGCTCATCAAAATGTGGTAAATTATGAGAGGCATACATTGAGTGAGGTGGATATAGAGAGCTCAGTTTTATTTATTTACTTATTTTTTTTGAGAAAGAGTCTCACTCTATCACTCAGGCTGGAGTGCAGTGGCACCATCACAGCTCACTGCAGCCTAGACCTCCAGGGCTCAAGCAATTCTCCCACCTCAGCCTCCCAAACAGGGGGACTACAGGTGTGCACCACCACACCCAGTGGTGTAGGTTTTGCAGAGACAGGACTTCACCATGTTGCTCAGGCTTGTCTCAAATTCCTGATCTCAAGCAATCCTCCCACCTCAGCCTTCCAAAATTCTGGGATTACAGGTGTAAGCCAACAAGCCAGGTCAGAGAGCTAAGTTTCAAACATGTTAAATGTAAGATGCCTGTTAGACAGCCATGGAGAAATACTGAACAGTATATATATATATAATGCAAGTTACTAACATTTAGATAATATTTAGAGCCGTGGGACTGGACATCACCTAAGGACTGAGAGTAGGTAAAGAAAGAAAATGAGACTGGCCTGAGCCATAAGATACCCCAGCTTTTAGCACCCAGCCCAGTGCCTGAGAAGGGACTATTCTGAGGCCATCTAAGTTGAGTGGCATCCCGTATCTGCCAAGAGGGTGAGGCAATATGATTGACAGATCCCTCAAGCCCACATGGAAAGAGGTGATTTCCTAAAGCAAAGAATGTTGAGTCAAACAAATACCACTTGTCTACTTTGATATCTAATGAAGAACTCCCATCTTTTGGTTATCATTGAATTATTTGATTGATCAGCAATCCTCATCTGCTCATAAGTGGTATGCTTATAAAAGTTTCAGGAGTGTTAGTAGGGTTGGAATACTTGCCATATTGGTCTTGAGAACACAAGACTCCTCTCACATATTAAAAAGTAATCTTATTTATGTATTTATGTATTTATTTATTTGAGACGAAATCTTTTTCTGTCGCCAGGCTGGAGTGCAGAGGCACGATCTCGGCTCACTGCAACCCCACCTCCTAGGTTCAAGCAATTCTCCTGCCTCAGACTCCCAAGTAGCTGGGACTACAGGTGTTTGCCCCCACGGCCAGCTAATTTTTGTATTTTTAGTAGAGACAGGGTTTCACCATGTTGGCCAGGATGGTCTCTATCTCTTGATCTTATGATCCTCCCGCCTCGGCCTCCCAAAGTACCGGGATTACAGACGTGAGCCACCGCGCCCTGTGCGATCTTATTTTGTGTTTGTTATCTTTTGAGAAGGAGTAGGTACTAAGTGATCGTATTTCAAAGAGTTATAACTCAGCTCAATATAAGTCAGATGTTTTTAGTTACAGACCTCTTCACAAGTGAAATGGGGCTTCTCAAATAGGTGAGTGCCCTACCCTCATAGACACAGAAGTCAAGACTGGACCCCCACTCAGAGGGGATGTTGTGGAAGCATCCCAAGCATCTTGGGCTGGTCAAAGTTATCCACAGTGATACAACTACTGTGTAAGACTGTGAGAACAGAGACTTGAGCGCTTGTCCTCAGTTACTAACTGGATGACCTCCAGCAAATCACTTCATCCCTCTAAGTATCAGTTTCCTTTTATTTATTTATTTTCAGATGGTCATGCTCTGCCTCCCAGGTTGGAGTGCAATGGCAGAACCTCAGTTCACTGCAACCTCCACCACCTGGGCTCAAGTGATTCTCATGCCTCAGCCTCCTGAGTAGCTGGAATTACAGGCGTGCGCTACCATATCTGGCTAATTTTTTGTATTTTTAGTAGAGAAGGGATTTCACCGTGTTGGCCAGGCTGGTCTCGAACTCCTGACGTCAGGTGATCTGCCCCCAAACTCGGCCTCCCAACATGCCGGGATTACAAGCATGAGCCACTGCACCTGGCCAGTTTCCTTATCTTTCCAACTAGGGATAATACGGCCTTTTTCACAAGGTTGTTGTGAGAATTAAGTGAGATATTATTTGTGAGAGACTATAGCATCATAATCGGCATATAACAGCACCCAGCTAATGTTAGTTTCTTTCCTCTTTTAATAGCCAACCTGCAGGGAGAGTTTCATTCTGGAAATATTTATTGACCCCTTATTATGACTTCTGTAATATTTGAATATGAATCATTGACAAGTTGGTCTGAAAACTGGCTGAGAGTTTGTAGCAGGGGATTTGGAAAGGAAGACAGCGGGATGACTCACTCTGGGGAAGGGAGGAATGTGTTTGCTCCTGAGGAAATGAGCCCCTAGGTTCTCTCTGGTGGGGGAAGAATGCCGGAGCTGGAGGAGGCTGTCTGGGAGGTGGTGTAGCCTCTGACTTGCACTCTCAGCCTTAAGCCAACAGCTCACACAATGCTAGTGTGATTGCATTTTCTGTGAAAATCTGGCAGAACTGAGTTCCACAGGCTGACATGACTGGAACAAGAGGCTCCATTCGTGGACTTAGAATAGAACCAACATTAGGGCAACGGCTCTGGAAGCTTCCAGAGGCAGGGTGCTGGAGCGTTTGAGTCAAGGGCACTTATGCCTCTGACAAGTGAAGGACCTCAGCAGATCTCTGCTTTACCCATACATTCTACAAGATGCCCTGGTTGCAGCTGTAGAGGGATTTCTCCAGTCAAGGATCCTTGACATGAATGCTCAAAAGATACATTCTTCCTCTACAGTGCAGTCAGTCATCAAGGACAGCAGGACAAGCAGATTTATCCTCACCTGAAGTCATAACCAGGATCAGTTTTCCCCAGTTCCAGCTCTTCCAATTCCCCAAAGAGGACTTTCTGTAACTGCCTTAGGAGAAACACACTACAGAATAAACATCAGCAACCAGCAAAGGTGTGAGTGGAGACATTTCATTCCCAGCCCTGTCATTGTTGAATCTGGTGTGTCTGAAACCTCACGAAGGGGCAGAGGAGAACATGGCACAGTAAACAACCTGTCCCATGCCCCAACCTACACTGCCGGCTGTAAATGACCCTCACAATGATCTCCTCCACTCATTCCCAGAGATAGTAATATGTTGGTATTAACAACACATGTCTTTAAAAATTCAATTATATTTGCATCTATTTGACAGACTAGAATAATTACTATCTGCTGCTAAGGTTTCCCCTGCAGATGCAAGATAAAAGGGACCTTACACTTTCTGTCTGCCTGATTGTGGCAGCCAAGATTGAATAGGGAAATACAGAGGGTAGAAATCTAATTCTGTAACAGTATTGTGGTCATTTTTTAAAAGTTCTTATCTTTTGGAGACACATATTGAAATATTGATGAATACAATGATATTATTGTGGGATTAGCTTCAAATAATACAGGATAAGTATGATTTCATTTACATAAAGTACAAAAGCAAGAAGAAAATCACAAACCCATGCTGTTGAGGTGAGGAGAATGGGATGGAGGGTGGAGACAGTGGCCAGTAGATAGGACGAGGTGGGCATCTGGGGTTTGCATTTACACAAATGGTTTTTGGTTATGAAAATTCACTGAGCTTTAATTTTATAGCATATGCTTTTCTGTGCCTGTGTATATGTATACATGTGTATGTACATCATACTTCAATAAAGCTTTTTGAAAAATCCTAGTGTGGGAGGAGGGGTAACTGATGCAGGGGTGGGAGTAGGGAGTGACCGAAACAGGATTGTCTAGGTGTTCACTGCTGAAGCTGGGTGGTGGGCATGCAGTGGTTTATTTTACTAATCTCCTATTTGTGTAAATGTTTGATATTTTAAACAATAAAAATTTTATGAAAGCATCCCTGGAGGTGTTAAGTCTCATGCATTCTTAAACATTATCAGTTTTTTGAGCTGAGGTCTCTCTCTATAGCCCAGGCTGGAGTGGAAAATGTTAATTTTTTAAAACCAAAGGCTCAGTACAACAGGAGTTGAAGCTCTGATGGGTCAGAGAAGAGGATGGGTCATTTGAATATGAGCCAGAGTACTGAGTGTTTTTGCAAATGTGATTTTTTGGCCTACCTTGGTGAAGCCACTTTAAATTAGTAATTGTTGTCGTTTAAAAGGGAAACATAGAGATATATGCTAGCATGTGCCAGTATTTGTATTTACTAATGTTATTGATTACTTATTAATATTTCTATATTTTATATCTGTACTATGTACAAATATAATATAAACATTATAACTCACATTTGACAAAAAGCTTTTAAAGGAAGATATAAAATATGTAAATAGATATTCTAATGTATTATTTCTACATGCCAATGGATCTTTTTTGGGTGCCCTCAGGCATGATTTGGAAAACATGAATTTTCTTTTTGCAACAAGAACTCACAAGAAAGAAAAAATAGATTTAAAGTACACACACACAAAATCTAAATTCTGCTTTGAATATCATCTGTTAGACACCAGACTTTGCCCTAGGCATATATGAATATCCTTGGCCTTGAGGGGCTAGAAGTCCAACAGGGGAGAAGGCATATAAAAATAACTTCAATGTGATATGATGGTGCCACCAAGATGGAAATGGGAGCAAGGCATCTTGGGAATTCTTTCTGCAGGAAAGAAAACCTGAGAGGAGATCTGAATCTTAACAAAGAACTTGGCGTGCAAATAAATGTAAGAAAGATATTCCCAACTGTTAGGTGTTGAATTGTGTCTCCAAAAAGATATGCCGAAATCCTAACCCTGGTACCTGAGAATGATAAAGTCATTTGGGTGCACCTTAATCTAATATGACTGGTGTCCTTATAAGAAAGGAAGAGTCACAGAGACTCACACAGAGAGAAGAATGCCACGTGAAGACACAGAAATACAGCGAGAATGCTGCATGATGATGGAGGCAGAAATTAGAGTTATGTAGCTGCACACCAGGGAACACCAAGCATTGCCTGCAACCACAAACTGGAGCATGAGCATGGCCATTGATTTGGTTTGGCTCTATGTCCCCACCCAAAATCATGTCAGATTGTAATTCCCAGTGTTGGAGGTAGGGCCTGGTGGGAGATGATTGGATCACAGGGGCAGAGTTCTCATGAGTGCTTTAGTACCATCCCTCATTAGTACTGGTTTTATAGTAGGAGAGTGCCCATGATCTGTTTTTTTTTTTAAAGTGTGTGTCACCTCCTGACTCTCTCTCTTGCTTCTGCTCTGGCCATGAAGACATGTCTGCTTTTCCTTTGCCTTCTGCCATGATTATAAGTCTTCCGAGGCCTCACCAGAAGTAGAAGCCACTATGCTTCCTGTACAGCCTGCAAAACTGTAAGCCATTAAACCTCTTTTCTTTATAAATTACCCAGTCTTGGGTATTTCTTTATAGCAACGCAAAAACAGACTAATACAGAAAATTGGTACTTGGAGTGGTGCATTGCTATAAAGATACCTGAAAATGTGGAATCAACCTTGGAATCGGGTAATGAGCAGAGGTTAGAAGAGTATGGAGGGCTCAGAGGAGGACAGAAAGATGAGGGAAAGTTTGAACTTCCTAGAGACTTACTGAATGGCTGTGACCAAAATACTCATAGTGATGTGGACAATGAGGCCCAGGTCTCAGAGGTGAGGAATATATTGGCAACTGGAGAAAATGTGACTTACATGTTAGCGAAGAGCTAAGGATCTGTGGGACCTTGAACTTGAGAGTGATGATTTAGGGTATCTGGCAGAAAAATCTCTAACCAACAAAGTGTTCAAGATGTGACCTAACTGCTTCAAACAGCCTATGTGCACATGCATGAACAAAGAAATGACCTGAAACTGCAACTTATACTTAAAGGGGAAGCAGAGTGTAAAACTTTGGAAAATTTTCAGCCTGGCCATGTGGTAGAAAAGAAGAACCTCTTTTCTGGGAATGAATTTAAGCTGGATGCAGAAATTTGCATAAGAGGAGCCAAGTGCTGATAGGACAATGAGGAGAAGGCTTTGAAGGCACTTCAGAGAACATTGTGGCAGCCCCTCCCATCATAGGTCCAGAGGCCTAGGAGGACTGAATGGCTTTTTGGTCCAGACCCAGGACCCCACTGCCCAACACAGCCTCCAGACACTGCTCTCTGCATCCCAGCCAGTCCAGCTCCAGCTGTTGCTCAAAGGGACCAATTTATAGTTCAGGTGGCCACTCCAGAGGGTGCAAGCCATAAGCCTTAGAAGCTTTCACATAGTGTTAAGCCTGCAGGTGCACACAGTGCAAGAATTGAGGTGTGGAAACCTCTGCCTGGATTTCAGAGGATGTATGGAAAAGCCTGGATGTCCAGGCAGAAGCCTGCTCCAGGGGCAGAGCCTCATGGAGAACCTCTACTAGGGCAGTGCAGACAGGAAATGTGGGGTTGGGTAGTGGGGCACTACCTAGTGGAGCTGTGAACAGAGGGCCATCATCCTTCAGATCCCAGAATGATAGATTCACCAGCAGGTTGCACACTCTACCTGGAAAAGCTGCAGACACTCAACATCAGCCCTTGAGAGCAGCCACAGAGGCTGAACCCTGCAACGCCACAGGGTTGGAGCTGCCCAAGGTTTTGGGAGCCCATTCCTTGCACCAGTGTGCCCTGAATGTGAGACGTGGGATCAAAGGAGATTATTTTGGAACTTTGAGGTTTCATGACAGCCCTGCTGGGTTTTGGACTTGCATAGGGCCTGTAGCCCTTTTATTTTGACCACCTTCTCCCTTTTGGGAGTATTTACTCAATGCCTGTACCCCCAGGGGAGTATTTACCCAATGCCTGTACCCCCATTATATCTTGGGAGTAACTAATTTGTTTTTTATTGTACAGGATCATAGATGGAAAGGACTAGCCTTGTCTCAGATGACACTTTGGACTTGGACTTTTGAGTTAACATTGGAATAAGTTAAGACTTCAGGGGACTGTTGGAAAGGCATGATTATATTTTGAAATTCGAGAAGGACATAAAATTTGGGAGAGGGCAGGGTGGAATCATATGGTCTAGATATGTGACCGAGTCCAAATCACAAGTCTAATTGCAATTCCCAGTGTTGGAGGTGGAGTCTGGCGGGAGGTGATTGGATCATGGAGGTGGAGTTCTCATTAATGATTTAGAGCTATCCCCTTTGTTATGGTATAGTGAGTAAGTTATCACAAGATCTCATTGTTTAAAAGTGTGTAGTACCTCCCACTTCTCTCTCTTGCTCCTGCTCTGGCCATGTAAGGTGTGCCTGCTTCCCCTTCACCTTCCTCCATGATTGTTAAGTTTCCTGAGGCCTCCGCAAAAGCAGAAGCCACTATGCTTCCTGAACAGTCAATGGAACCATGAGCAATTAAACCTCTTCTTTATAAATTACCCAGTTTAAGGTATTTCTTTATAGCAGTGCAAGAACGGACTCACAGCTCTGCTGACACCTTGATTTCAGATTCTTACTCTCCAGAACTGTTTGGGAATACACATCTATTGTTTTAAGCCAATCAGTTTGTGGTATTTTGTTACAGCAGCATTAGCAAACTAATACATCAACATAAGGAACCCAGTTAGCAAATGAATAGGCACTGAAACAAGGTGTGTGGAGGGAATTGCCAGCCTTAAAAGTGGGGAGAGTAAAGACAGTCCCCTTAAAGCCACTGGGGCACAGAAGGCAAGATCTGAGCTATAGACTTGGAGTCTGGAGAAGACTGCAGGAGCCAGTCGCACAGGACCCTAAGTGAGAAGTCACTGTCATGGCCCCAGTGAGAGGCCATGGATCCTGAGCCTAACTAAGACCACAGAAATAGGGTGTGAGAGAAGTGACAGTTGCCAGAAATATACAAGAGACAAAAGTGGCAAGATCTAGTGACTGACTGGATGTTGAGGGGACAACAGAGCAGGAGAAACTTAGGTGGATGGTGATTTTGCAGCAAAAATGAGGAATAAAAGCCAGTTTGGGGAATAAAGGGAGTTATGAATTCAGTTTTTGATTTGAGGAAGCTTATGGAATATAACAATGTGTTCAGCAGACAGTTGAATATATAAATCTAAAGCTCAGGGAGATGCAATACACAAGATAAATGTTTGGGAGTCAACAGCATGGAGGCCATTAAGATCACAGAGAGTAGGCAAAGACTGTGAAAAGCAAGTGTCAAGGGGAGAACCCTGAGCAACATCATGAATATGGTGGGCAGAGGAGCCCAGGCAAGAGACGGGAAAGTGACAGGGAAAGCTGAAAGGGCAGCACTGGAAGTGTAGGGTGTCTTGGAAGCTGTAACATAGAGTCAAGAAGATGAGCGTGGTCAAAGTTGTAAAAAGGGCAGGAACCTGGGAAGACACAGCATGAAAATCCACGGTTTAAAGACAGTAGATGTGATCACTGGTGGTGTTGGCAGTTGAGGGAGCAGAGGGCAAGTGGCTCTGGTTCAGGCTGAGTGGCAGATGAGAAGGTAAACAACTTCTAAAAGCTGCATGGCAGAGAATGAAGGAGAAAGGGGATGTCACCAGAGAGAGATGGACCACAGTCAAGGGCAGAGGAGACTTCAGCAGTCTACAACTTAACGGAGATTCCTGGCAGATTTTGATGACATATGAGTGTCAGAATAAAGTGTTGGGGCAAGGGAGGAAGAAGAGGGGATCAAGTCCCCTGGGGAGCACAGATCTTAAACTGGGATGTATTTTAGTTTCTGCACCAAGAGGAAGGGATAGGATGATTTCGAGGCAGATTAATTCGTAAAGAAAGCTGAGGGAGATCATTTCTCAAGGGTTTTTTTGTGTTGGGATTTTATTTTTTGAGACAGGGTCTCACTCTATTGCCCGGGCTGGAGTGCAGTGGTGCAATCACAGCTCACCGAAGCTTCAACCTCCCAGGCTCAGGTGATCTTCCCACCTCATCCTCCCAAGTAGCTGGGACTCCAGGTGTGAACCACCATGCCCAGCTAATTTTTTCTATGGTTTGAGACCAGGTTTCATCCTATTACCCAGGCTGGTCTCAAACTCCTAGGTTCAAAGCTAGCTTTCCGAGGTGCTGGGATTACAGGCATCAGCCACCATGCCCAGACAGGTTTTTTTTTTTTTAAGTACAGTCTGTGTTGAGAAGGGGACAGAGTGAGGTGGGGATGGGGAGGGGGTAAAGATTTGGAACTGATCCAGAGGAAAACAAGAAAGCAAATGGAACAATTTGCCCTGGTGGCCCTGTGGAGGCTGCAGCCAATGCACCTCTGGGGACGCTGTCTGAGGGACTGAGTGATTTAGGTTCTTACATCATCAAAGTGAGAGGAACAGGCTCACCATAGAGCACCATACGACAGGAATTCGGAGAGGTTTGGGGCCGTAGCCCACTCTCCAGGCCCAGACAGTCCTTGAGGTCAGCATCCAGCAACAACGTTCACTAACAACAGCCCTGCCAACTGTAGCCAGCATCCTAGGCACATGCACATTGAAGGCGAAGAGACAGGAGACCTCTGGCTGCCAGCAGGCACACTTTCTTTACTCCGTGTGGCCCATTCTCATCCTAAAAGCAATTTCCAAGCTACCTCCCCACAGAGCATTAGCCTAACAGGCTGAGCCCTGACAGTATCATCGTGATTCTTTCATTTGAAGCATATGTTCATTATACACTTTCTTTCAAATAAATCATACTGCCATTTCTAAAGGAGAATATTTATCTGGGCTCATGTGACACCCCAAGGTCAAGGACAACAGCACCACAGTCTCCATTCCGTGCCAAGGCAGCACTAGGGTCTTCCTGTCAAGAGTTGGAGCAGGCCTGCAATTGTATTAGGTTGGTGCAAAAGTAATTGTGGTTTTTGCCATGAAAAGTAATGGCAAAGACCTCAATTACTTTCGCACCAACCTAATAGCTGTGTTCCTACTGTGCACCCAATTATATATAAATTATAATATATTATATAGATATAAACATATAGATATTTATATATCTATTATATATAATATATAGATATAATATATATTATCTAGATATATAATATATAATTATATATCACAAATATATAATATAATATAATATATATAAAGACCATTGTATGTTCCAGGGAATATTAGTTTGTAGGCACCTACCCTGCTTAAAGTGGGCTGGAAGACCAGGTTTTAGGATGGCAGTGGGGAGCCGCAGTCCAGGCTCCAGCAGGCTGTAGAAGGCAGTTGTCTCAGGCAGAGGTTATGTGGATGATCCTTTTTTGCCCAAGGTTGCCAAATTACTGCATGCCTCCTAAGAGTGTAATCTGGGGCTACCTACATTCATGTCAGCCAGTCTTTTTTTCACCTAATTGTCTAAGTTGGGTTAAGGGAGCACTGTCTAGTCATCATTGATTGGTCAGAGCCCAGGGCATCCGCCTGGCCATATTTTATTAGTGGTCCGGGTTACTGGGCCTGGTCCATGTTTCTGTGCACTCACTCATGCGTGCCCCTGCTCCCCGTGGTAAGCACATCTGGTTGAGCCTCCTTCTCAGGGGAGGCTATTCAGGGCTCTTTCTCTCCACCTCTACTCTGCCTGTAACTGAGGGGCAGATTTAGGCCAGCGTCTTAAACTTTCAGGGAAGGAGAGAGAAGTGTCTCTGGGCTCTCCTATCTCTGCATTGGAAGTCATTGCATCTGGCACTTAATGAATAGGCATATTGATTTCCATTTGGCTATTAATCCTTGTGTATAAGCCTCTCACTTGGTAATCACAGTGAGAGGCAGGCATGGCTGAGCCCAGAGCTGTTAACAGCTCAGAACACAGTGCCATCGGAGGTCATGTGGCAGGCCTTGGTCAGTGAGTAACTCTAACTGAAAGGAAATGAAATCAATTACACAGTTTGAACGGTCCACACTTCATTATGGTGAAATCACATTATAGTATTTGGGCATTATTGAAATGACTTGAACATGGGTCAAGTAAAGTACTGGCCACAATTCAATTGTAAATCAAATGTATTTACTGGCTTGAGGAATGTATTTACTGGCTTGATTTACTGGCTTGATAAAGTCAGTAAATACATTTGATTTAGGATTGAGCTATGGCCATTACTTGCCTAACCAGGGAAGATCCTCTATGGTAGGCAAAGTAGTGGCCTCCCAAAATGTCCACATCCTAATACTCAGACACTGTGAACATGCTGGTTACACGGCAAAAAGGAAATTATGGATGCAAATAGGATGAAGGCAGTTAATCAAGTAACCTGAAAACAAATAAATTATCCCGGCTTACCTGGGTAGACCCAATGTAATCTCAAAGGTCCTAGTAAGTGGAAGAAGGAGGTATATGAGGGAGACCCTGAAAGACACCAACCTAAGATGGACTTGGCAAACGTTGCTGGCTTTGAAGATGGAGGACTGAAGCCACAAACCAAGGAATGTGGTGGTCTCTGGAAGCAAAGAAAGGTAGGGAATAGATTCTCCTCAGAACCTCCAGAAGGAATGCAGCCTGCTGTTACCTTGATTTTAGCCCAGAGAGACCTATTTCAGATACTGCCCTTCAGAACTGTAAGATAACAAACTTGTATTGTTTTAAGCCACTGTGTTTTGTGGAACACCGTGACAGCAGCACTGGAAGCAGCACACAGGAAACCGATCTACTCTCTCAACCTGGGTTTCTCAGCTTCAGCAATATTTCCATTTTTGTCTGGGAAATATTTTGTCGTGGGCCTATTCTGTGAATTGTAGGATATGCAGTAGGATCCCTCACTGCTACCCACTAACTACCAGTAGATCTTCCCCTTCCCAAGTTGTAACAACCAAAAATGTCTCCAGACATTGCCCAGGGGATGGGAGTGGGAGAGGAGGGATGGAAAAAATCACCCCTGGCTCAGAACCGCTGCTCTAAACTCAGCATGGTTATGCATTTACTACACACTTTCCCTCACCCACTTGGGATTCTGGTCACTGCCCTTTTATATATGGGTGCTTCTGGTTGAGGCCTTTGATGCTGGCTGAAACTTAAGTGCCTAGGGTGGTAACACACAAAGCTGTCATCAGCCTCAAAGTGAGTTTCCATCATTTCAACAAAGCTGGTTTGAAGGGATAGAGAAAAAGGAAACTGAATGTGCTATTAAGTAAAGAAAAGGACATAGAACTGAGATCTAGAAAGGTACAAGATTTCCTCCTTTTTTTTTCTTTTGTCCACTTCGTGCAATATTCTTCATACCATTTGTATTATGTGTAAGTCCCAAGCTGGGCTCCATGCTGCAGTGTGCAATGAGAAAAACATGACTTCTACTCTGAAAGACTTCACTGTCTCATAGGGGAGACTTGTACATTATTTTGTAAAACTTCGATAGAGATCGAAAGGACTATAAATATGTCATAGTGACATATTCTGAATCAAGGATCCACAATCTGGCTCCAAGGTGTGAGAAAGTATAACAATGGGGCCAAATATTTAAAATCAATACTGTCTCAGAAAACGTGGCCATGCCACCTATAAAAGGCATATGCAAATTGCTACCAGAAGCTGCCCAGAACAGAGGACATGTGACTCAGGACTTGCATGGGAGGAGGAGGAGAGAGCCATAATTTATGTGAGAGAAACGTGTGCACAAAGACACAGAACAGGAAAGCGCCATATGGCAGACCATTTAGAATTAATCAGTGATTTCAGGTTGATGTGACCACTGGAAGATTTCAAGTATGCATCACTAAACTTGAAAAATAAGTAAAACAAAACAGGAATAATTTTTATTTAAAAATGACAGTATTGTATTTAAAAACAATAGTACAGGTCAAGAGATTCTTCAAGAGCAGTACTGCCAAGGGTATAATCTAGCATCCTCTTTCTTGCTAATCACACACCATGTAACTTTGCATAAGGTACTTCTCTGTGCGTTTCCACATCTATAAAATGGGAATAATTGTGTCTACCCCAGATTCATTGAAGGAGTCCTGTATACATGCAAAGCCCTTGGACGAGTGCCTAGAATATAATAAGTGGTTTATACTTGTTCCTGTTAATATTATTGAAAATATTAGTGTTAATAGTGCTTAAATAGTTGATAGGCTGCAGTTAACCTGCAGGACTCCTTGGTACAGGGTGGGTTGTTGGGTTCAATCCAACCAAGACACCAGCATGCACTGGTTGGGGAGAGCAGCTATGGCCTGGGAGCACTACCAGGGGAAAGGCAGCTGGTGGAGCACCTTGGAGGAAATTCAAGCCTCCTTGGCAATTGGGGAAGATTGATTGTGTGTTTACAGCCGTGATCACCCATGTGCTCTGTGGTCTCAGACTTCCATGTCCCTGAGATTGTTGCACAGGGGCCCTGCAACATGGCAGTCACTGAGGACTCAGTCTGAAGCTGAGATAGACATTAGAGAGTGGTGAGGCTTGTGGTGAACCAAAGGTGCAGATGCCTTCAGAAGGAGAAGGTCACCCCTCAATTTTAGCCAGTCATTGTCATGTCAGAATACTAGCAAATCATCTTATTTTTTTTTAATATGAGAAGTAGGAATTCTGTGGAGAACTTCCCGGTTTAAAAATGCAAGAAAAATTATCTTTGTCTACAAGCAAGTTGCAGCCTGCAGGTCACAATTGTGAACCCCCAGATGAGAGGCTCGTAACATAATCCTCTTGCCATGCCCTTTGATGTGCAAGCACCACTGTCAAGAAGTCTGGATACTTTTCTTGTAAGATTCTAACCAGTCCCAAAGGAAAAAACTATTTCTTACTTTTCTCTGGAAGAATTTATATATTGATTAAAGGAGTATTACTATCTTAAGACCACTTTTCTGCCACTTTTACTGCCTCAGTCTGCAGCTCACCAACCTATTCAAGGCTAGGAGCTGGAAGTCATTTGCTATCCCCTTCTCCTCGCCCTCACAGCCAATCCATGACCCAGTCTTAAAGAATGGATCACTTCAGTATCTCACAGATCTATCCTTCCCACTAACATTTCGGGCCATGCCATCCTCTTGCTGAACCCCTATTGATGTGTCCTAACAGGTTCTCATGTCTCTCCCTGACCAGGCCCTCTTACACACTCTGCAGAATTACCATCCAGTGTACATTGGATGAAATTGTGTCACCACCATGCTTAGAACCACTCCTATCACTGACAGTTCAATATCTGAGCTCTTGGCACAATACACATGTACAGGGAGTGGCCAGTAATTAGTCGTGCCTGGAGTATTGAGAGCATCAGTGGCCAGGAACATCAGGCAAGATGAGATGTTTTAAAGAGCCTTGAATGCCATGCTAAGGACTTGGAACTGCATTGCATAGTCCATGGGGAGCTGTGGAAGGTTTAAAGCAAAGAAGAACCTTGCCTTGTCTAAATTCTGTAAGTGTCAACACTCGGTTTCCTTCATAGTACTTATGGAAGTTTGTAATTATTTCATTGACTTGTAATTATTTCATTGACTTGTTTATTTTTTCCATATCTTCCACTAAATGTCAAGCTATTAGCAGAAATAAAGTATGTCTCTTTTGTTCACATTTACTTCTCAACTACCCTGTAAGTCCCTGGAACATAGTATGAATTCCATAAAAGGTAATTGAATACATGAGTAAATGAAGGATGAATGCAGGAATGGATGAGTAGAATCAACACAAAATTAACCATGGGTTTCATTCAACACATACCTCACCACTCCTGCCTATACGTAAGATTCTTCCGAAATATATCAAGATAAAAAGCAAATTATAGTAAAGCTTGGATGCAACAGAATACAGTAGCAATGACTGGACCTGAATGATGTGCATCTTACTGAGTAGTACACAGGGCAGAGCAGACACTAGCAAGTAATTAGAGGCATAAGACCTTCACAAGTGCACATATGCCAGAATTAATGGAAAAATCTGCTCATTTTTACTGGGGGCATAAATGCCAGGATTTCGTGTTCAACTCCACCTATAAGCATGTAAAATGAAGACAGCTCACAGTCTTTATTAAGGTCTTCTTTCTTTTAATTCAAATAAATCAAGTTATTTATTAATTCAGACATACACTGAAATGCTATTGGGTTCTTCTTTGAGTAGTGAGATTTTCTCAATTGTCCAAAATTTTATTTTATTTTATTTTATTTTTTTATTTTTTTTGAGACGGAGTCTTGCTCTGTCACCCAGGCTGGAGTGCGGTGGCCGGATCACAGCTCACTGCAAGTTCCACCTCCCGGGTTCACGCCATTCTCCTGCCTCAGCCTCCCAAGTAGCTGGGACTACAGGCGCCCGCCACCACGCCCGGCTAATTTTTTGTATTTTTTTTTAGTAGAGACGGGGTTTCACCGTGTTAGCCAGGATGGTCTCAATCTCCTGACCTCATGATCCGCCCGTCTCGGTCTCCCAAAGTGCTGGGATTACAGGCTTGAGCCACCACGCCCGGCCAGTTGTCCAAAATTTTAATAATAAGCATGTATTACTTTAAAAAATAGAAAAACAATGAAGATTTAAGAAATGATTCTTGAGAATGAATTTATAATGCATTGTTTGAAGCCCTATAGTTGATATTTTTCAAACTCTTTTAATAACATTTTGATCCTTAGAACTATAAATTTTTAGAGTAGGTGGAAATCTTGCCAGACCATCTGATATAGCTCCCTGTTGTTTCACAGGTAAATTTTTGACGAGCCAGGGTCCCTCCCCAACTGCATGAGATTCTAATGAGACTGTCAATCATGGAGATAGGTAGGGAGTCAGGGAATTCAGAGAGGCTAGAGAAGAAAATCCAAATTAAACTAAACTCTCAGAGCAACTTAAATATTTATTTCTCTGGAAACCAATTAATCCAGAAGTGTTCACATGACTCAAACAGGGATAATCAGACTATTTCTATTGAGAAGAGGATTGTTCTCTCTTTTTTTTTTTTTTTTTTTTTTTTTTGAGACGGAGTCTCGCTCTGTCACCCAAGCTGGAGTGCACTGGCCAGATCTCAGCTCACTGCAAGCTCTGCCTCCCGGGTTCACGCCATTCTCCTGCCTCAGCCTCCCGAGTAGCTGGGACTACAGGCGCCCGCCACCTTGCCTGGCTAGTTTTTTGTATTTTTTAGTAGAGACGGGGTTTCACCGTGTTAGCCAGGATGGTCTCGATCTCCTGACCTCGTGATCCGCCCGTCTCGGCCTCCCAAAGTGCTGGGATTACAGGCTTGAGCCACCGCGCCCAGCCGAGGATTGTTCTCTTTATCTTGACTCACAAGTCAACAGAACAAGTGTGTTTGGAAAGTCATTCAGACTTTGAGTGATAGATCTGCTTGGCCCAACTCCTTGGACTTCCCAGGAGTTGTATTAAGCCAAAAAATTGTGTGTGTATGTGTGTATGTGTGTGTGTATGTGCTTGTGTGTGTGTGTGTTTGCTGAAGGTTTTAATTCATTTTCTGTCACATACATCAGAAGGAATTCTTAATAAATAATCCCCCTTAACTAATGCCATCTGTCCCCTTTGTTAAGATCTCCAAACATGAGGACCCTACAATATTCCTGGATCTCTCAATTCAATGATTTTTGTTTTTATAATAAGTGGTAGCAAAAACAAAATTACATTTAACTTAAACTTTCTGCTAAAACATAAAGTTAAGAATTTCTGTTTCCATCAGATATAGAGTAACAGGAACTGGATATATGTTCTTACTGAAATAACCAAGAAAAACAGACAAAATATATGAAACAAATGTTTTCAAGTTACTAGATATTAGGCAACAAATAGAGTGATTCCTGAGATGACTAGCTAATGAGGTGAGCCCTGTCATTGTCCCATAATACCTTTTTAAGAGAGTTTACAGGCTACAGCATCAGAAAGAAAAGCCTGGATAGAACTTGACAGATTCCTCGAAGTCAGGAAACATAGCTGAGGGTCTAGAAAGATGAAGAGAGGTAGAGTTTGCAAGACAGAGTACCAAAAAGGCAAGAACTGCACAGAGAGTGATCTGTGGAGGTTCCTTTTCAAGTATTTAGCAGAGCACAGATTAGCATATGTTTTTAAGGAAATGACCTGAGGCTGAGGGAGAACCACCTGTAAGGATCAGAGAACACTGTCCAGGGCACACACAGGATAGTGAATAGTGCCTGTTCTAACCAGCCAGACTGGAAAAAAACATAATTCATGGTAGATTGGTGGAGTACTCAGGAAAGTCATGCCTCAGTGATAGGGAATACATAGCCCTAGACTAAGCACTGCTCTGGACCCACTTAAACAATGACAAAATCAAGACCCAAAAGGATCAAACTGTTTCAGAGCAACTTGACTGCATCCCAGAATAAAGTTCAAAGATATTTATAGAGATATAAAAATAATCAGCACCAAGCAGGGTACAATTCACAATGTCTGACATTTAATCAAAGGTTATTGAATGTGCAATGCAAATAAGCTAAAAAAATATGACCCAGAATGAGAATAGTCAATCACTGGAAACTGACACTGATGATGGAGCAGGCAGAAAAGGACATTAACGCGTTTGTTGTAACTCTACTCCAGTGTGTTCACAGAGTTGAGTAGAGACATAGAAGATATTTTTAAAAGATCCAAATGAAATTTGAGGAAATGAAAATGATCATGTCTTAGATTAAAAAAATACTCTGGATGGCATCCACAGCAGATTAGAAATTTCTAAAGTAGAGATTACTAAACTGAAAGGCATAGCAATAGAAAATATTTGAAACAATGAAAGTAAAAAGAATCCCTCCTCCTGTTCCCCCCAAAATGAAAGAAGCATCAGTGAGCTGCAGGGCAATTATAAAAGCATAATACCTATGTAGCTGGAGCCTCCAAGAGGCAATGGAGAGAGAAGTGTGGACAGAAAATATCTTTTAAGAAATAATAACCAAAAAATTTCCAAGTTTGATGAAAACTGTGTATCTATGGAACAAAGAAGTTCAATGAAACATAAAGAAAACTATACCAAGACACATGCGATCAGATTGTTTAAAACCAGTGAAAAGGGGCAAATCCTGAAAGCATCCAGAGAATAACAATGTATTAAACACAGAGAAACCAAGACGAGAATTACAGCAGATTTCTCCTTGAAAACAGTGGAAGTAGAAGGATAGTGGAGCAATATCTTTAAAGCACTGAAGGAAAAAAAAAAAACTGTAAACTTAGAGTTTATGCCCAGTAAAAATATATCCCAAAGCAAGGGCAAAATAAAGACATTTTCAGTCATTCGATAGCTGAAAGACTTCATTACCAATAGACGCACACTCTAAGAAATGTTAAAGGATGAAAATGATACCAAATGGAAATCTGTATTTACACGTAGGAATGAAGAGCACTGGGAATGGTAATAACGTGAACAAATATGGATTTTTTTCTTATTATTAAATATTTAAATTTTAAGTCACTCTTTCTCACCCTATCCTCCATGATCTCCAATTCTTCATTAAAGTCCTATATATAAATGGAGATCAGTCCAACTCCTTTTACTCATCTTTCCTTCTCATTTAACATCCTTTTACTATTGATTTTTCTCTTCTCACGGAACTCACTTTCTACTTCTTTGAGACTTATGCTGTTCCTCCTTCCACCTCCTTTAGCTTCTCCCCGCCTTCCTGAACTGTGTAGCCAGATGTCCAAAACAAGCATCATTTGTGTCAATAAGGACACAGTGGCTTGGATGTCATCTTTTCCATTAGAATCTTTTTAGTTGCTTATGAAAACTTGCACGTTAACTTTGTCCTGGAAAGTCAGGTGCATATTAGCACATTAAAGTTTCTGAGAAAGTCATTACCGAACTATTCTATGTTATAGATCCCAGGATTTTCCCAACATATTGTCTACAAGATCTTTGGAACACAATTTGAAAATTATTAATCCCATCCTATGTCCTCACTTTATAAGAGACAAAACTTAAGCCCAGAGAAGTAAGGAATTTGTCCACGATCACGCAGGATGTTAGTGTCAGAGCAGCAGCTAATACTGAAGTCTCTAAAATAAGACTACTCTTCTTTCCTCAGCATTCACCCAGAAATCTTGGTATTCTTGAAATTTCCCTTAGGAATTTTCTCTCTCTCCAAATGAAGCTCATGGCCTACAACTTTGCCTTTCACTATCAAGTTTGATTGTTTCTTCCTAGCGTAAAACTCTACAACTCTGTGAATTAGTGGATGCCTGGGCATTTGGACAGGAATCCAGTCGGGTCCTCAGGCTCTGTAGCTAGCTCATTGTGAAAATGCCATCTGAAAAGACAATGCTGTGCCTTCTCAGAGGTGGCAGTTCTACTTGGAACTGGCAGCTATTTCTCTGTCATCACTTAGTCACTTCCCTGCTCAAGCTCTGAAGACATCCCTGGCTGTGCTGGGAGTGACAGACGCTGTGCTGAGCAGAGCTCCCCCGGCTACCCCACCCAGCCAGGCCCACTATAAGCAAAGGCTGAGTGAAAGGGGCAGATGTGGGGCCCAGACTATTTTGACAGAAGATTCACTTTCTCCCCTCTCCCCTCCAGAAGACTATTTCATCTCCATATGTGTGGGTGAATTATTTCTATTATCGATAAAAAGCAAAGAGGAACAGTAAGAAATGATTCCGGATGGCACCTGAGAGGAAATGCACAGAAAGAAAACCTCAGGTGTTTGCGGTATTAAAACGGTTAGTAATCAGACCCACCCAGCCCACAGATTTGCTCATCTGCGCCTGGCTTTGGGATTAAGGAAAGGGAAGGGGGTGAGGAAATGTTATTTTTTGAAGCTGCCTGCTATTTAAGCTTGATGGTCAGTGAATCAATCTTTAAAAAGAGTTCTGATTTTCTGGCTGGGAAAAACAACTGAATTGACGCATTTGATTATGGACAGAAACCCTCCTAGGAACAGATAACCTAGATAAGAAAGTAAGACAAAAAGGAAATAAATTGTCCTGCATGATGAAGAGGAATCTAGGATTTGGCCAGAAGTGGCTCCCAAGTGACTGGAAGTGGGGGTGGGGTCTCTTGAGCACTGGAGGAATGAGAGTGACAGGGAGCAAAGGACAGTGCCCCACAGAAGGGCAGTGGGCAGGGGCTGGGGAAGAAGCAGAAATGACAACATGATGGCAGAAATGACAACATGATGGCAGTAAGTGTGACCCAGCCCTTCCACTTGTCCCAAACCTCAGTGCAAGTCTGTGACATGCTGCGTCTTGAGTTGGCAGTGTTTGGAGGGCTTAAAGGAAAACAGGCTGCCTGCAGTGCAGGCTGAGGAGGAGAGAACAGCCATAGGAAAGATGCTGCTGCTGTGGTCAAAGGCCAGCAAGAGCAAGCCGTGCACCTGTGTCAGGATCCCCAGCTGTTTTTATTGTTGTATTAAATGGAAGATTAAGCACTGAGAGCTGGCAGTAACTTGGTAAGAAAAATAAGCTCTCATTTAAACCTCAACCTGAGCCGTACAGAATCATGATGCTCTTTTACAGACACAGAAACAGAACTTGAGAAAGTGAATTCATCACCTAAGATCACTTGCCTTTGCCTCTAGAGCATGGCAAAGCCAGGCTGCCTACCCTGCTCCGACCCACTCCAAGACACGTGCTCTTAACCAGTCTGCTTTTGATAAAACTTGTATGTCCTTGAACTTAACTGTGGATCTCCTTGATGGCAGGGAGTGTGACTTACTCATTCTGTAATGCCTGGTGCCTGACATGCAGCAGGCGCTCAATCTGAGTATGGTAAATTGGAACACAGATGTGAAATGAAGTGCTACTAGTTCTGTCATGAAGAATATTCCCCAGCTAGCTCAAAGGTAATTAATTTGCCTGAGTCATACAGCAAGAATGTGATTCTCTGTCATGTGACCCCTGTCAGCCCTAAGTGAACTCTCACTGAGGACCTACTATGTGCAGGGTGAAGCTAGTCAAGCAGATAAGTAAAGAGGGGACTACAAGTGAGGTATTGCAGGCACTAGGGGAGCACAGAGAAGGATTCCCAGCTGAGCGGAAGGAAGAGCGGATAAGGACTAGTTACTGGGCAGGTAACACCTGTCACCTGACCAATGAGTGAGAGATGCCAAGTGCCAAGTCTTCAGTGAAGGCAAAGGCTGAAGCAGGGAGGCATGGGAGGGAACAATGGCTTCTTTCTCCGAATAATGTGGGTCAGTTCTTAGAATTTCCAGCACAAACATCCATCTCAATTGGTCTCAGACCTCCCTGCCTGAACTTGAGTCTCAGGAGCTGTCCACCCTTACTCTATCAAATATAATCAGTTCAAGGTCCTCAGCTCATGCAAAATTTAAACAGCCTGGCTCTTTAGGGCTGTACTGCCCAATATGGTAGCCACTAGCCACATGTGGCTATTTAAACTTAAATTTAAATGAATTGAATTTAAATAAAATTAAAAGTATTTCTCGATCACACTAGCCACATTTCAAGTGCTTGATAAGCACTTGTGGCTCGTGCCCAGCTTACCGACAGCACAGCTGTAGAATGTGCCATTGCTGCAGAAAGGTCTATTGGATTCCGCTGCTCTAGGGCTTCTTTGCCTTCCCAGGGTGGCCTGGAACTCTGGCTCTGGCCAGTTTCCCATTGTTCCCTGATTTTTAGTCTCCCCTGGTTCCCAGTCTGAGGAGTTTGACTCTGGGCTGCTCTCTTCTGAGCGCTTCAGCCCCGCTGCCCTGCTCACCTCTTGACCCTCATAGTGACGTCAGGTTGCCACGCATTTTTCCGAGCTCCTCTCCCAGCCCACATTCCTCAGCAAGCTGTTCAGCTGAGTACTGTCTTGTTCTTCTCCAGTCAAGCAGCCTAAATGGCAGTTCTTCAAATGAAGCCTAGGTCTCCCCAAGAGACGAAAGCTCCACCAGAGGTTTGAGGCATGCTTCTGCCCCTTATGGGGTGATTCAAATAACTTTGGGCAAATCACTGAACCCTTCAGCAAAGCACAGAAATACATCAGAAGGAAATGATGAAGTTTCCATAATCCTACAAAGTTCCCCTCATGGTCCTTGGTCTACATTCTCTTCCTGTGAGATGGTAGTCAGAAATCCTCCTGGCTTCTCCAGTGAAGGCATGCCACATCTTATTGAAGGCTCTACCTATTAACCCTTTCCTTTCACATCACCCCCCTTCCCTGTCTTAAGATGCCCTCCGGTCCGACCCGAGTTTCATGTGTGCCACTTGTTCCTCTGGGGACCCGTCGAGGCCTTGCCTTGCCCAGAAGTCATCCCAGTTGGGACGGTGCCCCTGACTTGTGGAGAGCTGAGTGACAGTTCTTGGCCAGGACAGAGGCTGCTCCTGTCCCATGGGCTCAGCTGTCTTTTTGCTGCCTGTTTGCTGCTTCAGAACACAGTGTGTCCAGAGTCCTGACATCACTCCCTAACATTAGACCTACATCAAAGTGGATGTCTATTAAGAAGAACGCTGTGCCTTCTCCATCCAGCCTCCTTAAGAAGGCAGACTTTCCACAAAGATGTTGACAATTATGGTGTCTGTGTATAGGATCCCTTTGATGTGAGTGCTGGGCATTGCATTGGGTTTCTTGTCCCTGCCTCTCACAACAACCCTGCAAGCTAGGTAGTATTGATTCCGTACTTTCCGACGAGGAAACTGAGGCTCGCAGAAGTTCAGGATTTCAGGTAGTAAATGGCCAAGCTAGAATTAAAGCCGGGTGCACCTGGCTCATAACTTTGACCTTTCCATTGGCCCAGCCTCTCTCCACTGCTGATTGAGAGGGGCTTAGTGTGTTATGCCTTCAGGGGAATTTGCTTTCTTTTTCAGAAAGTACTAGAAGTGAGTCTTAAAGACTGTCTTTCTAATGATGGGTTTATAGACACCTGGATAGGCAAGGGAATCATATTTGAGAACAGCAATCTGCTTGGTATCCTTCGGCCAACCTCCCAATGACCCTGTGTGGGCATCAGAGAGCCCCAGCCTCCCACACCTCTGCTTAGGGCCAAGCAAAAGGTCCTGAGTCAGAGCTGACAGATGGTGTCACATAGTGTCCCCAAAAGTAGGAATATGCCCGCCAATCCCTTTCCATGCAGGGTGAGATCCCAAAGTCAGGGCAAAATAAGGGGCAAGGAGAGGCAGGGTAAAAGGAGAAATCAATAAAGGAGTCTGTTTTTCTTTAAAAAAAAAAAAAAAAAAATCCTTTGCACAGACTGTGAATGATAAAGCCTCCTGGCTTCAGGAAATTGATTCTGGCAGAAATCTTGGTTCAGTTAGATTCTTTTGGTTCCCACAGGGATCTTTGGGTGATAATGAAAGCTCTGTGTCTGGAGGAAACATGGAAGTCTAGTCATCTGGAACCAGAAATAAATAGAAATAAATTCAGCATGAGTATCAAAAGCAAAAGTCAAGGGGCATAACACACTTAACTAGAAATACCTGTATGCCCTCCTGTGTGTAAGCACACCCAGAGAAGTCCTGGGTTCTTTATCTGTCATTGGAGTATGGTGCTTTCCTGCCTGGGTGTGTGTTTGGCTGATGACACCATACCATTTCAGCCTACTCCTCTTCTGCTGCTATCATGGGTAGGATGTAAAGAACCAGGATTCATTACATTTGGACTATAAACTTTTGCATACAGTTCTTCAATGCAAATATCCTAACAGCCATATGAGATGCTCGTTATTTCTTGTACACATTTCACTCAGGAGGCAATGTGACTTCAAGAACGTAATTGACTTGTGCTGGCTCAAGCAGCTAAGTGTCAGAGCAGATTCAGTATATCCCCAAGCCCATGGTGATTGGGGTGTCTTGGTTAGGACCCATGGACCAATTTTTAAATTTCAACTCTACTACTAAATATTAGTGTGAGCTTGGGAAAATCTCTTCCCCTCCCAGAGCCTCAGTTTCTTCATTTATAAAAAAGAAGATACTGGCTTCAATTTTGTCGGCAAACACTTTCATCTAATAGTCTGTGGTTTTATTATCCCATGTAGTCACTGCTAGTCTCATAAATAAGATACTATAAACAAACTCACATCACATGTATTCTTCTGCAAATTATACGTACATATTTTTGCTTAAGAACATCTTCCTCAGTCATCCATGTTGTTGCCTATTGCTATTTTACCATTTTACATATTCAATAGGATCATACTGGATGATTATACTCAATGTCTTTATCCTTTCTACTATTTACTCCAGGCACACATTCAAGTGATTTCTGAGTTTTCTGCTTTTTTGAACAATGCAGCTGTGAACATCCTAAACATGTCTCCTGGTGCATACATATAGGAATTTTTCTGGGGTATGTATCTAAGGAGTGGAGATGCTGGGTTGTGTTTATTAGGTAATGCCATTTATTTCCATAGTAGTTACCCTCCACTGGGAGTAAAGGAGAGTTCGTGATATTCCACATTTCTCAATACTTAAAAATTTTGCCAATGTTATGTTATAAATATTGTTTCATTCTGCATTTCCCTAATTATGAACAGGTTAAGGTTTTTTTAATGAGCTGTTTGTATTTCTTTTTTGGTGAAATGTCCATGCCTTTGGAGTTTTTCTAAAGGGTTCTTTGCATTTTCTTACTGTTTGCAGTTCTCTATTCTCTAATCTTCTGTCAGGTACTCAAGTTGCAAATATCTTGAACACGTCATGACTTACCTCATTCTCTTTTTGATATCTTGTAGTGACCAGAAGTTATTTACCATAACAGTGAATTTATTGATCTTTTATAGGGAGTGTTTTTTTGGGGGGGGGGGTCTCAGGAAGTCCTTCTTTAAGGAAATCTCCTTGAGAAGGTAAAGAAATTATCCTATATTGTCTTCTAAGTTTTACAATATTGCTTGTCATGTTTAGATATTTGATTCACCTGGGGACTTTTATTTTTGTGTATAATGTGAAGTAGGGGCTCAATACCATTGTTTTTGATACGGATAATCAATTATCACAGCCTCATTTATTAAATGTATGCAACTTGCTCCCAAGCCATCTATTCTGTTCTATTAGTCAATCTTTAAAATATGAGTGTGCCAATACTTCTACAGATCTTGTAATAAATCTTGACATCTTATAGGAAAAATGCCCTTATCTCATGTTCTTCTCACTTATCTTGATTATTCTTTACCTGCAAAAATTTTACATTGTCAAGCTCCATAATACGTCTTACTGAAATTTGGATTAAAACTTTAGATAAATTTGAGAACTGATATTTTTATATCTTGTTAAATTTATTACTAGGTTCTTGTTTACAGTTTTATTAATGATTGCAATAGACATGCAATTTTCCTTTATTGCATTGACCCTACTGTGCTCTTGGTATTAATGTTGCAGTCACCTAAAGAACTGAGTTTATTTGCTATTCTTTGGATGTTTGTGTAAGACCAGAATAATCAGTATCTTGAATGTTCAGTAGGAAAAGCTTATAAAACTGTATATATTGTTTTCTTCAAGGGAAGATTTTAAAAAGTTGTTAATCCAACTTCTTTCCAGGGGATGACTGTTATTTCTAATTTCTATTTCTTCTTGGATCAGTTCTATTTTTTCTAGGAATTTAGACATTTTATCAAAGTGTCCAAATGTATTGACAAAGTTTGTTTATAATATCCCCATTATCTATTTACCCTCTGCAGCTTCTGAAATTTGCCATACCTTATCTTTTATACCTTTTCTCTTATCTCCTGATTAAGGTTTCAAATAACCAACTGATATGGTTTGGCTGTGTCCCCACCCAAATCTCATCTTGAATTCCCACATGTTGTGAGAGGGACCCTGCTGGGCAGTACCTGAATCATGGAGGCAGGTCTTTTCCATGCTGTTCTCGTGATAGTGAATAAATCTCATGAGATCTGATGGCTTTATAAGGGGGAGTTTCCCTGCACAAGCTCTCTGTCTGCTGACATTCATGTAAGATGTGACTTGCTCCTCCTTGCCTTCGGCCATGATTGTGAGGCCTCCCCAGCCATGTGGAACGTAAGTCCATTAAGCCTATTTTGTAAATTGCGCAGTCTCAAGTATGTCTTTATCAGCAGTGTGAAAAAGCACTAATACACCAACTTTGACTTTGTTGAGCCACTTGTTTTCTGTTTCATCAATTTCCGCTCATTATTCCCTTCAAATTGGGGTGGGGGAACTATTCTGTTACTTATATTCCTGATATAGATATTTATTGATTTTCAGCTTAATGAATGCATTTCAGACTAACAGCCAAAAAAAAAAAAAAAAAAAAAAAGTATCTCTAGAACTGCTTTAGTCATATTCCACATGCAATTTGTAGCTTGTTTTATTTTTTCTCAAATTTTCATCGTAAATTATGAATTAATATTTAAAACTTTCATTTGTGTTGATTTCCAATGAAAGGATTTTCAATCTTTAAGGTTGTTTCCCCCCCACCCCCAAGAATTGCCATTTGGCTCTAGGTATGATCAATAATTTCCTTTAACAAATATTGGGCACCCACATGTGTCAGGTACTGTTCTAGATGCTTAGGTTACATCTGTTAACAAAATAGGCCAAAAAGTCATGCTTTCTTGGAGCTCATGTTCAAGTTTTTGTCTTTTTGGAGGCAGGGGTCTCGCTCTGTCGCCCAGGCTGAAGTTCAGTGATACAAATTACGGCTCATTGCAGCCTCAACCTCCTGGGCTCAAGTGATCCTCTCACCTCATCTTCCCAAGTAGCTGAGAATACAGGTGCATACCACTCTGGCTAATTTTTTGTAGAGATAGGGTTTTGCCATGTTGCCCAGGTTGGTCTCATACTCCTGGGCTCAAGAGCTCTGCCTGCCTCTGCCTCCCAAAGTGCTAGGATTACAGGCATGAGCCACTGTGCCTGGCCAGGAGCTCATGTTCTACTGTCAACTCTTGGAAATGTCCCATATACCTGAATAGAATGTATATTCTTCACTTGTTGGGTGCAGTTCTACATATGACTGTTAAGTCAAATTGCTTTTATTACTCAAATCATGCATTTCCTTACTGATCTTTTTGTTTGCTTATTATCTCAATTTCTAAGGAGAGGTATATTAAAATTTTCTGCTGCGATTGTTCATTTGTCTATTACTCTTGTTTCTAATTACTATCTAAAAGCCATATTCTTTTAAAAGACAAGAAACTGATGTTCCAGAAACATGACCTATTTCACTAAGTTTGTAAAGGATGGATTATGGATTCCAGTGTGGTTGTCTCTATTATGACAATATTAATTGTGCAACTGTTGTCATCTGTTTTGCCTAATATCTACAACCAATAATAACACAGCAGTCTCTTCCCATCCTTTGGGAAATTCCTCTTCCCAGACTTTTAATCAAATTACCAGAGTTCCTTGCTCCCTGTTCAGCAGCAAACGTGTCAATGGCTCATCACCATAGTATCCTGAGCCACACACTGAAATCAGTTCAATGAGTCCCACCCCCGGACCTATGTATCTATTTTTATCATATTGCCTTCCAATAAATTCATACGGTCACTAGCCATGTCTGAAAGTACCTACCAAGGATATGGTATGAGGTTAATTATTGTTTAGCTGTTTGAGAAGGGTATTTTCCCCTATCATATTTATCTCATCTGAGGATGTCCTGCATTTCCTTGTTACTTCTTCTCCATAACTGGAAAACATAAACTGTCTTTTAGTCCTAAAAATAACTTTTATTGCCATCTGGGAATGTACTGCATTGTTGAATAAAGCATGGTTTATTTCAAAAAATCATTAAGCAGTACTAATTTCCAGGAACTGTGCTAGGAGGCACCGTGGATTCAGAATGGAGTAAGATATGTTCTTTTTATGAAGAACAGAACAGAGTGGGGGGAAAGTCATGTTGATAAATGTGTGCAGTGGGGTTATGGGCATGTGGGCAGTGGGAGGCAATGCACTCAACCAATGGCAGGCAGTCAGGAAGGCTTCACAGAGGAGGTGACATTTGAGTTGCATCTGAAATATATACTAAGAAAAGCGTATTCCAGGAGGGGCAAAAAGCATATGCAGAGAAGACAAATGATTCCTCACACATTAAATTTTCAAAGTGATTTTTACTCTTTTTCTTTTTGCTGCTCTATTTCCATTTCTTCTTCACATTCTAATCAGGGTTTATAAATACATGGCACCTGCACCGCCACTCTCCCCCTTCTCCCTGCCATTGGCAGGCATCCATAACTTAAGACAGAATTCTTTCCTAAAGAGTCTACTTGGCCGGGCACGGTGGCTCAAGCCTGTAATCCCAGCACTTTGGGTGGCCGAGGGGGACGGATCACGAGGTGAGGAGATCGAGACCATCCTGGCTAACACGGTGAAACCCCGTCTCTACTAAAAATACAAAAAAATGAGCCGGGAGTGGTGGTGGGCGCCTGTAGTCCCAGCTACTCGGGAGGCTGAGGCAGGAAAATGGCGTGAACCCGGGAGGCGGAGCTTGCAGTGAGCTGAGATGGCGCCACTGCACTCCAGCCGGGGCAGCAGGGCGAGACTCCGACTCAAAAAAAAAAAAAAAAAAGGAAAAAGAAAAGAACGAGTCAACACTAGGTGCCATTAGAAATAATGTAGAAATTAATAATCATGATTAATAAAGTGTACATGACAGACATTTGCTTACCATTCCTACTTTGGGTGGAGATGTTATTCAGAGGTGAAGTAGGGAGGGCAAGTTCTAAAATGTTAGCCCTAGGGCACTAGAATCACTGGGGATTTAAACAAATTCCAAATCTCAGGCCACACATCTCTAGGGGTGGGAAAAAGGCTTCAGGATTTTTTGAAGCTCCCCAAGTAATTCCAATGTGCAGAGAAGTTTGAGAATTACTGCCATAGAAGTCTTTGTTCAAAAAAGTCAAATTTGTTACCCATGTGAAGGGCTCGAGGAATTACCAAATGGTACTCTTCTGGGAAGAGAATTTTCCAGAGCAAGAGGGAGGCCTCTGAACCTGAAGTCTGGTCACTAAGCGGATACCAGAGTAAAGACCTGAGGAGCCTGGCCAAAGAGCAGGATATCAGCAGCAGGGGGCAGAGCCAGAGGTGGCCTGCAGGCATCTTTCTGTCCCAGTTTTCATGACATGATGCCAAATCTACTTAGCAATGGTCATTTCTTATTTTCATTTCTATTTTTCAGAAATGCCTAAGGACTAAGGGTGTCAGTGTAATCAGCATAACAACCACACGAGCTGAAGTTTGCTAAAGTCAACTCCCCCTGCCAAGATACTAAATTTGCCTACAGGAAAAAAGCCCACCAGGTACTTAAAAAATCAACGAAATGGTATTATGCTGCATTAAAAAGAACATGCCCATGAAACAGAATACCAGGTAGTGCTACCATTTATTTGAAAGTCATTTTGATGACACTGTGCATACTTAGAGTTTTGGGTTAAAGATAATTGAGTATAGAAAACTATAGAAAACCTTGCTTTGGAAGTGGAGCCAGTATCAATGTTATCCTAATCTCTTTGCAAAAAAAAGAAAACTGTCTCTTAATTACACTACAATCGAATCGAGTCTTCAACTCTTATACATTCATTCAGAATTTTACAATCTCTCTCATGGGAGGAAATGTAAAAGGGAAGTTTTCAAGACCTTTTTATACCTTAATATCCTTTTCAACTTCTAATGTAAAATGTATTTGTCCTGACACAATGCTGTGAAATAAAGACCAATTCAGGAATGTAATGAAGTTTAAAAGTAGCTCCTCTTTTTCTGCATTGAGGACAATTTTATTGATTCACATTAGAAACTTCTAGTTGGGAGCAGGAGAAAAAGGAGGGAGAAGAGAGAAGCAAGCGATCTGTGACCTAGCGCTGATTATTGGCTGACCTCTAATAAAGGAAGAAGATTCGGATTTCTGGTGCCAAAACAAAATAAAGTGGAAGATGAATTTTTGCAATCCCCACACATCACTGAATTTATCTATTGTCTTCTAGACAAAGTAATCCTACAAAAGGAAGTTCTATATCAAGGATTTTCACTCCCTTTTCATCTCTGAACTGAAAAGAAACAAGGGGCAGTTTGCAGCTTCAAAATATGTAGATAATCTATAACTCATATTAGTGTTCCGATTAAAAATTATCTAATCTGTTCTTTGCTCCTTGCAAGTTTCATTGAAGCAGCGCCCCCTAACAGGCAAAGAAGGCACGTGGTAAAATTCAGCTCCTGGTAGATTGTCCATCAACCTGCTCTGGGGATGTGCTGTCAGAAATGGAGCGCCCCCTGGAGGCCAGTCATCCAGCCAGTCTGTTCCCATCCATTAGAGCAGAGGCTCTCAAGTATGGTCCCTGGACGAACAGCATCGACACCACTTGAGAACTGTTAAGAAATCCAAGTTCTGGGGCCCCACCATAGGCCAACTGAATCAGAAACCCCTGTGATGGGGCCCAGCAATGTACAGGCCTTCCAGGTGCTGCTGATGCCTGCTAATTTTGAGAACCACTGTATTAGAACACCTCATTCCCCAAATATGTCAGAATCAAGGTGTCATTGTGTTAAGAAATTAATTACACAGGAATGAACAGAGCTGAAATGTCTTACCTACATAGAGAATGAGCCAAGAAGTTGATATTTGTATTAAGTAAAAACACTGAACTACAATTTAGAAAATGTTGATACCAATGTATTTTTAAAATACATTAAAGCAGCTTTTAGCAACTCTTTAATTATTTCCAATATATAGTTTGAATTACTGTGTCCCTTAATGAAAAGGATAAAGGAATGTAAGTGACTCTACCATAAACACAGGAAAAGTTTGGGTAATCTCAGTACCTACCACTACCAACAACAAGACCAATGATCCCTCCCCCTCTCTTCTCAGGACTGCCATCTGACTCAAACCAGTTCATGGCTGTTTGACTACAAAATGAGGCCGAAGTTGATCACAATCAAGGTGGAAATGAAAATAACAATCAAGAAAAACACTTCCTTCATTTTTAATGATTTTTTTTATTTAACATATATAGTACATGTAAACAACTGGCATAAAATTCATAAAAATACAATACTCCTATGCAATATCACTTTATTCCTGATACATACTTTCATTTTCTCATTAATGTCACTGCCTATTTTAACACTATACTTTTTCAGCCAAGCATTTTTAGAGGCTTATCTTTTTAAAGAAATACGGCCCCAACTTTGTTTTCTAAAATGTCATAGCTATAGCTATTTTGATCACCTCTTTGCCCATCCTTACTTTCCTCACACTAAAGTAAAAATATTTTTAAATGCTAAAAGTATGCAAAACGCTGAGCTTTAATACTGTTTGGTCACGCCTATGGAGCCTGCTACCACTCTGCATTGCCATCAAAGGTGCGGGTGCTCCACAGCACTGGTGCTGTGAGCTGTGGCCACGGCTGCATAGCAGGGACCTTCAGGCCTCTGCTCCAAACTGGCTCCCCTAATATATAGCCACATTTTTCTGGGAGTTACATTCATAAACACTGCTACAAAGGATCCTTGTGGAAAAAGCTAATTTACACTACTTTTAATGGTTCCCAGCAAATGAAGCAGTTATAATAGTATTTTTAATGCTTTTTTCCTATACAGTATTTCTACTTATTACATGTGAACTTATTTGGAAGGAAATTACTGGGGGTGAGAAAAATATAAAATAACTGTAAAATTTTTAAAAGTTGTAACTGCTGGATGTACACAATCAGCCACACTCAGGTGAGCAACAATCACAGATAAGCAGAGCGCACCTCCCTCTCCCCGCCCATGTCGACTCCCATCCTCAGCCTCAAGTGTCCACTGCCCCTTTTCCTGGACTGTTGTGCATCATCGCTCAAATATTGCTTTTAATTCACAAATCATGGGCTGCTTCCCTATTTTCTAAAACTAGCAAAAGCCTAAGAAATAAAAACAGTCAACCAGCAAATGAGAAACAGTGGCCACAAATCTGAAGAACACTGCCAGAGTCCCTCTCCTGGGACACTCCCAGGGAAGGAGCATCCCTGGGAGCGGCAACTCTGGGCTCTGGGGCAGGGTTGGGGGCGGTGCTTCTCTGAGGGCTTTGCAGCTGACTGAGGTTGGCAAGCTGTTGCTTTCCAGAGACCAGGCCTGCCCTTGGGCTCTGGTAAGAAGGTAGAAAGGGAACAGCGGCTTCCAGGAGTGGGCACCAGAAACCATCCCTGAGGACTAAGGTCTCAAGGACAATCCACAATGAGGTGAATCTGCCTGTGGTTAAGAAAGAGAAGCTGGATAATTAAATGTGTAGTCAGCCATAGTCACAGTTTGCTTAGAATTTAAAAGCCTAAAACCTTTTCTCACGAGCTATGAGGTTTCATTGTTTTGAAGAATCTCATTTCACACAAATTAACTTCTAAGAAACAAAAATTCATACAAGGAATTCAAAGACGGTGTAGAAATTTTTCAAAATAAAAATAAATAGGAAGAAAAAAACTAAAGAGGAGGACAAAATATACTCATTCTGCATACTGAAATAATGGTTTTTAGAACCAAAATTATAACATAATGCTTAAGGCTTTGTCTTATTAAAGACAGGCAATCTTAAAAGTAAAATATAAAAACTCCATTTATCATTATTCTTTATGTTTTTGACAGCAAAATTAGTCATGTTCTATTGTATCATACTAGTAAAAGAAAAATTACCATGTACTACAGTCTACTGTTCCACTATAAATGATGTCTACTCAAATATACATTAGTTTCTAGATGCACTATATTTGGGGTTGTTCAAAATAGTTTTTCCTAAAACTATAATTAAACGTGAAAAATTTTAAAGTGGTTTAAAGGTATTAAAATATAAACATTTGAATAATGCTAAAAAATGAGAAAAATACAGTTACCATTAATTTTTTTAAAACCAAGAATAAGTACTCGATAAGCAACTAAATGAGTAAACAGTACTTATTTGATGGAAAATGTGGGGAGCAGGAGAAGAGAGAGAGCAAGAGAGAGAGAGAGAGAGAGACATGGTAATGCCACATGGCTGGAAGTTAAGGGAATTTCCTAACCACAAGGTCCAAGAGTTTGGATTAATAATGGGCAGGAAAAGCTTCATTAACAAGAGAACAGAGAACAAAAAGAGCACAAGGAAGGAAAACAGACAGACAGTTCTACACAGCAAACGTTCCATGTCTGCCCCATCTACTGTAACTCAAGCTGATGACAGGGGCTGACGTGACCAAAGAACTTACAATAATCACTGAAATGTCCAAAAGACAACAGCGAGAGGCAGAAAAAAGAAGCATTAAAAGTTCTTACACTATAAAATCAGCCCCTACATAGTCAGAATTGTCCTGTATTTTCATGTCACCCTTGTCACAACCCATTGTGTTTTCTTTATACAGGTAGCTTTGCTCACCTTAGCACAAATATCAAAGTCAAGTACAAGCATATACTCATTTGCATAGCAAATTTTAAAGGGTGCACTGAAACAGTAACCAATTGATAAAGGTAAAAGTCATTTTTATAATTAGAATGACATTCAAATTGACCAAATAAAACGTTTTCTATTTGAAAACAGTTACCTACAAAAGTTTTTGGGATATGAACAACACATGACTTAGCAAAACATTAAACCATTACTGATGTAGTTCTCCATAGGCAGCAGTTCATGTAGCAGTCATTCTTTTACAACTTCTAGGACTTTGTAAACACTGTTCTGGAATACAGTGGTGAAGTGAGGTTTGGAATCCTTCACCAAGAGGTTACATAAGGGAGTTTTCCCAGCATTGGCAGGATCTTCTACATCCCAAATTTCAGGCATACTGCAACCAGGCCTAGAAAAATGAATGTACACATTAAAAATCAATGTGCATTATATAACTGCAGATAAAGCAGGGCACTTCTTATATTCCTGACCTCATTTCCTTTTCTCCACTTAAATTACTTTAGTTTTTAAACAATCCTGTCATATAGCTATTTTAAGTTTTTATAGGCTGCCATGACTCACTTTAGGACAAGGTGAATGCAGCAAAGGTGACTGTAAGGAAAGAAACAGACCTGCAGATACATATATCCAGGTGTTGGGGAAAGAGACACCTCAGTTAAACTCTGCCGCAGCTACTTACCAAGAGTGTGGTTCTGGGCAGGTGGCTTCCCTTGGTCTTAGTTTTCACATTTGTAAAATGAGGAAATAAACACTCATGACATAGGTTTGTTGTGAGGATTATGAGAGATCAGGTATCTAGCGTCATGTCCAGCACACAGAAAAACGTGTAACATGGATTTAAAAAATTATAATGAACAAATATGCTTAGTTCACAGGGAAGCTGCATTCATTGTACAGATGCTCCTCAACTTAGAATGGGGTATGTTCCAATACACCTATCGTAAGTTGAAATGCATTTAATACACCTAATCTATCCAACATCACAGCTGAGCCGAGCCACCTGAAACATGCTAGGAACACTTGCATTAGCTAACAGCTGGACGAAATCATCTAATGCAAATGCTATTTTATGATGAAATGTTGAATATCTCATGTAATTTACTGAATGCTGTACTGAGACTGAAAAACAGATGGTTGTATGGGTATTTGAAGTATGCTTTCTACTGAATGCATACGGCCTTAACACTGTCACAAAGTCAAAAAATCAGTAGGTCAAACCATCTTAAACTGGACAGTCGATATTCTAGAATGAATCAATTTAAAGAAATTCTGGTAGTGTTGAGCATACATCTTAAACACATAATTAAATCTCAAAAGCAATACATCTTTATAAAGAACAGAATAAGTAAAATTGGCATCATATGACATTTGTCTAAATAAGTTCTTCAAAATAACAGTATCATTTATTTTAAATCAATAACAGTTTTATAGATATAATTGTTGGATACTGTTTTCTACCTTTTGAGGAATTTTAGAAAACAGAAAAACATATTGGAAAATTACAGACAACTGACAAATTTTGTCAATTTTGTCATAATTGCTTCCTCAAGTTTTGTCATAATTGCTTCCCTTTTTATTTTTATTTTTAAATAAGAGAAAAAAAATTCCCAACAAGTCCTTCTTAGGTTTAGTAGCAGTCCCTCCCTCACTTTCCACCATGAGGCAAACACTGCAGCAGGGATGTACATCATTTTCCCTCTTTAAATAACATCTTTAATTTATAAGTCATTATAAAAGTATCAAAATATAGACCTATATATATTTTAAAAAATGAAAGTCACCATCATCTCCAATAGCATTTCTCAGAGGTGACTTCTATAAATAATCCAGCATATATTCTGCTGGACCTTTTTAAAAAAAAAAAAAAAATTTTTTTTCAATAGCTTTTGGGAAACAGGTGGTTTTTGGTGACATGGATAAGTTCTTCAGCGGCAGTTACTGAGATTTTGGTGCACCCATCACCAGAGCAGTGTCAAGTGTACCCAATGTGTAGTCTTTTATCCCTCACCCCACCCCTTGCTTCCCCCGAGTCCCCACAGTCCATGGCATTCTTATGCTTCACATCCTGGTAGCTTAGTTCCCACTTACAAGTGAGAACATACAATATTTGGTGTCTACTGGATCTTTTGTTATCCAATGTCAGACACATATATAGACACGGATATCATTATATACATAGATACCATGATGGTCAGTATTGAGTATCAACTTGATTGGATTGAAGGATGCAAAGTATTGTTCCTGGGTGTGTCTGTGAGGGTGTTGCCAAGGGAGATTAACATTTGAGTCAGTGGACTGGGAGAGGGCGACCCACCCTCAATCTGTGTGCGTACCATCTAATCAGCTGCCAGCAAGCTAGAATAAAAGCAGGCAAAAGAATGTGGAAGGACTAGACTGGCTGAGTCTTCCGGCCTCCATCTTTCTCCTGGCTGGATGCTTCCTGCCCTTGAACGCCGGACTCCAAGTTCTTCCGTTTTTGGACTCTTGGGTCTACACCAGTGGTTTGCCAGGGGACCTTGGGCCTTCAGCCACAGATTGAAGGCTGCACTGTCAGCTCTCCTACTTTTGAGGTTTTGGGACTCTGACTGGCTTCCTTGTTCCTCAGCTTGCAGATGGCCTATTGTGGGGTCTCACCTTGTGATCATGTGGGTCAGTACTCCTTCATCAACTCCCTTTCATATATACATCTGTTTGTTTGTTTATTTATTTATTTATTTATTTATTTATTTTTTGAGACAGGGTCTCGCTCTGTCGCCCGGGCTGGAGTGCTTTGGCACAATCTCGACTCACTGCAAGCTCCGCCTCCCGGGTTCACGCCATTCTCCTGCCTCAGCCTCCCGAGTAGCTGGGACTACAGGTGCCCGCCACCATGCCGGCTAATTTTTTGTATTTTTGGTAGAGATGGGGTTTCACTGTGTTAGCCAAGATGGTCTTGATCTCCTGACCTCGTGATCCGCCCACCTCGGCCTCCCAAAGTGCTGGGATTACAGGTGTGAGCCACTGCACTCAGCCACATCTATCCTATTAGTTCTGTCCCTCTGGAAAACCCTGACAGATGCTCTTGAGTTGTTTTTATAAAAATGGAATTATTCTGGGACTCTATCTATACTGAACAATAAAATGTGGCACCATTTTTCCATCTCAGTGCATAAAGACCTACTCTATTGTTTTGAAAAGCTTCTAGTTCTCATATGTATTAACCAGTTCTTTAGAGACAGATACTTTGTCTCCCATCTTGCCATTATAAAGCAATGCAGCTATAAGCAGTCTTGTACCGAGCTCCCTTCTACAAGCTAAACCTCTAGAGCAGTGGTCCCCAACCTTTTTGGCACCAGGGACTGGTTTGGTGCAAGACAATTTTTCCATGGACTGGAGGGTCAGGGGGCTGATTTTAGGATGAAACTGTTTTACCTCAGACCATCAGGCATTAGATTCTCGTAAGGAGCATGTGCCCTAGATCCCTCGCATGTGCAGTTCTCAATAGGGTTTGTGCTCCTATGAGAATCGAATGCTGCCACTGATCTGACAGGAGCCAGAGCTCAGGCTGTAATGCTCCCTCACTCTCCACTCACCTCCTGCTGTGGGGCTGGGTTCCTAACAGGCCACAGACCAGTACTGGTCCATGGCCGGGGGCTTGGGGACCCCTGCTCCAGAAGCGGCATTATCACTCTGCCAAAGGACTGCACAATGTTTTCTTACCTTCCCTTCATCAAACTGTCCCCTAGAAATGTTTTGCCAATGAGAGTTCCCATGAAGAGGGTTCAAGTGCACACTTTTTGCACCCCCTTGCTGACACTGGTTTCTGCTGACATGGAACACCTATGATCATATGGCTGGACATGGGTTTTCTACCTTTTTTCTCATACACGTCAAGGCTGAACTGTTACAACACTGAGGGCCCATGGTGGCAGAGAGTGAGACACACAGAAACTAGAGAACGACCCACAGTTTTCCTGAGTTCAACAGCTTTTAGGAAAAAGAGAGGGCAAACAGCTGTCTTGAGGAGCTCTGGGTGCCTTGTGCAACACTATTTAGTCCTCATCTGAGTTTCCCAAAGTTTCCCCAGGCCAGCCATCTGCAAATAGCATTAGTGAAAATGTGAATAATTTCCTTCTAAATACATGTATTTTATGTCAACTCTATTATTGGAGTAAAAGAAAACAGAGAACTGTAGTTAATTAAAAACTAATCTACAACTTGCATGCAAATATATTTCAGTGTTTAAATATAAACACAGTGTCAAATATTTAAGGAATAATCAAGCTATACAATTAAGCCACTTGTAAATGGGATCATTTAAACATAGTGCTCACCAACTGCCAGGCACAGATTAAGCACTAGATGAATATTGATCCCTCTTTCCCTTCCTCCCCTATCTGAGTTCCCCATCTGCTTCCCCCATTCCGGCAGACTTTCATGTCCCAGCAGTCTACAGGGGTTTCAGGCTGATCACAACTGAAATGGAGAGTGAAGGCCAAGGAGATAAGGAAGGTCCCAAACCTGGCAGAAAGCTTTGTCAAGAAACTTCCTACTCTAAATGTAAACACTAGGTAAATATTAGTCATTCTTCACTTTCCCCTCCTATCTGAACTCCCCATTTGCTTCCCTGTCGGGACAGAAAGCACAGCTTCTGTTTTGTGTCAAGGTTGAAGCAGAGTGGCCCTGTCCGAGGTTTCCTGCCAGTGCATCATCAGCCTGGCTTAGATCTTGTACTAGATGGAGAGTGTTGTTTTGATGAGTGGGAAAATAGATGAGAGAGTCACTTTCATAACTTCCTCCCACTCAACTCCTGCTGTGACAGACACAATAAATGGTAAGTCAAGGTCCAGATGGGGAAATCCAGCACCCCCTCTTCTGCACCCCACCTCTCAGTCTGAGTGCTCACAAGTGACCTGAAGTCAGTTCAATGTCTGCTGTTTTGTTTAGTATGCAAAGTTCATTGCCATACTTCCTGAATTTGCCTTCGTATCCCTTCTTGTGTGGGTAAAACAGTGCTCTGCCTACTCTGCAAACAGCATGGACCCAAACATGACACTGTTAGAGCTATGCAAATCCAGGGAGCTCTCCCGACACTCTACAGCACAAAGCCTCTGCAACTTTCACATATTCAGGCTCTACGTGGTGGTCTAGGGAAAAATGAACTCTCGCATCAAGGCTCATTGTTAGCTTGGAGAAAAAAGGTTATGAAAATTATTTTTATGTTCCAGCAACTTACAGTTGTTTCAAGAGAGTGAAACCCACAGAAATAAAGAAGATCCCAATTCTGGTAGAAAGCTATGCTAAGAACTGAGTTCTTCCTATTGCAAATGTCAGCCTACCATTCATTTCATATAATTTCCTGATAAGATCGACATAAGATGCTTAGAACTTTTCTGTCCTAAATTTATATAACAATGTTAAAGGTGAGTATGTGAATTTCATATATATTCACAAACGATTAAACCATTTTCTAAATTATTACAAAGTAACATTTTCTGTAAATCCTGACTGAATTCAAACCATGGAGCACACATTCATAGGATAATCATTCTATAATCAACAATTATTTTAGTTTCCTTGTGAGCAAAGCTGTAAATACTATGTCACAGAACTATTTTTCACTCACGACTCAGTATTTAACAATGTTGTCTTAATACCATATGTGTCACTGAAATATATGGTGGGCGAGTATGATCAAGCCACAAATATAACAATCTCTTGAACACTTTTGTTTAGTTACAGAGTAGTAAGAATTTTAAAAACATTATTATTCCACAAAATAGTGTTTATTTCTGATAAAATTCTTCCTGTACTGTGCTCTTCATGAAGTGAATGTTTTGGCACTTTAAAAGCAGGCTATTGTCACCTGCTGTCCAGTCACTTACATGCCACATTTCTAGATAGCTTTAGACTCACATCTGCTTTGAAGATCTTACTGTCACTTGGAGCTATACTCAGCTTAGTAAACATCTCTGTGGAAATAGAAACTTTTAAAAACTATAAACCCAAGAGAATGTGGGTCACAGTAAAGTTCTTTTCCCATTCAAATAAGATGTAAAACGCCGGGAAAGAAAAGTTTCATTCTGAGTTGATGCTGACAGGGTATCCCATCCATCGACAGGACATGGTGTAGCACAGAGACCTGGTACGGATAATGAGGCCCCTGGTGCTCGGCTGCCTGACTTCACCAAAAGAGACTCCCTATTACTTGGTTTCAGACCCTGGAAGTCTTTTGAAATAAAATACATCCAACTTTAAATAGAATTTTTTTTTTAAACATCAAAAGCAAATATGAACAATTTGGGAGATTATCAACTAGTGCCAATAAAAATCTCTTTAAGGTAGCATACACATACAAATCATTATTTTTTAAAAAAGATATTTATAAAGACTAAAAAACAAAGTCTCCAAATCATTATCTAAAAAGTTTTTTCAGGCCAGGCATGGTGGCTCAAACCTGTAGTCCCAGCACTTTGGGAGGCCAAGGCATGAGTAGCACTTGAGGCCAGGAGTTTGAGACCAGCCTGGCCAACATGGCAAAACCCCATCTCCACTAAAAACACAAAAATTAGGTGGAGGCTGCAGTGAGCCCAGATTATGCCACTGCACTTCAGCCTGGGTGACAGAATGAGAGCCTGTTTAAAAAAAAAAAAAAGTTTTTCCACGTATACTTTATGTTATATACACACCCCTGTTACGAGCAAAGTATTTGCCATGTGCTTGAATTAACCTTCGTGTCTTCTGATTATAAAATGTTAACTGTGTTGATACTCACTTAGATCTTCTTACACACCATGACTCTTCTAGAATGTAATAGTTCACTTTTAACTTCATCAGTTCTTGCTTCACTTCTTCAGCTGCTTTCCGACTATACATTGAGTATACTATTTTCGTTCTGGCTCTTTAAAAAAAATAATTGGGCACAAAATTTTCAAGATTAAAACGATATAATCAACACATTTGGAAGAAAGCACTGAATTAGACTAGATGACGATGAAGAGGAATCCAGTCAGGAGGAAATTCCCCATGGAAGTTCTGGCTAAGGGACATCAGTGAGGTCAAAAGCAGAAGGAGGACAAGTCGTGGGAGATGAGGGTCACCTTTAACGCACCCCTACATTTCCAAACTTGGTCATCTTTGTGTTTGTTCACCTATTTATTTGTCTTAAATTCTTCACTACTCCATCATATGTAAGAGTGTGGTACCCTGTGTGTGAACACGGATGAACTACAGCAAACACAGCTACAGGACTACTCTGAAGCTGCAACAGTACCAACTTCGACATCAACAGTAATTCACATTAAATACTTCTTCATTTTATTTCTAGATTTAAGAAAAACTAAACTTATTTAACAAAATTGGTCTGTAAATTAGCTTGATGAGATTGATTTTTCAATGAAAAAGCTTATTTGTAAATGTACATGCTATTGTCATGCAAAAGAAGATGCTAATAAGATTCACCTAATCAGGAGGGTGGAGCAAGATGGCCAAATAGGAACAGCTCCAGTCTCCAGCTCCCAGCGCGAGCGACACAGAAGACAGGTGATTTCTGCATTTTCAACTGAGGTACTGGGTTCATCTCACTAAGGAGTGCCGGACAATCGGTGCTGGTCAGCTGCTGCAGCCTGACCAGCGAGAGCTGAAGCAGGGTGAGGCATTGCCTCACCTGGGAAGCGCAAGGGAGAAGGGAATCCCTTTTCCTAGCCAGGGGAACTGAGACACACAACACCTGGAAAATCGGGTAACTCCCACCCCAATACTGCGCTGTACCAAGGGTCTTAGCAAACGGGCACACCAGGAGATTATATCCCACACCTGGCCGGGAGGGTGCCATGCCCGCCCATGGAGCCTCCCTCATTGCTAACACAGCAGTCTGCGATCTAACCGCAAGGCAGCAGCGAGGCTGGGGGAGGGGCGCCCGCCATTGCTGAGGCTTAAGTAGGTAAACAAAGCTGCTGGGAAGCTCGAACTGGGTGGAGCTCACAGCAGCTCAAGGAGCCCTGCCTGTCTCTGTAGACTCCACCTCTGGGGATAGGGCACAGCTAAACAACAACAACAACAACAACAACAACAACAACAACAACAATAAAGCAGTAGAAACCTCTGCAGACGAAAACGACTCTGTCTGACAGCTTTGAAGAGAGCAGTGGATCTCCCAACACGGAGGTTGAGATCTGAGAATGGATGGACTGCCTGCTCAAGTGGGTCCCTGACCCCTGAGTAGCCTCACTGGGAGACATCCCCCACTAGGGGCAGACTGACACCCCACACCTCACACGGTGGAGTACACCCCCTAGAAGAAGCTTCCAAAGCAAGAATCAGACAGGTACACTCACTGTTCAGCAATATTCTATCTTCTGCAGCCTCTGCTGCTGACACCCAGGCAAACAGGGTCTGGAGTGGACCTCAAGCAATCTCCAACAGACCTACAGCGGAGGGTCCTGACTGCTGGAAGGAAAACTAACAAACAGGAAGGACACCCACACCAAAACCCCATCAGTACGTCACCATCATCAAAGACCGGAGGCAGATAAAACCACAAAGATGGGGAAAAAGCAGGGCAGAAAAGCTGGAAATTCAAAAAATCAGAGCGCATCCCCCCTGCAAAGGAACACAGCTCATCACCAGCAACGGATCAAAGCTGGACAGAGAATGACTTTGACGAGATGACAGAAGAAGGCTTCAGACCATCAAACTTGTCAGAGCTAAAGGAGGAATTACGTACCCAGCGCAAAGAAACTAAAAGTCTTGAAAAAAGAGTGGAAGAATTCATAACTAGAATAATTAATGCAGAGAAAGCCATAAACGAACTGACAGAGATGAAAACCACGACACGAGAAATACGTGACAAATACACAAGCTTCAGTAACTGACTCGATCAACTGGAAGAAAGAGTATCAGCGATTGAGGATCAAATGAATGAAATGAAGCAAGAAGAGAAATCTAAAGAAAAAAGAAGAAAAAGTAATGAACAAAGCCTGCAAGAAGTATGGGATTATGTAAAAAGATCAAATCTATGTCTGATTGGAGTGCCTGAAAGTGAGGGGGAAAATGGAACCAAGTTGGAAAACACTCTTCAGGATATCATCCAGGAGAACTTCCCCAACCTAGTAGGGCAGGCCAACATTCAAATTCAGGAAATACAGAGAATGCCACAAAGATACTCCTCGAGAAGAGCAACTCCAAGACACATAATTGCCAGATTCACCAAAGTTGAAATGAAGGAAAAAATCTTAAAGGGCAGCCAGAGAGAAAGGTCGGGTTACCCACAAAGGGAAGCCCATCAGACTAACAGCAGATCTCTTGGCAGAAACTCTACAAGCCACAAGAGAGTGGGGGCCAATATTCAACATTCTTAAAGAAAAGAATTTTAAACCCAGAATTTCATATCCAGCCAAACTAAGTTTCATAAGTGAAGGAGAAATAAAATCCTTTACAGATAAGCAAATGCTTAGAGATTTTGTCACCACCAGGCCTGCCTTACAAGAGACCCTAAAGGAAGCACTAAACATGGAAAGGAACAACCGGTACCAGCCATTGCAAAAACATGCCAAAATGTAAAGACCATCGAGGCTAGGAAGAAACTGCATCAAATAACGAGCAAAATAACCAGTTAATATCATAATGGCAGAATCAAGTTCACACATAACAATATTAACTTTAAATGTAAATGGACTAAATGGTCCAATTAAAAGACACAGACTGGCAAACTGGATAAAGAGTCAGGACCCATCAGTTTGCTGTATTCAGGAGACCCATCTCACATGCAGAGACATACATAGGCTCAAAATAAAGGGATGGAGGAAGAGCTACCAAACAAATGGAGAACAAAAAAAGGCAGGTGTTGCAATCCTAGTCTCTGATAAAACAGACTTTAAACCATCAAAGATCAACAGAGACAAAGAAGGCCATTACAACAAAGAAGAAAACCTAGGTAATACCATTCAGGACATAGGCATGGGCAAGGACTTCATGTCTAAAACACCAAAAGCAACGGCCACAAATGCCAAAATTGACAAATGGGATCTAATTAAACTAAAGAGCTTCTGCACAGCAAAAGAAACTACCATCAGAGTGAACAGGCAACCTACAGAACGGGAGAAAATTTTTGCAATCTACTCATCTGACAAAGGGCTAATATTCAGAACCTACAAAGAAGTCAAACAAATTTACAAGAAAAAAAAAAAACAACCCCATCAAAAAGTGGGCAAAGGATATGAACAGACATTTCTCAAAAGAAGACATTCATACAGCCAACAGACACATGAAAAAATGCTCATCATCACTGGCCATCAGAGAAATGCAAATCAAAACCACAATGAGATACCATCTCACACCAGTTAGAATGGCAATCATTCAAAAGTCAGGAAACAACAGGTGCTGGAGAGGATGTGGAGAAATAGGAACACTTTTACACTGTTGGTGGGACTGTAAACTAGTTCAACCATTATGGAAAACAGTATGGCGATTCCTCAAGGATCTAGAACTAGAAGTACCATATGACCCAGCCATCCCACTACTGGGTATATACCCAAAGGATTATAAATCATGCTGCTATAAAGACACATGAACACGTATGTTTATTGTGGCACTATTCACAATAGCAAAGACTTAGAATCAACCCAAATGTCCATCAGTGACAGACTGGATTAAGAAAATGTGGTACATGTACACCATGGAACACTATGCAGCCATGAAAAAGGATGAGTTTGTGTCCTTTGTAGGGACATGGATGCAGCTGGAAACCATCATTCTCAGCAAACTATCGCAAGAACAGAAAACCAAACACCGCATGTTCTCACTCATAGGTGGGAACTGAACAATGAGATCACTTGGACTCGGGAAGGGGAACATCACACACCGGGGCCTATCATGGGGAGGGGGGAGGGGGGAGGGATTGCACTGGGAGTTATACCTGATGTAAATGATGAGTTGATGGGTGCAGCACACCAACATGGCACAAGTATATATACGTAACAAACCTGCACGTTATGCACATGTATCCTAGAACTTAAAGTACAATCGTAACAAAAAAAAAGAATAACTGAGCTACTAAAAAAAAATTCACCTAATTACTTAGAAAATGAATAGCTTCACCTGCCTTAGAAACTGCATGAAAAATTAAATTAAAAAAAAGATATTTTCTAAAGTCTCAAAAAAATCTAAAAAAAAAGAAAACACCCAAGATCATTCTAACAGTCTATACTGGTGAAAACCAGAATAAACTCCTCTTTGAATGGGATTCTATTTCAAATCATTTCTCCAAACTCAAGAAAAATCACCTATGAGAAAACCTTAATAAACACCCTAAGCTAAACTCTTCAGGGAGTTACAGGATGAAAAGAACTTAGACATTTTAGAGCCCTGTTAACCTGCGGGAAAGTGCTATCGTATGACTTCTTTTTTCTGCCTGGTAGAGAGGATGGCCCCCAATTTTGTCGCTTTCCTGCCCTGTGAAGCCTTAACGGATTTGTTTAGAGCTTAGCAGTCTTATTTCAGCCTTCTGCTCCCCGACTCGATAAGCCTCAGTTCATCATATCCTTTTGGAACATTCCTCATTCCTTTGCTGGCGTCCTCCACTCACTGTCCCTTTGCATGGAAGGCTTGTTTTGATGATGCAAGACTGTGCACTGACCTCAAGCCTGCGTCTTCATAATGTGGATGATTCACAATGGGCCGAAGCGCAGAGAGCTTAACACTTGCCATCGTGGGCATGGCACCCGCAAACACTGCATCTGGAAAGCAAGAGGAAGGTCTCAGGAACACACTCAGTAAGGTGAGAAGGGGTCTCCTTCAAGTTTAAATCAATTATTTCACAGGTAACAGAGTGGAGGCCCAGCAGGTTCATGACTTCAAGATTCAATGGCAGAACTAGAATGAAGTCAGATGGCTGATAAAGGAGCAGTTGGCAGCCAGGTCTGTGTAAACTATTTTCCTTGCAAAATAGAGCTTCATCATCTCATTATTAAAGATTTCTTTCTTTCTTTCAAGAAAAAAATCTTAGAAATCTTTCCTGAATCTAGAAAAGAAGTATCAAATGGACTAGGAAAGCTTTATAGTAACAAGAAATTCTAGAAGATGATTTAGCATTCAAAAATTTGACACTCAGATGCAACAAAGACTCCCTTTCCACACGTGAGTAAAATATCACATTCTAGGAGTTTATTTCAAGAAGGAATGTGAAGGACTAATATTAAAAATTCATTAAGAAAATAAGCACAGTAAAAATTATTTTAAATGTGGCATTTATGACTGTGAATAAATTTTGAAAAAATTAAAATCTATAAAAAATGGCACAATAAATTACTAAGAACATATGTATAACATTTCCCCAGAAAACCATTTAAACAGGATTGATATTTCCTTTGTTTTAGATATTCTAAACGCAACATTGCTTAGAAAGAGTAAGATCAGTGGAAGTAACTAGGGTTTAAGAGTTTGCAGTGGTATACAAAATTGTGGGAAAAACAGCTAAAAAATATGGCTTTTTTTTAATTTTATTTTACCTGGTTTAGTACTATATTTGATCCACTCTATAAGTTCTTCTTGTGGCAAATTGCTGAACTCTCCTACAATATTCCACTGGGTTTGCAGATTTGCTGAACCTTGTATTGACATTGCTGCTAATATAGCAAAAACAACAGCACCAGGATGTACTTTGCAAAAGAGCCATCCAAATAGCTGAAACCAAAGTAAGAATACATTGGTAATTGTTAGTATAAAGTAGTATGCATCTGTTATGCAAAACCTCTTCCCAGAGAAGAATGTGGCCTCTGCTAGAGTCCCAAAAAAAGGATTAATTATCCTAAAGAAAAAGCCCCAAAATAATAATCTTTGGGATCAAAAGAATTCTACCATCAGCCTCATATAAGTGGAACACAATGTAGGAAGCTCTTTTCTCAACCTGCTTTCTCTACTCCCAGATTCAAGTAAAGCCACAACCACCGACGCAATTTACAAGGCCCAGTGCAAAACAAAAATGTGGGGTCTCTTGTTAAAAAATTATTAAGACGTTCAAAACAGCAGCAGCAAACATTCAACCAAGTTCAGGGTCCTTCTGAATGCAAGGTCCTGTGTGACCAGCAGGAACCCCACATTTGCAAAACCTGCCCTAGTGACACTTTCTATTAGGTTGCTGCAAAAGTAATTGCGTGTTTTGCTATTTTGACAAAACCTGCAATTACTTTTGCACCAACCTATATCATCAGTCATGCTGTGGGATAAAGACTCAAGATTAAAGGCTTCCAACCAACCTCTTCTCCTGTGCCAGCCTAAAGGGGTCAGAAAGGAGGAAAGTAGTGCCTTTCTAACATAATCAACATTCTGCTTGGGAACCTCGAGGCTGGCTACTTTTTTCCACATTTAAATAGTCCACACTCCATAACAACACTTTGTTCTCTTGATCTTTCTCTACATGTCTACAGAGCTAGATTTCAAGTTTTTTGAGGGCTTATAAACACTGGCTTTTGACTTTTCTGTCCACTACTCTATCCTCCATCCCTAGAGTGCACAGTGTAGGTGCTTAGTGACTATCTGCTACGTTTAAGGGAGGTGCTGCTGTTGTACGTAGGCTGGTTGACTGATGGAAAGGTGACACTATGAAGAAGCATAAATCTATGAATACAGATCAAGGAGGCAGTTATCCAGGAAAAATTAGCAGCAAACCACCAAGGAAGGCTTAAACTAGATTTTAAAAAGCACAAGTCAAGAATGTACATACAAATGTGTACCAAATGAAAAAAAAAAAGTTTAAGTTTGATACAAAAAAAACCATATAATTTTCAAGCACTTATAACGTGAAATTGTTAGAATTCTTTGCGATATGAATGCCAAAACAAAAAAAAAAAAAGTTACTATTTGTACAATTAAGCTCTGCTTTCTATCAGCACCTGCAGTAATCACCCATGAACTCAGTCTGTACTAAATCAGTGTTTGTTGTACACCAACAACTATTTTAAAGTCTTTCTAAAGATAGAAAATGATCAGCTTTGGCCCTTACCCTTTAAGAAAGATAAGTACAAAACCATGAAGAGCTTTAACTATAATCACTTAAAAGACTTTGTAATTCATTATTTTAGGGCCACTCAATAATAAAGGCTAAAATTATTATAGTAGCTATACTCCAACATAACATGTTACCTGTCTTGAGCAGATCAGTGATGCCATAACACACATGTGTGGTGTCAAGAAGAGTTTTAGTCTCATAATTAAAATACCAAGGGCTGTATATGCTAACAATTGCAATGCATGATAAACCAGCTGAAAGAAAGAAGAAAATATTTTTTACTCCTACTGTTAGTGAAGTTTAAGAATACTAAGCTGGCAATATGTAGAAAGGGTATGTTCTCCTTAGTAACAAAAAGGACTACTACTTAGGTTTCTGAAATTTCTAAATCAATTCTTAAAGTTCACTTTCAAACTGTTCCATTTTAGTGGAAGGCTAAAATTATAAAGTCATTAAGGCAAGTGCGTCTGTGATTCTCTGAGTCAAACCTGTAGTTAATAAAGCCCACATTTTTGAATCTACCTTGATGCTACCATCAGACCAAGAAAAGACAGTGGTAAAAGAAATGACTGCTGCCTCAAGATTTGAGGGCTCCATTTTGGAACTGCCCTTAAAACCAGACTGGACCACCAGGAGATGGGAGCAGTAACCAACCACATCTCTAAGGCCTCCAGCAAGGTGAGCAGAGAGGAAAGTGATTTCCAATTGTGCAACAGACATCTCATATGTATGTCTAAATGGGCTCCAGAAATCAACTGTCAGAGCAGAACAAATGAGTTTCCTAGTTAATTTTAACAAATGAATGCTCAGTGAATCTGCATGTAGCATTCTCACAAAAAACACATACCAGGTTATTTTCAAGATGATTGCTGACAACTGCCAACAAAGTTAGAAACTGGAACTAGAAAGGAAAGTCCAAATGCATGCAACTTTAAGATAAGTAAAATTATAGTGATATTAAGTCTTTACCTCTCCATGATCAAACTGGTGTTTTCTGGAACAGAAAAAAAGTATATTGCTATCAACTCATTATTGAAGCACTTCATATATTTGCATTTTCATCTTGTAAACAGGAGTTTTACAACTTCTGTAACATTCTCTCAGGACACATAGAGGCAAATCAAAATAACTAAAAGTCCCATGCCAAAACTAGTGCTATACTCTTCTAAGAAAGTTAATGAGGAAGGACCATGTTGTGTTATATCCTATTTGACTAGATGGGTATTTATCAGGACAACAAAGGCACACGGTGCTGTCCCAGCTCCCTCACTAGTGATACCCCAGCAAAGCACGGAATGAAAAAAATCTTCGAGATTTTCACTAGGCAACCAAGCACAGATGACAAGTAAGTGATTATATGTGTAAATCTGAGTTCAAGGGAGAAGTCTGGGTCAGAGACGGGAATGTGTGAGTTGACAACACACACCTTCTCTTTCTTAAGCACTGATATGTTCCCAAGACCCAGAGTAAGACCTGGCACTTAGAGCTCAACATTCAATAAACTGTTAATCCAGGTAGCATATAATCTAATTTGAGAATCTGGCCTCAAAAAGACTGATATATTGGCAAACTCAGGACACATAAGGGGGTAGTGAAGGAGATGAAACAGTTCTTTCTTTATTCTTTTTTCACACCAAGTTAAAACTATCAGTTACCATTTGTTGAGTACTTACAATGTTAATATGCTTAGCACATTCCATTCACTCTAATCCTACAACCATTTATTACCCCAATTTACAGCCAAGGAAAGGAAGTCACAGAGCTACTAAGTAGCAGCCAGGACTATATTCTGACTGACTTCAGAACCAATATACTTTTTACTACATCATGCTGCCTCTATCCCACTTTACTTCCTGGATCTTTGAGTCAAGAGAATATTGGCATTCACGTCTTTCATAGTTAAAATTTATGTCCTACTCTTCCCCTTTGTACACGGGCTTTCGTAGTTATGCAAAATAAAATGTCAACACGCCACTCCTCTTCCAAAAAAGAGCTCTGATCCTATTTGAACGGAAAACCCCATGAAACTCAATGGTTCCCTGTAATTATTTCTATAGGCAAGTCATTATTCCTGAAGGGAGAGCTTTGTTTCTGTGAAAAGTTCTACCTTCCTCTTCCAGAGTTGCATACTAGAGCTGAAACTTCGTAGCTTCTTCCTCAGCTCTTCAAACATAATTGCACCTCAAATGAAGAAAAACTTTGGCATTGTACACCAGAACCTTTTCTTTCCCCCTGAGTCCTCAACTCAAATGTTACAGGTATAAACAAGGGCATAGTTACAGCAAATTGTTTCTAAATGAGAACAAGGATTCTCTCAGGAGTATGTGCAATAATTTATCATTATGTTGGCAGAGACTTGGAGGTGAGGGAATAAGGGTGTGTATATTCAAATTATAAAATATAGGGTCATCCCTATAATCCCAGAACTTTGGGAAGCTAAGACAGGCAGGTCACGAGGTCAGGAGTTCAAGACCAGCCTGGCCAATATGGTGAAATCCCGTCTCTACTCTACTAAAAATACAAAAATTAGCCAGGCATGGTGGTGGTCACCTAGCTATTCAGGAGGCTGAGGCAGATGAATCGCCTGAACCCGGGAGGCGGAGGTTGCGGTGAGCCGAGATTGTGCCACTGCACTCCTCCAGCCGGTGCAACACAGCGAGGATCTGTCTCAAAAAAAAAAATATACACACACACACACACACACACACACACACACATAGATACATACATTGAACAATCCTTGTCCTCCAAAAATCCCACAAAAGAATAAAAGCAGAGTTAAAACTACCTTCACTCCACCCTCCAATCCCACACTCTTAATAATTACAGGATTTATCTTTCTAGATCACTTCTATGCACAAACACACAAAAATCTCCAAATTTTAAACAGAAGTATAATTATCCTATACACACACACACACACACACACACACACACTGGCAATTTTAAAAATTCAATAATGTATGTATACTGGACCTATTTCCATAAAGATGGCCTAACATTCCACTCTATGATTGGATCATAGGAGATATTTTGGATGTTTCCATTTCTCACATTACACACAGTACTATCAAAGGCATTTCTCCCCATCATCTCTGTATTTCTGTGAGCATCTCTAGAGGGTAGACTTGCACTGGTGGAACTGCAGGGCTGGAGGACAGGCCCACTATATGTTTTACTGTGTACTGCCAAACTTCCCTCCCATCCACCACCTCCCACTCTGGCAAGCATTGGATATACTATTAATTTTTAGAAATACGAGAAGTGAAAAGGTCTTCACTTTAACCTGAATGTCTTTACCACAGGATCAAGACTACCTTTTCGTGTTCATTAGTCATATGTAAATACTCATTCAACTACTATTTTTTACTATCTTGCAGGCACTGTATATAAACTGTTGAACAAAAATGATCGCTCCCTTCAGGAGACACAGGTCACACATCAACATTTAAGTACAAAGGGTTATAAATGGTAAGAGAGTAAAATAAAGGGTGTGATGGAGGAAAATACCAAGCATGCTATCGGCCTCTCTAACTCTCAGATTATAAACATGCTCTCTTGGTTAATTTTGGGGTTTTATTTTTTTCCTATACCTAATTCTCTGCTTCATCTGAAATTTATTTTCTGTGAAAAGTGAGAAGTATGAATCCAGTTTTATATTTCCCTGCTCATTTCCCAAAAGGCAGTCCACTGGCCCTAAAATCACTCACATAATAATTTACTTTCCCTGCTGAACTGAAGTACAAAACTGTGTCCTTCGAGTGTAGATTATGTGCAGGGCTACTGTCAGATTGTACTGGATGACATCTGAAGGATGAATAAGTGATGTGCTGTGTTCTACACAGATAGGAAATAAGAAGAAATGCCAAGAAGGGAATGGACCACAAAAAAATATATATTATCAAATATTAGGTACACAACATGTAAGTATAAAATTAATACACTGTAAATATCTATTTAATAAATGAACAGAGGAGGTAATAAAATTCTTAATAGCATATTTACCTTGCATGTGTCTGTTGTTTAGCTAAGACACCCCACATATCACTAAGAACCTGTAAACAGATTTTGAAACACTTTAAAAAGGCTGTGTTGGGAAAAACAATATTTTAACTCAACTGTAAAACTTCTAATGAAAATATAAGTATAGAGATAAGAGAGAACTCAGAAAATAATAATCACAACAACATAATCTTATATTTGTGTAGTATCTGATCAAAGCTAATATTCAATAGCCCTGTTGGGTAGATGATATCATCCTCATTTTGTAAATGAGCAACAAGCTCAGATGGATTCAACGATTGCCCTGTAGGCAGACAACTACTAAGAAGCACTGCAGTCTTGAAACCAGATCTTCTGGCTTCAAATTCACATTCAGTGCTACTTCCACCATGCCAACGTTGTTGGCAACACCTCTCCTTAACAGTACACACAGAAAACTGGAGAGTTGGCTCAAAGGTTGATAATCACCGCTAGAAGCATTCAAAACACAGTCACTGTGCTTTCATACTTAGCAATAACGGGAGGTCATCTAATCTAAAATCCTATCTCCAGTAAAATATTCTCTAAAACACTGCTGACAGGTTGTAATCCAGCCCTTAGAAGAACTACTCAGCTGCTGCTTGAATCTATAACACTTTCCTTATCAGTCGAGATCAGTTCTGGTCAAAAGTCCTACTGCCTGGAATTGGCCATGATCCTAAGGAGCCAGATTGTGTGTAACCTTATTTTCAAGGGGCAGGCTTTTAACACATTTCAAAATAATTATCCGCTTTCCATCTGAATCTTTTCTTCTTTAAACGAAACAGCCTAGCTAATGGTTTTCATCATCTTTCACCACTCAGGATCCTGTCTTTTGCATATGTTCTGGATGGCCAATGCTTAGTATGTTTTGAGTACCCAGTAGGTGCACATCCACATAAAGTGTATAAAAGTGCAAAGCACACACAAAGCCTGGCACACAGCAGGAACTATTAACTGATTAGAGATGAAAAGTGCTGTTGGAGTACACAGCTGAATACCAGATGTAGCCCTATGACAGGGAAGGTGCAGAGCCCGAGTCTCACTCTTCCCTAGATTTTAAGTGGACATGATGTGAGGCTCCTAACAACATCTTTCATCTTTCAGTTCCGTATGTTAAAATGGGGATAACATTTGTCTACCCGACAGGGCTGTCGAATAACCAATTTAAATACTCATGTGAAAATGTTCCATACAAAGCAGAGTACAAATACATAATATGAACAATTGTTATCATACAGAATAGTCTACAAATAAATGAAATTGTGTTAACACAGAAATCACTGGCTACAGATCAGGAAACTTTTAAGGTCTGTCATTTCTTTTTCCATCACAGATTAATTTCTACTCATTCTCTTAAGACACATTTGGTTACAGAGAGCACAATTCTTGAAAGAAAAAAAGAAAGGGAAAATCACACTTCCTTTGACCTTATTTATATCTGGGCTTAGAATTTTATTATCAAAGCCAAGTTGGGGACCTAAACATTTTATCTAGTTCGTCAACACATTGCAAATACTCCGTATTTTTCTTTCTGATTAATAATAAACACAGGAGTTACTGCACACTGCACAAATCACTTAGAAAGGTATATATTAAATATTTTAGGGAAATATTACATTAAAGGTAGAAGCCAGTAATAATTTACACACACAAGTTGTATCTGGGTCAATATGGTCTCTGATCATGTCTTCCAAAATACATGACTATCTAAACTTGAGCCATCCTTTTCTGATGTCTGTTTTATGCTAGCAGATAGAATATTTTGAAGATATATAAATGTCTATCAAAAACTATCATTAAAAAAACATAGAACATGTTATAGTAAGCCCATACAAAACATTGTATCATATTAATATGTGGCCAAGTATATGCAAGTACTATGTAAAAACAACAAAATACTCTATTATAAGAAAGAGCTCTTAAGTGATAGACATACCTTTCTAACAATAGCAATAAACACTACAAGAACAACCGGAAGCAATAATGTCTTTGTGTATCTCAGTGGAGTCTGAAATTCAAAGAGATGTTTTGTTGAAAGAAATATTTTAACCAAACAAAATTTCATTTCAAATAATGAAATAGGTAAATTTCTGAAAGTAGAGAAATATGAACATTCACCAATCTACCCACTGCCTGCCATCATAAAAATGAAGGTGCATTTCCACAGAAATGAACGGCCCCAACATGCTGAGATGGAACACTAAAAATACGGTACCTAAACCCCTGTAAATGTGACATGTTACTGAAGAGATTACTGTTCACTTTTTGCATGCTACTTATCTAACTAGAGAGACCAACTTAATAGTCATCTAAGGTACGTAAAGCTCCTTTAAATGGAATAAGCTTTTCCTGTATATTTTGTGGGGGATAAAAATATTATCCTTGAAACACACGCGCACACACATTCTCTTTCTCTCATGCATAAACAAAATAATGATCGACGTTTGAGGGGAACAAAAGACTTTTACATTTTCTTTAGTAGCAGAAAAAAATAGAAATAAGTTTAATAACAAAGCCCTACACATTGTGATCCTGTGCACCTCTCAGTTATCTCTCCACCCAAAAAAAAAACACTGTTAAAATTTTGCTCTTTTACACTTTACTTTTATGTGTGTTAATTATGGCTTAATAAGACTATATCATTTTATTCACTCCATTATATATCTTAAGCATCTTTCCATGTCAGTATGATATCATGTTAGGAAATAGCACGTTATGGGTATTGTATGGGTGTACCACACAATACACTGTATGGGTGTACTATAATTGGAACATATGTTCCCTGAACTGACACTACTCTGTCTCTACAGCACCGTCCCGATGAATTCAGATACATACAGTGATGCGGAATGGCATGTGGAAACAGCTTTGCTATTTTCTTCAAATTAGCTGAAACCATACTATGCCTCAATAAATTATTTCTTTCATCACATAACTTATGTTTAATACTCTCAGGTTGTAGCAGTATGTATGATGTTCTCAGTAACGTTAAAGAACTTCCACCACATTCTAACTCTCTAATATTTGAAGGAGTCTTGATCCCCTATGAACATGCATTTCAATGTCTTGCAACATATGCTTCGTTTGTTTGTTTCAGCAGGTTTAACACTAAAACTCATATATCTTTGTCAGTCATTGTGTGTCAAAACCATTTGCCGGAACACAATAAATGAAGACTGACAGGCCACTGGAGTAAAGAGTACCTCTGCAGAACACACTCAACTCCCAACGGCTGGTAGATAAAAGTTTCCTGTGTGGTGCCCTGGCATCCACTGGTCTGGAACTCTGGACACTGGGCTAACACAGTGGGATCATGAGGGAAACTAACATGTCAATAGAGTATTGTTGGCCAGTTTCATATACACACACACCACTCTGAAGGAGTGACACAGATAATGTAATTAATCAGTACACATTGATGGTGTTAAAAATGCACATATATACATGTCTGTTGAACTAAACCAGCTCATAAAGTATTGCAAATTAATATTTTATTTATTTAAATATTTATATATTTAAAATATCAAAGTACCTTCCTATGTATTACCTCATTTTGTCTTCACAATATCTGTTTATGGCATGCTACTAGAAACTAGTAAACTATAACACAAGGAATGAGAGTTGCTTGTTCAAGAACATCAAGCAAAATTGCAGGCTTCTGTCTCACAAAACTACTCTCTGCTTTCCTTCTAAATCTCTGAATACAGTTTTAGAAAGAAAAATGCTGTTGGAATGAAAAGCCTGGACTTGATGTTTCAAAACAAATATCTATTTAAATAACCACAAAATGAGTGGAAATGTAAGAGTTTGAGAGCTTGACTAAATTAATGCTATCACAGAAAAATGGCAACTTGAAATGCCTCTGTATTTACTCACCTAGAAAACCACTGCTCGTCTGAATGTGTTATTTCTAAATTATCAAAATGAGTAAAGGCCATATATTCCAGGGAGCTGCACTAATGTAAATAGAAAAATCTTCCTCTAAGCTGCCAGATTTTCCTTTTCCATCAAACTGAGATAACAGCACATAAAGAGTCTGATAAAAGATGAGCACCCTTTATGAAAAATGTATGGACCAAAACCTTAGGAAACAGAACTAGAAATCACATCTTACCTCTTTTTCCATAAAGTCAAACTCCGCTGCACAAGTATACAATAAAGTATCAAAATCCTTATAACTGAAGAATTTTGACGTTAATAAGTTGCCAATATGAGCCTGGTAAGAAATAAAGTTACCATTACATTAAGCCATACACTGCAATAATATATTTTAATTTCAATAGTATCTGAAAATAGTTTTCATTACATTACGCAGTCTACTGTTTCCATACCAAGGTTGCTTTTGTTAAAGAAGGAAATGCTATACCCTCCACCTTCACAGTTCCCTTCTTTTGCTGAAAAGTGATAGCTCCAATGACACCCTACCTTCCACACTCATCAACATCCCAAAAGCTTTTTCCTTTGGGTTTTCCCAGTTTACAGGCTACACAGTATCTCCCTTGCTGGAGCCTACCAGCAGCTCTGGGCTTGAGAACACATACAGACATCTCTTAATCATAAAAGCACAATGGGCTATGGGGTAAAGAAAAGGAAATACTAATTCTGAAAAGGAGATTGAAAAGAGTACTTGAGTGAAGTAGAAATGGGCAGGCATTGGAACAAAAGGTACTTTTTGACTGATAATCACCTCTCACATAATTATTCACATGTTATCAAGCATTCTCACTCACACTGCCACATTACCTCCCACAAAAAGCCATGTGAGGAAGGTGGAATTATTTTCACTTTATAAACAAGAAAACTAGGGCACAAAGACAGAATACATTTGCCAAATGTTCAAGTTCCCTATGGTCTACAAAAGCAATGACCAAAGAAAAGAGGAGAAATTATATCTAGGACAAACCATGACTAAATTCTGTATGATATCTACATGAAGCAGAAGGAACAGGGTAAGAGTAGGAACTAGATGGTGGCAGGTATGTGATGAAGCATTTCAAAATACTGTGTCTTCTTGGGAGAAGAAATGTATGCTGATAAGTTTAAGAAATCAATAGGAAGAATATACGGCACCTAAAATAGCAGAAGAAAACAAATCCCCAAACAAAATGAAAGAAGTCCTAGTATTATAACAATTAGCATATATGTAAAGAGCATAAATTCACTAATTAAGGGGCAGATGCTCAAATTGGACTTAAGGGGAAAAAATCTAATATTATGTTGTCACCAAAAGAAATACTTAAAAGTATGCTGAAAGGTTGAAAATAGAAGAATGGAAGAAGATATACCATGTAAGTTTAAAACAAATCTGTTAGCAATTATGTCTCACAAAACTGAATTCAAGCAAAAAATACATGAAAAGAAACAACAACTATATTATTTATATTATATATATTTAAAAAAGCAAGATTATACATATTGCCAACAAAAAAGCAAGATTATACATATTGCCAACATATCTGCAGTTAAAAACATAGATGCAAAGTACACAGAATAAGAACTGACAAAAACTAAAGGAAGAAATAGAAAAGTTGACAGTGTTCATTGAAAATGTTAAACACTGCCTCCTTGAATAAAAAAGGTGACAAACGTTAACATAAAAGGTGAATACAATCAACTAGCTCACAGAGAATATAAACTTCACAAAGAGAATACACATTATCCTTGAACACAAGTGAAATATTTTTGAATATTCACATACCACGCAACAATAAATTCCAAATATATACATATATTTGATTATAAATGCAATAAAACTAGAAAATAACTAAAAATTGCTTTAAAATTTTTTTGATTAGAAATTAAATATCATAAAACTTAACTTTTAAAAAAATCACAAATAGCCAATGTATAAGATACATAAAGAAGTACTACACACTTATAAGAAAATTTTAGCTTTAAAAGCATTGATCAGAAAATAAGAGAGGTGAAAACAACAGAGCTAAGCATTTCCCTTGGGCATCAGAAGAGAGGAAACAAAAAGATCTAAGAATAAAGACAGGAATTGGTGACAAAGAGAAACACAACAAAACCAAAGAGGACTTTAAAAAGGTATAACTTTAAAAACATTAAAACAACAAACCTCTAGAGCAAGTCCAATGAAGGAAATAAAAGATGCAAACAAAAAGCAAAACGAAAAAGGGAGAAATAACTATGGACTCAACATAATTAACATAAGAAGAGGAGGCTACACAATTTGCTAATAAATTGTAAAACCTAAGTAAAATGGATACATTTCTGGAAAACCATAAAACACCAACAAAAATAAATAGAAAACTTGAATAGAACAAAAAGCATTCAAATATCTGAAAGAGAAATCAAGTATTTTCCCTCCCAAAAAGCCCTAGATTGAGATGGTTAACACAGATGAATTATTAAACTTTCAAAAAAAAACTTTCCCAAGTTGCCAGAAAGTAGGAAAGAAAACAAAACAAAACCAAAAAAAAACAAAAACAAAAAACAAAAACCACAACAGCTCTTCATGGGAGACCAATATTAATTCCAAATCCAAACAAGGAGAAGCCAACCAGAGAACAAAAAGATCACTTCCCATATATGCGTATACACAAAAATTCCAATAAGAATTTTAACTGACTAAACTCAAAAAGCATTATCCATTTGATGACATATATAAAATGGGCAAAATTCCTCTAAGGACATCAACTACCAGAGTTCACTCCAGATGAACTGGAGAGCTTCCTAATGAAATTGAATTTGTAGTAAAAAACCTACACAAAAAGAAAGCTCCAGGCCGTCAGGGCTTCACTGTCAAATTCTACCAAACATTTAAGGAAGAGATAATACCAATTCTACACAAAAATCTCTCTGAAAACAGGAGACAGAACACTTGCAAATAATTTTAGGAGATGACATTACCCTGAAGCCAAAACCAGACAAAATCATTACAAGAAAAGAAAACTACAACGAATATTCCTCATGAATAACAGACGAATATCCTTAAAAATATTAGCCAACCAAATCCAGCAATATAGAAAAGAAATACTACATTTGAGCAGGTGAGGTTTATCCCAGGATATAAGCTAGATCAACACTCGTATATCAAAAAATGTGTTGACTTCCAAATACCACAGAGTGAAGAAACTGGTATTTCCCATTCTCCAAAACAACCTTAAAATTGGACAAAATTATAAAAAAAAAAAACACTCGTATCGCATTCTAGAGATTAATCAAAAGGAAGCAACGACATGGGAAGCATTCATTCATAAAAAACAGAAACTCTGGGTAAAAACAGTGGGAGTCTGTGGCATTTTTAGCTAGGTTGCTCCCATCCACCTCGGTACCACCCCCATCTCCCCCATACTGTTAGTGCAACAGTTCTTTTGAAGGGGGCAGGACGGAGTGTGGCTGGTCATAAAAAGAACCTTCACTACTGGAGCGGGCTGATCCGATTTGGGGCAGACAGCTAAAAGCCTACGCTCCGAGGCACTGTCAGTAAAAGTAGAAAACTCAGTAGGAAATGAAAGGCTGGGTAGTAGCCTTGCCACTCTCTTCCTTTAACCAATGTCAAAGTTAAGAACTTATGAGCCAATGCCCTTGATCAACGTTACATATTTCTAGAAAGACTAAAGTTACAACTAAGTTATTTCTAATTTGCAAATAACATAGTTTTCAGCATCTTTTTCTTGGCCCTGGCATAATTTTAGGCTATGACAGAAAATGACAATAATTGCTTTAACCTGAATTAATACCTTAACTGCTTCATTTTCCCCCAGTGAGGTAAAGAGATTCCATAAATGCAGGACTAGGGTTATTTCCCTTGTCTTCCTGCTCATGATCTGCATACTGGCTGTCACCCACCTTTCAGCTCTCATCCTCAGATGACTTCCAGGATCCTTCCCTAATGCTCCTCCTGTGTATTCTTGCAGCACTCTGTACTTAATTTTTCATCATAGCCTTTATTACGCTGTATTATAACTGCTAGAAATTGTTCTTATTTTCTGAATTTTCTGCTAGACCATACCTTACTCAGTTTTGTATCTCTAGGATACTTTCCATTGTCAGGCACACAGGAGGTACTAAATGAATGAATGAATGAATGAATACATTTTCAACTATAGTTTTAAAGTTTTAAAAATCTTTCCACAGATTGTAGACCACCCATTTAATGGTCCACGTGCTTTCAATCTTTTAAGCAAAAAAAACAACCCTTGTTCTTACGAAAACCTATATGAAAGAGATTAAGGGTAAAGTGCCCTGGGTAAGAGAGGCTAGGAGATGGGGGAGTAGACAGCTCTCAGGGAAGAGTCCTGGGAAGTCCTAGGACTCCACATAACCCAGTTTCAAAACCGTAACGTTAATCTAGTACAGAAAGAAGAAAATCACCAATAAAAATCAATTATAGGAAAAAAAGTAGTTTATTTTTTCCATGTTGGTTCTTGTGCTGCTTTTTTAAATTAAATCTTTGACAGCCTCCTGACTTAGGATGTGCTGATTAAAACACCAAAATAAAATAGGCAAAGCAATTATGGACAGGGAGAATCCTTAAATTTGTAAGACAGACTTCTCCATTTTATCTTCCCTTCAACCCAATACCAAAAGCAAACAAAAATCTTCTCTAAATAAGACTAACTTGGATTAAATTATCTATAAAGGCTTATAAAAGCCTTTTACAAGTAATGACTTGAAAACTGGGGAGAAAAAAGAATGAGACTGTAATACGATCTCCAGCAAAGGCTCTGAAGATGGTGTCTTTACCAGTTAAAAAGAAGCTAGAGAAAAATGTCTGCACAGACCTTAAAATTCGATCTTTAATCTCCAGAGTTTTCCTGCTTTAAAATTTTAGTGTCATAGAAGGACCAATACAATAAGAGATTGTTTTAAGAAACCAATTTTGGAGAATGAAAATCTATATACAATTACATTAACTTTCTATTATATTAAATAGATAAAATAATAGGTGAACAGACTTCACCCTAGAATTTCATTTTAATAGTAATACTTGAATAACTCAATTTATTCTTAGGCTATTCAAGTCAAGTTTAAGCAAAAAATACACTTACGTCATCTGCAATACCAAAAATTTTAGATGTCAAGTATTTAAGTATGACAGTTCCAAATAACCAAAAACATCCTTGAATAACCTAAAAAAAGAAAACAAAAATAACTCTGATGCTTCATATTCCATAGACACAGGCTAGCAAGAAAAAAATAAATGCTTTAATCATACATGAAATATATATTGCTGTCTACAAGACAAAATGCTAAAAAATGCATCTCAATTTAAAATCAAGCGTGTTGCTCAAAATCAAGGGGCAATAACTAAAAACAAAAATATAATCATACAATCTTATCAAAATTAATATATTTTATAGGAGATTTATACAACCACTGCAGTTAAATTCCCTTTAACAGATTTTCATACATGCACTGTTTCTCAGATGAAACATGAGTAATAAATAAAACTGGAATTTTTTAACTACATACCCAGGATTAACTTTAACTTGCTTCATAAAAAGGGCAATTTGGTACATTAAAATTGAGCCCTAATACACTATGAAACTGTTGGATCCCCTGAATTACATAGATCATTTTCTTAAAAGTAAAACATAAAACCAATGATATATTTTAGAGAAGAAAAAACATAAGCATTAAAACAGATTTATTCTTACCCATAAACTAAGTTCAGATACATTTATTTTCAGGAAATGTGGTTTCATTGCCAGAATACCCTGAGTAGAGAAAATAACATAATATACACAGTTAATACTTATAGACATAATTCAAGTACCAAAAAATTCTAAATAATACAGATTCTCAAGTATATAAAATTTAGCACATGGTCGCCTTTCCACATACCATCCACATGCTCATTTCTATAGTCAGTGACTTCAAGGTACAGCCCTATTATCCAAAGTCAATTAGGTGAGTGCATGACTTTTTAAAGTTGAAAAAAGAATCACCATATGTAAATGTCTATGACTGATTTGACATATCTGATTTATCTCTGAGCCAAGAGGTATATAATATTTTCAGAATTTTGGACAGCAGTCATACAGGGATAAGATTTTCCTTTAGCTAAAAATTACTGACTCTTAGGGTAAACAACAAATGAAATTTTAATGGATCAACTAAATACTTCTCTGAAGTATTTTTCAGGTGGTAATGCTCCCAAACTGTATTACCCTTGGGGAGCTAAAACTACTTCAAACATGGCAAAAATATGATTAGAGATCCAGACACAAATACTTGAAACCAAATTAAATCTTTTTGGAAGTTTCTAAATACCTGAGAATACAAAATGTAATACAATTCAGGTTTCAAAGTGATTAATTATAAATATATACAAATGTGTTTACAGTTAAATATGCACAAACATGCTGTATTTCCTGTTATCATTTATTTTAATGCACCAAAATATATGGAATACACATAAATATACTTAATTCACACCTAAGATGCACCTCAGTGTGAAGCATCTAGCAGCATGCCTGACATACAGAACTGAAATGTCCTACAAAATGTACTTAAATTAGATTTTATTTATATGTAATATTCGATTCAATGGTTTCCCTGTCCATAGTACCAAGATTCATGTACTTTATCCTGGGTGATAGCAGTACATGACAAAGTACATATGTAAAACATACAACTGAGTACTTTGTCACCTTTCCTAATAATAAACAGAGTACACAGAAGTGAAGAACTATACTTATTAATCCCAAAGTTATGATTTTTCTTGTTGTTGTTGAAAATATAGCATCATGCTAATTGCTAATTTCTGTAGCTAAGTATACTCAAGGCACAACCTGAAAAGGGTGGTGGCCCAGACTGGGAAGAGGCATATTTTTGAGAAATGCGTTTTTTTTTTTCTTGAGATAGAGTCTTGCTCTGTCGCCCATGCTGGAGTGCAGTGGCGCGATCTCGGCACACTGCAAGCTCTGCCTCCTGGGTTCACGCCATTGTCCTGCCTCAGCTTCCCAAGTAGCTGGGACTACAGGCGCCCGCCACCACGCCCGGCTAATTTCGTGTATTTTTAGTAGAGATGGGGTTTCACCTTGTTAGCCAGGATGGTCTCGATCTCCTGACCTCGTGATCCGCCCGCCTCAGACTCCCAAAGTGCTGGGATTACAGGAACGAACCACTGCACTCGGTCAAGAAATGGGTTTTTAAAAAAATATTATTTGTAAAATAAATGAAAACGGAGGTTTCAAATGTAATGGGTTCTAGAAATTAAGAAACCCCAAATGATCTAAGTAACTTAATTACTCAAGAAGTAGAATATATTCCAATTACAACAGTGCAATAAGCTTTTAAAGTCAGTGGGAAACTAAAGCACATGCACTTTAAACATAAGGAATAATAAGTTTGCAAAACATTTTAATGGAAACCCACCAAAAATGAGGCAGTCTGTAAATTTCAGAAGACTTTTAGACTTACAAAGTCAACCTGCCAGCTGGGCGCAGTGGCTCACACCTAATCCCAGCACTTTGGGAGGCCGAGGTGGGCAGATCACCTGAGGTCAGGAGTTCGAGACCAGCCTGACCAACATGGAGAAACCCTGTCTCTACTAAAAATACAAAATTAGCAGAGCATGGTGGCATATGCCTGTAATCCCAGCCACTCGGAAGGCTGAGGCAGGAGAATCGCTTGAACCCAGGAGGCGGAGTGAGCCAAGATTGCGCCATTGCACTCCAGCATAGGCAACAAGAGCGAAACTCTGTCAAAACACACACACACACAGACACACACACACACAACAAAACAAACAAAAAAATAAAGTCATCCTGCCAAATGTGGCAGAAGGAATTAGATGACCTTCCATCAATTTGTTCTAATTCTGTAAAATAATCTCTCCATAATCTAAAGATGTTCTTGGTAGTGATTTAGCAAAATAAAATTGAATCATCACCTTATTTAAACCATCTGAACAGTCCATACAAGTAGACAAGGGGCAAAAAACAAACCAAAAAAGCCCAAAAACCAAAAAACAAAGTAACCAAGGCCTCGATCTTCTGATCACAGTGGAATGTAGAGGGGTGGCTGTTACAAAGATTGCAATGAGAGGAAAGGGGTTCAAAAAGTGGAGCAGTAGTAGGATAAAAATGGAAAGGAGGAAGGGAGAAGAAAGCATAGAAACCTTTCTGGAATGTTACTAATTTTTCCTTTTTTTGTTCCCCCTGTTTTAGGAGTACTTGAACACCATCACATCTAGAATATTCAGTAAGACACCTAAGATGGTTCCTACAGAAAACCCTCATGAATCCTAAGTCAGTGAAGAAAAAATTGCTAAACCACTAGTTTCAAAAATAGCCATATAAGTGTTAATACTTACCCAAATAATTACCAAAGAAGAAGCATAATAAGAAGTTAATAACATTGAGTTCCCAAACATCAAAACAAAGCAAAGTGCAAGAGAAATCTGGAAAAATCCAAGAAAAAAATATAAGTAGTGCACATAAAACAAAAAACCTTTTTTATTGTGAAAATGCACATGCCCATAATAAACAGAATTCCAACCGTTCAAAAGGGACTATAAGATTAAAACAGCCCATTCTCCATACCACACTTCAAACTCCCAGAGATAACCATCAACAGTTCCCTGTGCCTCCTTCCAGATAACATGTATAAATTCTAGTTTATATATTTTGTTAAACCACAAATAGACACTTACCCCATAAGCTATACTATTTCTTGCTTTTATTCATAGTATGTTTCACAGAGCTTTCCATATGCATGCAAGCCAATCTAATAATACATTCTGCTTAATAACTGGAAAAAGCATTCTATTCTATAGATGTACCCTAATTTATTTAACTAGTCCTCTGAATACTGCTAAACACTTAAGTGCTTTCCACTTCTATTTTGTTTTGTTTGGATCTTCCTAATACAAACACGGCTATGATAGACATCCTTATGTGTATACCTTATGTACATGTCAGTACATTTACAAATAAATTACTAGAAGTGAAAATTGATGGATCAAGGATATACACATTTTTAAATTCAATACAAATATTGACAAATTGACTTATGAAAAGATTGTGCCAATTCACTTTCCCACCAACTGGGCAGGAGAAAGTTCCTATGGATAGATATTCTGGCAGCATTTGATTATTCTTTTAGATATTTGCCAATCCAGTAGGGAAAAAATGTTACTTCATTGTTTCACTTTTCCATTCTTTTAATAGTAGATGAAACACAGCACCTTTTATTCTATTTGCTGGTTATGTTGTTTTGTGTGTATGTGTGAACTGCTTATTCCCACTGCTTATCTGTCTATTGGGCTTTCATTATTTTCCTTAACAGCTCTCTTCAGATATTGCAGAACATAGCCCCAATATCCAGAATCTACAAGGAACTTAAACAAATTTACAAGAAAAAAAACAAACAATCCCATCAAAAAGTTGGCAAAGGATCTGAACACACACTTCTCAAAAGAAGACATTTATGCAGCGAACAAACATATGAAAAAAAAAAACTCATCATAAGTGGTCATCAGAGAAATGCAAATCAAAACCACAATGAGATACCATCTCACGCCAGTTAGAATGACGATCATTAAAAAGTCAGGAGACAACAGATGCTGGAGATGATGTGGAGAAATAGGAACGCTTTTACACTGCTGGTGGGAGTGCAAATTAGTTCAACTATTGTGGAAGATAGTGTGACAATTCCTCAAGGATCTAGAACCAGAAATACCATTTGACCCAGCAATCTCATTACTGGGTATATACTCAAAGGATTATAAATCATTCTACTATAAAGACACATGCACACATATGTTTATTGCAGCACTGTTCACAACAGCAAAGACTTGGAACAGACCCAAATGCCCACCAATGATAGACTGGATAAAGAAAATGTGGTACACATACACCATAGAATACTATGCAGCTATAAAAAAATGATGAGTTCATGTCCTTTGCAGGGACATGGATGAAGCTGGAAACCATCACTGTCAGCAAACTAACACAGGAACAGGACACCAAACACTGCATGTCCTCACTCATAAGTGTCAGTTGAACAATGAGAACACACGGACACAGGGAGGGGAACATCACACAGCGGGGCCTGTTGGTGGGGGGGGTTGCCTAGGGGAGGGATAGCATTAGGAGAAACACCTAATGTAGAAAGATTGATGGATGCAGCAAACCACCATGGCACGTGTTTACCTATGTCACAAACCTCCACTTGCTGCACATGTATCCCAGAACTTAAAGTATATGTATATATATGAACCTAGCCCCTTATCAAGTAAATATATTGTAAATATTTTTCTCAGTTCATTTTTGACCTTTGGGGTATTTTTTGTATTATGGTTAATCTTTATGTTAGTAAATTTATCTTTCATTTCCTTTAGGTCTTTGGATTTACCTGTCATTTAAAAAGGCACTAAAAATAAAATAATCCACATTTTCTTCTAGAAGTTTTATTTTTGATCCATCTATATCAATTTCCATGTGAATTTCAGAATCAGCTTATCAAGCTTCAAAAACTAAAATTTTTATTACAATTACTTTATTCAATAACGTATGTTATTTATAGTTATATCTGTTCAACATTGAATCTTTAGATCCCAAAGCAATACATGTTCCTTCCATTTCTTTAAATCTTCTTTTACATGCATTAGCAAGTACAGTTTTCTTTATATAGATCCTGCATACTTTCTTGAGTTTATTCTAAAGCATACTATTTTTGCTGCTGTTGTATCAAGAATCTTCATATTTTCTGATTGTTTGTATATAGAAATGTTATATTAAATATGCATCAATGAATATGATTTGTTTCCAGTAGTAGTTTATTTGGATTTCTCAAGTATTCAAAATGATATCAACTACAAACAATGATATTTTTACATTTTCCTTTGAATTATCTTTTAGTCAATTGTATTAGCTGACATTTCTCCAATAATGTTAAGTAATAAGAGAGGCAGTAGGCATATTTATCACGCTTCTGGCATTAATGGAAATAGGAAATTGTTCTATTGTTTCATCATTTTATGTGATATTAGTTTTTATTTTGAGGTGTGGGTATCTTAAATTTCAATGAAATATCCATCACTTGATTATGGTCGTAAACACCAAAAATAGATGTTGACTTTTATCAAATACTTTTATAGTATCAAAGGCAATTACTACATTATGGATTTTTTTTTTTTTTTTTTTTTTTTGAAGCGGAGTCTCGCTCTGTCGCCCGGACTGGAGTGCAGTGGCCAGATCTCAGCTCACTGCAAGCTCCGCCTCCCGGGTTTACGCCATTCTCCTGCCTCAGCCTCCCAAGTAGCTGGGACTACAGGCGCCCGCCACCTCGCCCGGCTAGTTTTTGTATTTTTAGTAGAGACGGGGTTTCACCGTATTAGCCAGGATGGTCTCAATCTCCTGACCTCGTGATTCGCCCGTCTCGGCCTCCCAAAGTGCTGGGATTACAGGCTTGAGCCACCGTGCCCGGCCACATTATGGATTTTTTAAACTTCTTAAAATGATAAATAATATTAATAGAATTTCTAATATCAGCACATTTCTGCATTCCTGGAATGAGGCACTTAGATACAAATTTAATTATATAAAAAATCTATCTGAGAAAAACTACACAACTTCAATGAAAGTAATCAAAGAACTTTATAAATATATGAAGCATTTTTCCATGTACAGGAAGATTCCATATTGTCTAGATGTCAGTTCTTCCCAACTTGATCTATAGATTCAACACAATCCCAAAAATGAGCCTAGCAAGTTATCAATAAAGTGATTCTGAAGTTTATATGGATACATAAAAAACCCAGTATAGAGCCAACTCAATACCAAAGAAGAGCAAAGTCAGAGGACTGACACTACCCCACTTCAAGACTTATTATAAAGTGACTGTAAACAAGACAGTGTGGTATTGGTGAAAGAAGACACAAACAGATCAAGGGAACAAAATATAGAGCCCAGAAATAGACTCACATATATAGTCAACTGATATCTGACGAAGGAGCAAAGGCAATACAGTGGAGCAAAAATAGCCCTTTCACAAAAGGTGCTGGAACTAGAGATCCACATACAAAAAAACAAATCTAGACTTACACTTTACACTCTTCACGAAAATTAACTCAAAACAGACAATAGATCTAAATGCACATTGCAAAACTATAATGCTCCTAGAAGATAAAATTGGAGGAAACCTAGATGACCTTAGGTATGGTGATGACTTCTCACATAAAACAACAAAGGTACAATTTATGAAAGAAATGACTGATAAAAGCTGAACTTCATTAAAATTAAAAACGTATGCTCTGTGAAAGACAGGACAATGACTGAGAGAAGGTATTTGCAAAAGACACATCTGATAAGGGACTGTTATCTAAAATGTACAAAGAATTCTTAAAACTTGACAATAAGAAAATGAACAACCCAAGGAAATACGAGCAAAAGATCTTAATAGACACTTCACCAAAAAAGATACACAGATGGCCAAAAAAAGCATATTAAAAGACGTTCAACCAAATTAAAACAATGAGATACCATTACACATCTATTAAAATGGCCAAAATCCACTGTGACACCATCAAATGCTGACAAGGATGTGGAGCAGCAGGAACTCTCATTTATTGCTGGTGGTAATGCAAAATGGTTTGGCCACTTTGGAAGACAGTTTGACAATTTCCTAAAAACTAAGCATACTCTCACCATACTATCCAAATATCACCTTCCTCGGTATTTACTCAAATGAACTAAAACATCCATATAAAAACCTGCACACAGATGTTTAACAGCAGCTTTATTCATAATCGCCCAAACTTGGAGTTAACCAACATGTCCTTCAATAGGTGAAAAAATAAACAGTGGTACATCCATATAATGTTAATAATAATCAAGATCGAAATGAGCTATCAAGCCATGAAAAGACTTGGAGGAAACTTATTTGCTTTTTACTAAGTGAAAGAAGCCAATATGAAAAGGCTACATACTGTATGGTTTCAAACACATGACACCATACAAAAGGCAAAACTATGGAGACAGTAAAAATATCAGTGGTTGTCATGGTTAGGGGGAAGGAGGGATGAACAGGTGGAGCACAGAGAAACTTTATGGCTGTGAAACTGTTCTACAAGATACTACATGGTTGACAGATGTCATTATACATTTGTCAAAACCCAGGCCGATTGTGGTGGCTCACATCTGCAATCCTAGCACTTTGGGAGGCCAAGGCAGAAGGATCCCTTGAGCCCAGGAGGTCAAGGCTGTGGTAAAACATGTTTGCACCACTGAACTCCAGCCCGGGCAACAGAGCAAGACCCTGTCTCAAAAAACAAAACACAACAACTACCCATAGAAAAGTGAGGCCTAATGTAAACTACAGACTTTGGGTGATTATGATGTGTGATGTAGGTTTATCAATTGTAACAAATGTACCACTCTGGTGCAGGATGTCAATAGAGGGATAGGTCGTGCATGGTTGGGGGCAGGGGGTATATGAGAAGTCTGTACTTTCTGCTTAATTTTGCTATAAACCTGGCTGGGTGCAGTGGCTCATGTCTTTAATCCCAGCACTTTGGGAGGCTGAGGTGGGCAGATCACATGAGGTCAGGAGTTCGAGACTAGCCTGGCCAACATGGGGAAACCCCGTCTCTATTAAAAATGCAAAAATTAGCCGAGTGTGGTGGTGCATGCCTGTAATCCCAGCTACTTGGAAGGCTGAGGCAGGAGAATCGATTGAACCCGGGAGGGGGAGGTTGCAGTGAGCCGAGATTGTGCCACTGCACTCCAGCCTGGGCGACAGAGCGAGATCTGTCTCAAAAAAAAAAAAAAAAAAAAAAATTGCTATGAACTTAGAGCTTCTCTGAAAAATAAAGATTTTAAATTAAGAAACAAAAACCACAGTGAGATATCACCTTATACCTATTAGGATGGCTGCCATCACAAGAGCAGAAAATAAATGTTGGTGATTACAGGGACAAAATAGAACCTCATGCACTGTTCAAAGGAATGTAAAATGTATAGCTACTATGGAAAAGTTTGTCAGTTCCTTAAAAAAACAGATTTATCATATGATCAATCCAGCAATTCCACTTCTGGGCACATACTCAAAATAATTGAAAACAAGATCCCAAAAAATATTTGTTTACCCATGTTCATAGCAGCATTATTTACTACAGCTGAAACACAGAAGTAACTCAAATATCCGTGGACAGACCGAATAGATAAGCAAAATCGTGTGTGTGTGTGTGTGTGTGTGTGTATACACACAATGGAATCCAAGGATCCATGGACAGGTTGAATGGATGAGCAAAATCTAGTGTGTGAGTGTGTGTGTGTGTGTGTGTGTATGTGTACACAAAATGGAATCCAAGTATCCATGGACAGATTGAATGGATAAGCAGAATCTAGTGTGTGTGTGTATGTGTACACACAATGGACTATTATTTAGCTTTAATAAGGAAGGAAATTCTGACATACTTCAACATAGAAGAAACTTGGGGACAGTAGGCTAGTTGAAACAGGCCAGTCACAAAAAGACAAATACTGTATGATTTCACTTACATGACATACATAAAGTAGTCAAAATCACAAAGGCAGAAAGTAGAATGGTGGTTTCCAGGGGCTGGGAAGATGAAAGAATAAGGACTTTAATGGGTACAGAGTTTCAGCTTTGCAAGATGAAAAATGTTCTGAAAATCGATGGTGGTGATGGCTGTAAAACAATATGAATGTACTTAATATCACTGAACTGTATCATTAAAAATGCTTAAGGTGGTAAATTTTAAGTTACATGTATTTTACCACAATAAAAAATGGAAACATAATTTTCTGGAAATAATTCTACATATTTTTTTTTTTATAACGATAAGAATTTAGGAATTTATAAAATGATAATGGAAGAAGATAGAAAATAGTAAGTCATATAACAAAGCATGTATCATTTACCCAAGGTAAGTTTTACTACAAACTACGTTGTGTAATTTTATAACTATAGCTTTGAGTCAAGGCCCTCAGCCATAGTTGCCTATGTGACCAGTCAACTCTGAAGGCTTAACATTTAATCTGGTTTACACTACAAAATAAAAAACTATTTTAAATAGTTTGGGAAAAAATAAGCCAAGTCTAAAAAATGTATAATTACTGTCTAACTCTTTCATGATCAAGGATGTAAAAATCCCATCAAAATAACAGCAAACTGAATCCAGCGACATGCAAAAATTGTGTTTAGCCCAGAAAAACAAGTTTATTTAATGCTGGAAAATTAATTAATGTTAATTCATTAGAGTAACAGATTAAAGAGGGGGAAATACACAGAATCATCTAAACAGATGTAGAACAGCATTTCATGAAACTTAACATTTATTAATTTCTTTTTAAAAGTGCTCAAAGCATGATAAGGACATGTTAAAAGGAAAGAGAAGTCAGCTTGAATAGTTAGACAAGTGTGGAACAATTTGAGCATCAACATAAATAACAAAAATAATGGATTACACTGCACTGACTAAAATAGATGTCATTTTCTTTTGGATGCAAGACAAACTGGTAAAAGATCTCAATAAGAATTTACAACAATAGAAACATGAAGGGCGTATAAACATACCAAAAGATGCTCAGCTTCATTATGAATCAGAGCAAATGCAAATTAAGGTTACAAGATACCATTTTACATGAACCAGACTGATAAAATAAAAAAGGATGTAGAATAACATAAGCTGCTATTGGAATAATACATTGCTGTTGGAAGTAGTCCAATCAACGTTAGAAAAACAATTTGGTATTTATAAAGTCGAATATGTACATAATTTACCACCCAACAAGTTTACTACTAGGTAAAACACCCTAGAGATACTCTCAACGTATGTGCCCTAGGAGATAAGTGAAGAATCTACAGCATTATTTAAAACTAAAAAAAGAAGTTGGGGGGGGGGAGGAGAGAACCTAAACGTCCTTCAACAAGAAAATGAACAAATGAATTATACTTTATTTATATGATGGAAAATATATAGCAGTGAAAATATTTGAATTCTAGTTACATATAAGTAGCAGAAATCTGAGTGAAAAATAGTATTTATAAAATGCCACTTGTATAAACCTAACAAAGAATGTGAACATTTAATAATAAAAATATATATTATTTAGTAATCCACGTATGGTAAAGTTATAAAGAAAAGCAAATTGATTATAATTCAAAAAGTCAGAATAGTGGTTACCTCTAGGAGCAGTGAGGGGATGAGCTCAGGGCATACAGGACTTAAAAGTAATGATAATTATGCACATGTACCCTAGAACTTAAAAGTATAAAAAAAAAAAAAAAAAAAGAATAAAAAGTAACGATAAGGTTCTATTTTCCATTTGGAGAATAGGCTCCTGGTTGTTTATTTTATGACTGTGTTTATAACTTCCTTACACATTATAAATGTTCTTTTATATGTATAAATTATTAAGAAAACGAAAATAATGGGATATTATGACAACTGTAAAATTATCAGGAAAAGAAAACATCAAAATTATAAAAACTAATGAGAGAGAAGACAAATGTTTGTTTTTAAAGGACAACCATTCAAGAATATCAACCAACCAGCTTTTGGGTCTTTGTTCTAGCTGTTCCACCAACCTAGAGATCAGTTTCTTTCATGTCTACTCGGCTAACTCCTTCTCCTTTTTCCAATCTTTGTTCTACTCCCCTTTCTCAAGAAGACCTGCCCTGACCACTTCATTTGATTTTTCCATCTCCTACCCCCTGATCTTGGTGCTCCTGATCTGCCTTACCCTGATCTTTCCTCTCTTCTAAAATCTTTTTTTGTATTTTTTTTTTAATAGAGATGGGGTCTCACCCAGGCTGGTATTAAACTCCTGGGCTCAAATGTCCTCTTGCCTCAGCCTCCCCAGTCACCATACCTCGCCTAAAATCCTTATCACCGTCTAACATCCTACATAATTTACCCATTTACTATGTTTATTATTTATCTTTTGTCTTCCCACTTTCCCCCATGCTGTTAGAATGTAGTAATATGAATGCTGGTGTGTTTCACATGCCTGGATAGTTGACACTCAGTAAATGAACTTTTTTTCTTGTTTGTAAAGATATGGTCTTGCTATGTTGCCCAGGCTGGAGTGCAGTGGTGTGATCATAGCTCACTGCAGTCTCAGCCTTCTGGACTAATGTGATCCTCCCACACCAGCTTCCTAAGTAGCTAGTACTACAGGCATGCGTCACCATACTAAAATTTCTTATTCTGTAGAGATGAGGTCTGGTCCTGTTGCCCAGGCTGGTTTCAAACTCCTGGCATCAAGTGAACCCCACCTTGGCCTCTCAAAAGTGTTGGGATTACAGGCGTGAGCCACCATGTTGGGCCCTTCTACTTTTAACAAGCAACTCCTGGATAATATATCAGTCCCAAGTTTCTGTTTCATAAATTATTTCTTTTACTGATAATGCATAAGTTGGGCACAACTTCAATCAGATAATATGACCCAAATTAATTTTTGTGAGTGGTCTATCAAAACAAGGTCTGCTGATTATATCACAATGTGTGAACATTTGTTTTAGTTATGAAATTGTTACAACTAGTTCCAACCATGAACAAATCAAATATTAATTAGGAGTTTATTTTAAGGGCAAACTAAATGGAAAAGAACAATAAAAAATTATTACCATGTGTATATAAATGATCTTCCGTAATTTACACATATCAATGTACCCGACAACGTACACTGCAAATAATGATGCAATCTGAAATTTAAAAAGAAATTAAAAGTAAAAAAGATAAAATGAATAGCCACAAGAATGAAGAATATATTTATTGTTGTTTCAACTGATTTATATCTACACACAGTGAGTTCTTTTGTTTTCCTTTTATCTGCCAATTTATTATTAAATATAGTCAATATATTAATATAGAAAATATTGGTTGATTTTTCTCTCTGATACACAGCTCTCTCAATCATGTGAATTGTCTACTTTGTCAATTGTCCAAAACAATACTCATTTTAATTTCAGGTCAACCCTACTGTCAACATGTACAATTAAAAAGTGCCTTGTCTAATCAAAAAAGACGAAAATGTAATTATAATGTGACAACTAATACATAATTGGGGAAGGTACATTAAACTGAAAAATAATTATGCAATGCATGTGTGCATAAAAATACCTTAATTTCTGCTTGATAGTTACTCTTTACAAGTATCTCCATTAGCATTCTTTCATTAATACAAATATTCAAGAGTTAGTTATAATCAAATTTATCAATTTCAAATTGAGTACTTTAGCTGTAAAGGTATTTTTAATTTTCTTTTCCATTTGGAAAACAATTGTATGTTATATATCAATAATTCTAAGAGTATTGGAATTATTTAGATGAACTGATTAAATGATGATACAGTATCTCTTACATAGAGGTAATATGTCAGACAATGCCTCTATACCCTTCCTCATAGAGAAAGCAACTCAAATTAAATTCTCCCTGTCCTACTACAAAAGCATAGCATAAACAGATTGCAAAATAAACATATAATTTAAGTTTCATTCATCAAGTTTTTTTTATCTCTAAAGCAATCTACAACAAATTTTTCCATTAGTGAGAAAAACAAGTTTCCCTTAATTCAGAGTTACCCATGGAGAATACTGTATTTCTTGGGGTGCCTGATATGACATAACAACTGTGGGGAAGTGTGTGTTATTATTCAACATAAGCCCCACAGGGACCTTCACCTCCACAAAAAAGCAGGCGGTGTCCACTATCAGGAAGCAATGAGAATGCTCCTTTTTCACCCCAAGGGCTAAGCAACACACGGTACATTTACAGGGTAGAATTTTAAAGACAGAATCTCAGAGACAATTTTAAACCAGAAACTGATTGAAAATGTTATCAAACTAAGTTATACAAACGAGTCTACAAGACAAGATCAAAGTAAAAAGTAGTACAAATAGAGCCTATTTTTTAAAATAATAATAAAACCAACTAACTTTACTGAAATCTACTAAGTACCAGGTACCGTGTTAAGAATCATACACATTACTTCATCTGGTCCTATCTGCAACCCAATAAAGTAGGTTTTTTTTTATTATCTCTATTTCAGAAATGAGAAAACCTAAACTAAGAAAAGTTAACTATTTTATCCAAGTTAAAAGGCTACTGAATAGAATTAGGACTCAAATCCAAGTCTAACTTCATTTCCCAAGCAAGACGTTCTAAAAAATATTAAAAGATGGCCAAGCGCAGTGGCTAACGCCTGTAGTCCCAGCACTTTGGGAGGCCGAAGCAGGCGGATCACGAGGTCAGGAGATCGAGACCATCCTAGCTAAAACGGTGAAACCCCGTCTCTACTAAAAATACAAATAATTAGCTGGGTGTGGGGGTGGGCACCTGTGGTCCCAGTTACTTGGAAGGCTGAGGCAGGAGAATCGCTTGAACCCGGGAGGTGAGGGTTGCAGTGAGCCAAGATTGTGCCACTACACTCCAGCCTGGGTGACATAGCAAGACTCTATCTCAAAAAGAAAGAAAAAACAAAAAAAGCAACTCTTCAACTGCTTTATACAAATATACCGGTACAACAAAAACAACAACAAAATAGTAAGCAGGGAAAAAAATGAGTATGTAATTTACTCCCTCTCTCAACAAGCTACCTCCATTTATAATGGGCAAGAGTACATGGCAAGACAATAGATAAATTTCCAGATTGGTAGAGAGAATTTTATAAGAGATGAACTGGTTAGCTATTTATCCTATAATCCTATGTGTCTTTATTCTACGTTTAAGATGTACACAACTATTCATAAAAGAAACATTTTACGTAAGAGAAATACTATAGATAACTTAAGAGAAAAAGTTACAGCACTAGTCCTCTTTTAAGCACATTAACAATACTGAATAACAAAGATAAGCATTCTTACAAATTTGAGATCAATACATGCATTATGTTAGGAAGTAAATAATTAACAATCATTAATAAATAATTCTATGTATTTCTCTACCCTGAACTTTCTTTTGTTCAACATTTCTAAAAAACGTTTTAGAAAAACATTTTTCCTAGCAACTGTTTTAGGACTCAGAATCATAGAACATCTCAGTTATAATTTTATGCAAATGAGTTCACACAGTCAAACATGCTAAGCTTAAAACAGCTTAAAATATAATCAGCTCACCTGAGTAAGAAGTACAAATTGAGCAAACTGCCAAGGAAGCATGAAAAACACATTGGAAATGCAGAGTGCAATCAAGCTTCCTTTATAAAGTTTTGTAGCCCTTGAAAAGATAAAATTAAGTATTAGTAAGTTTAAACACAAAATAATCTAGCATGGCTCCAAACTGCTGCAAATTAGAATCTCTAAATATATATGATCTGGTTATAACACAACCTAAGCATAAAATGAACCAATGGGTTAGAAATTATACCTTCTGATACTCAATTACAACAATTTTCTTTGAAAGGTAAACACCCATTATTGCTAACAATAACACAGAAGGAGGGTGGCTGGGTCAGTATATTCGTGGACATTTTTTTCAAATTATATTTTGGTGAATCCATGTCTGAATATTTAAAAATACTGATTCAACAGATTCATTAGTTAGAAAGGCAGAAGATGCCTATGAAAAGATGATAGCAGTATATTCTAAGTGCTAAGCATTACGCAGACAACTACTGCAAGAATGCAGAATAAGAGCTAAGCGGCTGAGAGAGATTTTGTAAGCTTGTGACATAAAAAGTTGGGTCTGGCAGGTAGGAGAACACAGAAAAGTTAAGTGGAAGAAAAATATGGGGGCCATTCTGAAGCAATCTTTAGAGATCTCACTATGGTACTGACTTGTAATTTAGGAGATTTTAGGAGATTTTAGATTTTAGATGATTTTATCCTCTAAATCTGCAAGCCAACACAAAGCCCCCACACATGTCCATCTTCACAGAAGTGGAGTGTGCATGTTAATATACTGAGGTGATGAAGTGTATGCAGCTTGAATACAGTAAAGACATCCTGGTTAGACAAACCTACCTGGAGCATAGAGCACCATTATGAAATGCCTTTCTTCACTTCTGGAAGTATTCCTTCCCCAAAGGACATCCCTCTCTGCTATTTTCATCCAACAAAAGTACTTTTAAACTCCAGATAACCTTTTAATGAGCTATGAAGTCAACTTATGGAATAAAATTTAGCATTTAAAAATGCAGATCAGCAGAGTGAAACAATATATATGACTATATCCTACGTATGAGCAGTTCTATTCTGTGACACTTTTCAGTTGTGTGCATACACGTATGTGTATTCTAAGCCACAGTGTAAAACTTATTTCTCATAGATCATAGTCCAAAAGTTTGAAAGCCACTGTCTAAAATAAAGCATTTCTCTACTGCTTTTGAATACTAAATTTGATTTTCATTTTATGGGTAACAAGAGACATTAAGATTTCTAAACAGAATTTAGTACCAATCTGGCAGCTGGGTAAAGAATGCACTATGGGGAGATAGGAATGAACAGAAAACAAAGAAAATCCAATTGGTGATCAAAATAGCTCTGACCCAAGACAACAGAAATGGAAACATAAATATTGCCAAGAATAATTAAAAAAAAAAAAAAAAAAGCTAGGAACAATCAAGAAAAAGCTAAGCTGTGCTAGTATTAGGTGATTATATAAACTGAATTTCTTAAAATGCTTAAAATGCAAAACTGGACAAAACCAATTTGTTAAAATATACCACTAACCTTACTTATACATGATTCCTAGCATTAAGGAATAGTCTCTTTTCCAGTTTTATAACAGTATCCTCAGCACTGCAGCCTGCATCAACACTGCTCAGCTTCTTCTTGGCTCCCCCAAGCCATCACCACCCACCACCTCCCTCTCATGTCACAATATGTCAACTACAGGTAGAAACCAAGAACTAAAGGAAATGGCTGCTCTTCCAAAGGAGACAATGTCAGTACTAAGGATGAAATATCAGAAGATGAAGATGGCCAATAGAGAGAAGGTTGCTATGCTTCAGAAAAAAAGACTGCAGTGTCCAAGAAAGCAAAATGAAAGCCCACACTTCCAAGCAAGCAGTCACACCCACACCAAGCAAGCAGGGAGCCATGCCAACTAAGGAGCATAACCAGGAAAGCCATCGCAATCAGAAGTGACAAGCTGCCAATGAAGATGGCGAGGAAGATCAAGATGGGATGGATCTGAACCAGGAGTGGTGAAAGCAGCAGCTGATTCAGCTTCAGATGGCCAGGAATATGAGAAGGGAAATGTCAACCAGAATATAAACAGAGACAAGGAAGACGGCTCTAAAGAAAGGAAATTTCTCTAAAACTTTTCAGCAAAAAGTAAAGACAGGTATGAAGAGGTGGGTAAGGCTGAAAAAGACAATGATAAGAGACTAAAGAAAACATAAAAAGCTTGTCACAGAAGCACCTAGAGCCAAAAACAGAGAAGAATCCAACAGAAGGCAGCTCTTGAAGGCAGGAAGCAGCCACTGGAGAGGCCCCATCCTGGAAGGCAGAATAATGGCCTCCAAAATTATCTGTGCCCTAATCCCTGGAACCTGTGAACACGTCATGTTGCATGGCAAAGGGAAAGTAGGGCTGCAGACAGAATGAAGATGACTAATCACCTGGCTTGACAGTAGGGAATATATCCTGGATTATCCAGGTGGTCCCAGTGTAACCACAGGGTACTCAAAAGTGGAAAAGAAGCTGAAGAGAAAGTTGGAGTGAACTGACAAAGAAGGACCCAATCCACCACTGCTGGTTTTGAAGATGAAGGAGCCACACAAGCCAAGAAATGCAGGCGGTCTCCCAAGAAATGCAGGCGGTCTCCCAAGAAATGCAGGCAGCCTCCCAAGCAATGCAGGCAGCCTCTAGAAGCTAGAAAAGGCAAGAAAATTGATTCTCTCCCCTCCTACTTTGCGCCTTCTGGAAGAGTGTAGCACCTCCAATACCCTGACTGTAAAACTTCGGAGCTAGAGAGCTCCAAGACAGTAGATCCCAGTATGTGGTGACTGGCTACACAGCAACAGGAAACTAACACTACCTTCCATGGTGCAGATGGACTAAAGGAAGCAGCGCTCAGTCCCCAGAGCAGCATCTACACAGCTACTCAGGGACAGATCAGATCAGTGAGTGAAAGAAGAATCAAAGGTTTGCCTTCACTGGATTTAAGACCGGAGCAGAGGTGGAAAAGCAGGAAGGAACTAGAGACTGATGGGCAGTCTGCTGTCTGCACTATACTGGAGAAAAAAGCCATGGTCAAGAATGTGAATGTGGAAAAACAGCATCTGTGGTGGTGAATCAAAGACTCTTATAGCACAACACTTCTTCCAGAGATGTTTGAGAAGGGACCGTTGCTCAACGTGCCTCAGAACCAACAGGGCACAGCTAAAGGTTATGAATTCATAGAGGTTCACCTTATTTAAAGGTCCTAAAGAAGCTTTAAACCCTATTAAAGAGGAGTTTAGGGGACAGCTAGAGCTACACAGACTTTAAAAACATTACCCATCCCACGTTCTATGAAAGTCTGTCTAAAGGCACTACTACATAGGAGACTAAAAGCCATGTGATGGTTCTATGCTTGCTGTAACATTCAGAGGGAAATAGACTGCCCAAAGGGTTTGGCATAACAGACTTCAACAAAGTTCTTCTGAATTCGGAGGATCACTGAAGGGAGTTATCAGTCTGAGTAATCTTCAGATTTTTATCATGCTTTGTTCCATTTATCCATAGCCCCCACTTGGTTTCATTTTTACCCTCCGGAGCAAGGCAGCTACATTAAATACGTGTCAGCAGAAAGGGAGATACCTGTGAATTCTGTGAATTATCTTTTGCCCCAAAGGATTGTATCTTACAGGATACACTACAACAAGACCAGCCTTTACCTTCTTTCTGCTCATTTTCAGGAGGTTATAGTGGTAACAGAAGAAGACTTGAGAAAGTGGAAATGACAGGAGAAGTGAAAGCAAATGTGTTCCTTCTCAAGCAGTCACTGTGGACCACAAAGAAAAAGGAAGAGGAACAGAAGGCTGATAGAGGAAATGATTTTGGTACTATTTTTAAGTTATACTCTTAAAATATTTTTACTAATAACAGGATCATATTGGTTATTTTATTATGTTGACTTTATTATGGAAGATTAAGAAATTCTAGTTTAAATTATTTAATGCAAAAAGAAATAAGGTTAAGTCAAAGTTACCTGAGAATATGAGTCACTAGCAACATTTGAAGAACAAGAAACGGATATGAGAAGCTTTCACGGAGAGGTGGTGTCCACATTACACGGGTACACTGAAAAAAAAAAATTCGTAGTATAGTACACTTGCTGAATTTACTAAGACAGACATTCCAAGGAAAAATTGCTATTTATAAATAAAATAAAATTATTTTTAACAAATAATTTAAATGGCGTGTTGTAAAACAAACTACTGGACTTTATTCCACAAATAGCAAAACTAGCATGTGAAAAATATTACTGACAGAGAAACACGTGGCTTAAGATTATGTAAAGCATTAGTATCATGAATTGCCAACAAGAAAATACCAAAAAAGATGCAACTACATCTTAAAAGGAAAAGGAGGAAAGTACCAGCAAGAAACTGTTCTGCCAAATTTTAGAATATTTTGAGTTGATTATTTATCTATTGTTTGTCTTCTTTCCCATGAATTTCAGCAAAACTGTCCATAACCAGTACTTGAGAACTCTTTGTAGTCATCAATTTTAGTGTTTTCATTCACAGTGCTGCTACAAAGGAATATTCCATTTTTGGTTTTACTTTTTTGCCTAAGCTCCCCTTGGTTGCAAAATATTTAAAAGTAGGCGGTAGAATCAAATTAAGTAACAAAAGTCCTAAAATTGTTAAGCATAAACCTTTCTGAAAAGCTCACTTTGGACATAATTAAGCAATGTACTGTCACAGTTGTAATAACATCATTTTTCTGTATATATACTAAACATATTAGTAAGTTCATCCTTCCATCAACAAAAAACAGCATAGAATTAAATACAAGCAATCTGATATTTTAAGTCACACTAAAATAATGATGTCTTTCAATGCAAGCAGGGGTATCTAAGAGACTCCACAGAATGAAAAAGACCATGTCAGAAATAAGTGTTTCCTATATTTTAGCTCTACCTCAGACTACTGAATATTTCTAGTACTGCTATAGAAAGACTGAGCCAATTTACTCTTTTCTACCAAGCTCACCATCCTTTATGAAACTGACATACATATCTATTTATGAATGAACTACTCCCACAAGGGAATGCTGAAAAGATTGAAAAGGTCTGCTGATAATGTATAATGTTACCAGAATGCAATTTTTAAAAGCTGTTTATTAGATTAACTGGAGAGTTCAATATGATTGACAGTAAGATACATGGGCAAACTGCGTTTCATTGCCCTTTACCATGCTTCGCAGATAACGTCTGTTACAGATTGAAGGTTTGTGGCAACCCTACATCAAGCAAGTCTATCAGTGCCATTTTTCCAATAGTATGTGGTCACTTCACGTCGCTGTGTCACGTTTTGGTAATTTTCCCAATATTTCAACCTTTTTCATTATTACTATATCTGCTATGGTGATCTGTGATCAGTAATCTCTGATATTACTATTGTAATTGCTTTAGGTGCCTTGAACCATGCCCAATAAGATGGCAAACTTAATGGATAAATGTGTGTGTTCTAACTGCTCCACCGATCAGCCACTCTCCCCTCTCTCTCCCTCCCAACAGGCCTCCAAATTCCCTGACACACAACAATATTAAAATTAGGAAAACTAATAAGCCTACAAGGGCCTCTATGTGTTCAATTAATAGAAAGAGTTGTTCATCTCTCACTTTAAGTCAAAGGCTAGAAAGGATTGAACTTAGTGAAGAAGGCACGTCAAAATCTGAGAGAGGCCAAAAGCTAGGCCTCTTATGCCTAACAGTCTGGAATGCAAAACAAAAATTATTAAAGGAAATTAAAAGTGAAACAACCTTATTGCTGATATGCAGACAGTTTTAATGTTCTGGATGGAAGATCAAACAAGCCACATTTCCTTAAGTCAAAGCCTAATCCAGAACAAAACCCTAACTCTCTTCAATTCTATGAAGGCTGAGAGAAGTGAGGAAGCTGCAGAAGAAAAGTCTGAACTAGCAAAGGTTGGTCCATGAGGTTTCAGGAAAGAAGCCATCTCCATAAGATAAAAGTACAAGGTAAAACAGCAATGCTGATGTACAAGTTGCAAGTTATCCAGAAGATCTAGCTAACATAACTGAGGCAGGTGTCTGCACTAAACAACAGATTTTCAGTGCAGATGAAAAAGCCTCCTACTGGAAGAAGATGTCATCTAGGACTTTCCTAGTCATAGAGGAGTCAATGGCTGGCTTCAAAACATCAAAGGACAGGCTGACTCTCTTGTTAGGACTTAACGCAACCAGTGACTAACTTGAAGCCAATATTCATTGACCATTCTAAAAATCCTAGGACCTTTAAGAATTACAGTAAATCTACTCTGCACGTGATCTACAAATGGAGCAACAAGCCTAGATGACAGCACATCTGTTTTAGCATGATTGACTGGATATTTTAAGTCCATTCTTGAGACCTACTGCTCAGAAAAAAGATTCTTTTCAAAATATTATTGCTCATTGACAATGCACTTGGTTACACAAGTGCTCGGGTGGAGACGGATGAAGTGATTAATGTTGGTTTCATGCCTGCTAACACAGCATCTGTTCTGCAGCCCATGAAGCAAGGAGTCATTTCAACTTTCAGGTCTTATTATGTAAGAGATACGTGTCATAAGGTTCTAGTTGCCATAGTGATTCCTCTGATGGGCCTGGGAAAATGAAATTTAAATCTGGAACGGACTAACTATTTCAGATACCATTAAAATCATTCTAATTCATGGGAGGATGTCAAAATATCATCATTAATAGGACTTTGGAAGAAGTTTATTTCAACCCTCATGGGAGACTTAGATGGGCTCAAGACTTCAGTGGAGGAAGTAACTGCAGATGTGGTGGAAATGGCAAGATAACTAGAAGTGGAGCCTGAAGATGTGACTGAACTGCTGTAATATCATGATAAAACTTAAAGGATAAGGAGTTGCTTCTTAAATGAGCAAAGAAGAGTGGTTTCTTGAAATGGGATCTACTACTGGTGAAGATACTATAAACATTGTTGAAATTATAACAAAGGATTTAGAATATGACATAAATGTAGTTGCTAAAGCAGTGGCAGGGTTTGAGAGGACTGACTCCAATTTTGAAAGTTCTACTGTGGGTACAATGCTATCAAACAGCATCACATGCTACAGAGGAATCTTTCGTGAAAGAAGGAATCAATCAATACAGCTAATTTCACTGTTATCTTATTTTAAGAAATTGCCACAGCTATCCCAATCCTCAGCAACACCTCTGTCAGCAGCCATCAACATCAAGGCAAGACCCTCCATTTGAACAACTTGCTGAAGGTTCAGATGATCATTGGCAGTTTGTTTGTTTGTTTATTTGTTTTGAGATGGAGTTTCATTCTGCCGCCCAGGCTGGAGTGCAGTTGTGCAATTTCGGCTCACTGCAGCCTCCGCCTCCGGGGTTCAAGCGATTCTCCCGCCTCAGCCTCCTGAGTAGCTGGGACTACAGGCACCCACCACCACACTCGGCTAATTTTTTTTTGTATTTTTAAGAGAGAAAGGGTTTCACCATGTTGACCAGGCTGGTCTTGAACTCCTGACCTCAGGCGATCTGCCTGCCTCAGCCTCCCAAAGTGCTGGGATTAGCAACTTATTTTTAAATTACAGTATGTACATTGTTTTTTAGACATAATGCTATTTCACACTTAACAGACTACAGTACAGTGTGAACATAACTTTTATGTGCACTGGAAAACCAAAAAGTTTGTATGACTTGATTTATTACGGTATTCACTTTATTGCCCCGGTCTGGTCCTAACCCTGCATATCTCTGAAGTATGCCTGTATGATCAAAATTTGTAAAGTCATCAGTCTCTGTACAAAAACAAATATTCAAACAAGCAAGTATTCAAACTATGCAATGTGCAATTTGAGAATTTTCTTCATACAGACGTCTCCCCCACATTTGTTACCCACATTCAATGACATTATCATCTCTAAGAAATCTGTTTCATTTAATAGCTGAAGTCACTCAGTTCACCAAAACTGAATTACATCCTCTGAAAGTAGGGACAAGAAAACCCAATTACAGGATTGTAATGAAGGGCAAGGTCTTCTCCCTCCAAAATTCTGAGTGTATGAAATGAAATGTCCATGAAAGTGCTTTCTATTGTTTCTCCAATAACACAATGTGCTTTACTAGATCTGGTACAAACATAATTGCCATTTCAGATGATCCTATATAATTTGAAAATAGTGAAGAGATTTGATTTAGTCATGCCTTATGTTTCAACAAGTAAATAGTTTTTCTTTATCTCTAATTTTAAATGTAAAATAAAAATAGTGTGACAGTTTAAAATGTCAATGCTTTTTAAAGGCATTATTTTGAAATTTGAGAATTAAAGGAAATATACATGTGAACTGCTTCAAAAAAGGGTTATACAAATGTATGTTATCTTTAAGTACAAGAAATTCATTTACTGTGAAAATCAATAAAAATCTTACGTTGCAGAAACTGCAATCATCTAGTATATAATTTTTAGCACACATTTCATAACACTGATTATATTGCAACATAATACTGTGTAGATATTAACAACAGGCTTTTATTTTCTGCTTAATAATTTTTAATCATTCACTCAAGAATCAATAACTAAGGAATCTCAAAAATAGCTTAATTTTCCGATCTCTATTTTCAATCTATTAACTTATACTATTGGAAATACAGCATAATCTAATTGATTTATCTTCATAACTTCAAAATAAATAGAAGAACAACTGACTAGAACAACTGACTAGTGAGTCATAAATTGTGGTTAGTATTAGTATCAAACAGATCATGTTTAAGATTTATTCCAAGAGTTTTTACTAGAGTTACTATTTGCTGGATCAATCCTAACTTGCTACTATAATGTTTAGGCTTAAAACAAATTACCCACCTCTGACTGCTGCTTTTCTTAATTGACTATACTATTGCTTTATATTGCTTAATATTAACTATAATAATGCTTTAAACACTATATGAGTGCTTCCTTAAAAGACTGCTGGCACTATGAAGGTTATGCTACCTCTCTTCAGAGAATGTTATAGTTGTTAAGAATCCTGCTAATCCTGCCATCCACATAGAACCATAAAAATGCTAGGTTTAAGAGACATGGCTTGAACATCTTCTGTTTGATGCTACTTAGGGGAGTCCTATTATTTAGGAAGACTCTTAGTTTGGAGCAGGCTTTGAGGATCTCAGGGCGCTGTATCTTGATAATAAGTAAGCCTGGTTGCTTTCTTAGAGTTTTGGTCTATTTTTGTACCACACACGGGTTGAGTATTTCTTATCCAAAATGCTGGGACCAGAAGTGTTTTGGATTTCAGTTTTTCAAATTTAGGAATATTTGCATTTTAATTACTGGAGTTCAAGACCAGCCTGGTCAACATGGCAAAACCCTGTCTCTAATAAAAGTATAAAAAGTAGCCAGGTGTGGTGGCACACACCTGTAATCCCAGCTACTCGGGAGGCTGAGGCATGAGAATCGCTTGAACCTGGCAGGCAGAGACTACAGTGAGCCAAAATTGTGCCACTGCACTCCAGTCTGGGCAACAGAGTGAGACCCTGTCTCAAAATAAAATAAAATAAAATAAAATAAAATAAAATAAAATAAAATAAAATAAAATAAAATTCTAATCTGAATCTATTAATGAGGAAACAATCAGACAAATCCAAATTGTCAGACCTCTACAAAATAATTAGACTCCTCAAAAATGTTAATGCCATGAAAAAAAAGAGAAACCGTTTGAGATAAACTTTTCTAAGTAAAATAACAACTAAATGCAATGTACGATCCTTAATCAGATTCTGGAATCAAAATAAAAGCATCAAAGAATTTATGGGAATAAACTATGAAAATGAGAATATGGGCTGTATTAAGATATTATTGTATAATTATTAGTGTTAAATTTCTCAAGTATGACAACAGTATTATGATGATGTAGGAGAATGCCTTGCTTTTAGGGAATATATTCTGAAGTATTTAGGGGTGAGACATCATATCTGCAGCTCATTTTCAAATGGATTAGAAAAATGTCTGTGTCAGTGTTTGTATAACAGAGACAGCAAATGTGTCAAAATATTAAAACTGGTAAATGAAAGTGAATCTAGAGCATTTCTGTAAGTTTCAATTTGTTCAAAATAAAAAGCCGGAGAAAAAACAGTAGAGAAAAATGGACTTTTCTTGTACTGCCTTTTTAGTACAAGATTTACAGTGGAACTAGACATAGCCCAAGTGAAGATATAGAACAGCTGTTGGCTCTACCGTCACACCTGGGAACAGCTGTATAATTTAGGTACAGATATGCCATAGGCAGAGAGTCTTTGCTGGAACCAAACAACTTCTAACCATATAAACAAGAATCTGAAAAAGCTACAAACACAAAAATGAGTATTTGTTGTGACAGCCACCCCTCCCTCAACCTGGGACACACATAGACATACACACACATGAATCTGGCAGACAAAGGAGTTAGGGAGAGTCAGAACCCAGTGAGATCACAATCTCACACAGCACTTAGGTTCCAGGGCCTTGCCACGGCTGAATCTGCAGATGGATTAAAATTAACTAAAAAGCTGAAAACCAACCCCTTCCCAGTTTAAAGAGTGGTAAGATCCAAGGAATCGTCCCCTGAGTTGAGCACCTGGAAAGCTGGAGAAGGAGGTGGGATTGTAAACTGGTTCAACCATTGTGGAAAACAGTATGGTGATTCCTCAAGGATCTAGAACTAGAAATACCATATGACCCAGCCATCCCATTACTGGGTATATACCCAAAGGATTATAAATCATGCTGCTATAAAGACACATGCACACGTATGTTAATTGCAGCACTATTCACAATAGCAAAGACTTGGAATCAACCCAAATGTCCATCAGTGACAGACTGGATTAAGAAAATGTGGCACATATACACCATGGCATACTATGCAGCCATAAAAAAGAACGAGTTCATGTCCTTTGTAGGGACATGGGTGCAGCTGGAAACCATCATTCTCAGCAAACTATCGCAAGAACAGAAAACCAAACACCGAATGTTCTCACTCATAGGTGGGAACTGATCAATGAGATCACTTGGACTCTGGAAGGGGAACATCACACACCGGGGCCTATTATGGGGAGGCGATGGGGGGAGGGATTGCATTGGGAGTTATACCTGATGTAAATGACGAGTTGATGGGTGCTGACGAGTTGATGGGTGCAGCACACCAACATGGCACAAGTATACATATGTAACAAACCTGCACGTTGTGCACATGTGCCCTAGAACTTAAAGTATAATAAAAAAAAAAGTTAAAAAAAAAAAGAAAAGAAAAAAGAAATCGCTGTAGTTCATTTGAAACTGGAAGTAAACTAAAACAAATTAAAACTATACTACTGCCTTGCTTGGCAGGGCTTCATATGGGATCCAAATTCTCAGTCTCGCTTACTAGGTGCTTGACATAAAAGATGTTACCTTTTTAGGGAAATTGAAGCAAAAATGATGATCTAGTTCAACCTTTATCATTCTTTTACAGAAATTGTCTTGCATAAAATAAAAAGCTATGAGACATGCAAAGTAGCAGGAAAATATGACCCATTATTAAGAGAAAAAAACAGTCAATGGAGTTAAATTCCCAGAAAATGTAGGTGTTGGCATTAGAAGACAGACTTTAAAATAACTACAATAATTAGATTTTAAAATGTATAGAAAAATATTAGTGAGATTAAGAGGTAGGAAATTTCAACAGAAAAATGGAGGCTCTAGGGAAAAAATGGAAATTCTAAGAAGGAACGAAGGAAGAAAGGGAAGGAGAGAGGGAAGTAGGGAAGGAGGGAAGGAAGGCAAGAAAGGAGGAAGAGAGGGAAGAAGAAAGGGAGGGAGAGAGGGAAGGAAGAAAAGGAGGGAGGGAAGGAGGGAGGAAGGAAGGAAGGGATGGAATTTACCAGATAGTGATAATAGCAGACTGCATGCATCAGAATAAAGCATCCGTCAACTCCTAGACATGGTGAGAGAAAATGCCCAAAGGGAGGAATAGAGAGGAAAAAAATGGGAAAAAAAGGAACAGTGTCAAAAATCTGTGAGATAGTATTTTTTAAAAGTTGAACATACATGTAATTAGAATCCCCAAAGGAGAAGAGAGGAAGAATAGGGAAAATAAAGTATTTAAAAAGAAGATCTTGGCTACAAATTTTCCAAAACTGATTAAAAATAAAAACCAATCCACAAAAGTGTTCAATGAACAAAACACGTCTAGGTTTACCACCATCAAAGCAATAAAATCCAAATACATAATGAAAACCTTTGAACAACAGAGAAAACACATTATATTCAGAGGAACAATAGTGAGAATTATAGCAGACTTCTTATAAAACAGTGGAAGCCAGAAGATAATGGAATGGCATCTTTAAAGTGCTGAAAGGTAAAGCTATCAACCTATAATTCTTAATCAGCAAACATATACTTCAAAAAATGAAGGCAAGATAACACTTTTAGACAGACAAAAACTAAGGGACTTCTTGGGAGATCTTTATCACAATGCTAAATAAAATTATTAAAACTAAAGAGAAATTATGTCAGATGGAAATCCAGATTTGCAGGAAGAAATTAAGAACACCATTGAGATGCAAACTGAAATGCCCAGTTGTGAAGGGTGTCTAGGAGTTAATTAGGCACAGGTCAAGATGAGGGGCAGAGGCATACACAGAGCATAGGAATCAGCATGTGCAAAGGCCCTGAGGAAGGAAAAGGAATAGGCCCTTCCGGGAACTGGAGAAAGAAGGACCCATAGGGCTGAAGCAAAACAATCAAAAACAGCCTGAAGAGTGATGTGAGACAAAACCAGAAATCCAGCTGCGGCAAGGTCATACAAGATGTGGCAGGCCACTTTTCTACTGTAGACTGCTTCTCAAATTTACATCAGCAGATATGCTGCTAAGATTAACACACTCTGTTTTTATTGAACTTTTGAAGTTACTGTAAGTTTAATATAATAAGTTCACAAATTCATAGACATACCAGTGAATAGCCTTCATAAAATGATACATCTTGTACTTACACAGTTTCCCAAATTCATGTAAAACATAATTTAAATCATGTCATTCTACTAGTCATCATCCTCTAGAGGCATTCCATCCACTCCAAATAGACCCTACAATGACCTACAGAAATCTGCTCCCCACTCTATCCTGCCTCCAATTATTAACTGCCTGACCTTATCTGCTATCACTCTCTGCTCCCCCTTGCTACTGCCCAAATAAGCCAGTTCTTCTCCTGCTTTAAGGTAGAAGATTATCCCACGTTTACATGATTGTCCACAAGGATAGGAGTCTTTGTTTTACTTATACATCTCAAGCACCAAACAGTACCTGGTGTACAGCAGGCCAAAACCTTACCAACTCTGGAAAGAAGGGAAGAAAGAACGAAAGAAAAACGAAGTAAGAGGTCCACAAATTGGCAAGAAAAGGTCTCTGCACCTTTCATTTGTAAAAGATAAATTATAGTGATGCCTTCTTTGAAATGCTACTCCCCTACCGAAGAGTTTTGTGTTTGGAGAGATTAATGGGGAATCAGGAAACTTGTAATCCTCTCTCTGCAAAAAGATGCGCAGTATTGATCTGGGCAATGATTTCTTGGATAAGACTGCAAAAGCACCGGCAAGGAAAGCAAAAATAGCCACATAGGATTGCGTCAAACTAAAATGCTTCTGCACAACAAAGGAAATAATGAACAGAGTGTAGAGTCAACCCGAGGACTGGGAGAAAATATCTGCAAACGATGCTTCTGATAAGGGGCCAATATTCAAAATATATAAGGTACTCAAATAACTCAACAGCAAGAAAACAACTCCATTTTTAAAATGGGCAAAGAATCTGAAGTCATTTCTCAAAAGGAAAGATACCAATGGCCAGCAGATATAGGAAAAAAATGCTCAGCTTCTCAAATCACAGTGGAAACTCAAATTAAAACCAAAATGAGATATCAACCTACACCTGTTAGAATGGCTATTATCAAAAAAGACAAATGATAAGTGTTGGAGAGGATGTGGAAAAAAGGGAACTCTTGCACACTATTGGTAGGAATGTAAATTCATAGTCATTTTAGAAAACCATGTAAGTTTCCTCAAAAACACTAAAAATAGAATTGGCAATCCCACTTCAGAGTACATATCCAAAGGAACTGAAATCAGTACATCAGAGATATCTGCACTGCCATGTTCATTTCAGCATTATTCACAATAGCCAAGCAACCCTAAGTTTCCATAAAGAGATTAATGAATCAGGAAAACGTGCTATACATACACAATGGAATATGACAGAACCTTAAAAAAAGAAGGAAATTATGTCATTTGAGACACTATGAATGGAACTGAAAGATGCTAAGTGAAATAAACCAAGCACAGGAAGTAAAATACTGTATGATATCAATTATACGTGGAATCTAAAAGTCATTCTCACAGAAACAGAGAACAGAAAAGTAGTTACCAGAGGCTCAGGGGAGAGAGGGGTAATGGGGATATGATCCAAGGATATGAAGTGTCAGTTGGGCAGGAGGAGTAAGTTTTAATGATCTACTGCTCCACTTGGTGACTACAGTTAATGTATTGCATATTTCGAAATTGCTAAGAGACTTTTAGCATTCTCACCTTAAAAAATGCTAACTTGGTGAGGGAATAGATATGTTAACTTACTTGACTGACCCTTCCTACAATGTATACGTAAATCAAAACATCACATTGTACCCCATTTAATATCTACAATTATTTGTAAGTTAAAAGAAATAATTTTTTTAAATACAAGTAAATAAAATCATCTCCCCGCTTGGTAACCTTGAGCTAATCACTTAATGTTTAAGTGCTTCCATTTTTATGATATTGGGATATTTACTACATATCTACCATATAAGAATAAGGATTAATGAGATTGTTTTCAAAGTGTTCTAAGAATTCTTTTCCAAATCTTATATAAATGGCATAACTATGTCAATGAGCAATTAGGAACATGTATGTTTATAGTTTAGTCTCAGTTCAGTGCAAAAATATTTAAGAAATATGGGTCAGAAATATGTTGTAGGCCATAAAAATGGTTTAACTAGAGATGAACCCCAAAGCAATCCTTTCATTCACTTTGAATTACTTTTGGAGGCAATCCGTTCATTTACTTTGAAGTACTTTTAGGGGCAATCCTTTCATTTACTTTGAATTACTTTTTAAAAAAGTATTTATTTTTTAAAAATACAAAGTAAGGAATTTCCTCTTCATATGTGTACATCTTTATATATGTGAACATGTTTTACATGGAACAGCATCAATCATGCTTCACAATAACTTTTTTAATCTTATGAAAAAGCTAAACAATCCTGTTTCACAAAAAAAGAATTTCTAACAATCAAAAAATTAGAGAAAAATACTGTATTCAGGTTTTTCTTAATACACATTCACGTGCTTTCCAATCAGCAGGCCAAAACCTTGCACCATCAACACATGTTGTGTGCATACTGTAAAAGAAAACATTTTAAAGGCAAAACAAATTTGCTAGCTTTTATCTTTGCAAAAATTCTCAGTTGCAACAGAATGAAATTTACTAAAGAAGCTTAATCAATGAAAATGTCTGCATAGTTGTAAAACCTCAACATTACTGATCATTAATATAAGCCCTTTTATTGCATTTTACAAGTTTCAGATTTGAAGGTTTTAAATGTGTTTTAAATTATTTATTTAATAATCGATTAAGCTATTCATGCTACACATTTTATAACTGCTTTGTTCAGGCAAAATGTTTCCCTTATAAAACCACAGGAGGAAAAAGAAAATTTTAAAAAAGTATACCTATGCTATCTTAGCATCTAGTACAGAGCAAACTAAATAATGGAAATAGAACTTAAATGCAAGAACAATTCAGAACTATTCTTTGCAACATAAACCAATCACTCATGTGATCAAAGTAACTCTCCTAAGAAAGTAAGGTACCAATTAGTAACCCACTAGCATTTCCAGAGAGCAATGCTCTATAAAAGCTCACTAAATACATAAATAGGTACTACCAGAATAAATATTTCTGTCCATAGAAAAAGTATATGCTTAAAAATCAGAAAAAAATAAGACTCTGAAAATCTCATTACCTAAAACCAAAATATGTTGAGTTTTCACCAATATTTTACCCAAAACTGCAGTTTATGCTCTCAATTTTAATGACATTACCTGTATTTTCACAAGTAATTTTACATGTAAGTAAAATTATCTACTTATTTCAGTAAAACTGAAATTCTAATTCTAATGATATTCAGTTCACCTTTTCCTAAAAAAGTGATGTCTAAGCATGCTTTTCAGCTATACCAACTAGCTGAAAAGTATCAAAAAGACAATTCATCAGCCTGAAAAGCCAACTGAATAGTCTCAATTCCATTGTTAAAATTTAAGAAAACTTTGTAAGGAATGTTGTTCAAGCCACATGAGATTCAAAATTATAAGAAAACATAAGACCAAGAATTAAAAACCATGGTATACACTGAAGGTAGCATAACAGACCTGTGCGCTTTACATACAGTGGTCTTTTTGGTGGTCTAGGTTTCAAAATTTTGAATAACCTCTTTCCTCTGATACCTCATTGTTAACACACAATGCTTCTTTCTTCCATTATTAAAAGGTTATTTCCCCATTTCTTAGGTCATTCTCACAGAATCTGTGGTTCAAGGCGCTTCATGGCCCACACTATCACAACATGCAGGATCCACAGTCAGGAAAAGCCAAAACTTTTTTTTTTTTTGAAACACATAATACACCAATTAACTGATGTCATGTTGCAACCAGTTGTCAAATCCTCTAGCTTTACATTTCTGTGATCCTAAATATTAAGAACATATTAGCTAAGTATCCATTAGTAACTCGCTGACTAAAAGAAGTCCAGCATTCACTCTGCATTATGTTTGGAGATGATCACTCTTACAGCACATGTTAAAACATGTGCATATTCAAATACAGAGGCATTGAGTGTATAAAATGCATGGAAGGACAAAGTCACTTCACACAAAGCAAGCTGACCTTTATTCTTTTCTCCCTCATACAAACATTTATCATGAAAGAAATGTACACAGAGGTGTATTAGAAATTCATGTACAACTATGATTAACCTAGAAACGTGACTCTGAATTTACATTAGAATTTAAGCTAATTAGTCAGTAACAGTAATAATACAAGCTAACAATTACATAGTAGCTACCACGTGCCAAACATTGTTCTAGGCATTTACACATATGAATTTACTTAGTCTCTGCAATAATCCTACGAGGTGGGTAACATCATTATGCTCATTTACAAAGAGGAAACTAAGGCAAAGAGAGATTAAATGACTTGCTCAGGTCACAGAGCCACTAAATAGCAGTCAGGATTTGAACCCAGGCAACCTGGATCCAGAGTCTGTATTTTTTACAATACTGTTCTCTTTAGAAAGCCCTTAAACACTCAAATATTTTGCAAAAAGTACTTAAAAGAGTATCAAATGTTAATACATTAAAATAAGAAAATACTGTGTAGCTCCTGCAACAAAAAGTTATCCCTACAAAAGAAAGTGATATCGATTACCACCTACTTCTATTATAACTAAAACGTTAGCTTTCACAGTTTTAAAATTATACAAACAATTGATACTTGAGGGTAGGTGTGGTGGCTTACACCTGTAATCCCAACACTTTGGGAGACCAAGGCAGGAGGACTGCTTGAGGTCAGGAATTAGAGACCAGGCTGGGCAACAAAGAAAGATTGCATCTCTATAAAAAAATTTTAAAAAATTTTAAGAGTGTGGTGATGAGCCCCTGTAGTCCCAGCTACTCTGGAAGCTGATTCTGAGGCAGGAGGATCACCTGACCCCAGGAGTTTGAGGCTGCAGTGAGCTATGATCTACCACTGCACTCCCGACTGGGCAACAAAAAGAAACCCTGTCTCAAAAAAAAAAAAAAAAAAAAGAATTGATACAGTTGATACAGACCCACTATTTCATCAAATTACTAAGCCTTATATCACATAAAAAGTATAATGGTCATGAAAAGTTAACTTAAATGAATGCTAGTGTTTAAATTTTGAATCAAAATGATAAGATCAAACATTGAAAGAATGCCATTATAGATTAAATTTAAAGAAGAAAACTGCATTGCCAGGAGTAATTCTGAGAATAGTTTTTGATTACCTACCTCTCCATGATTGAAAAAGAAGCACAACACTGTAACCAGGCCTCCTAATCGGCTGCCACTGGAAAAGAAGAAAACATAACTCAAATAACAAAAATTCAGGTCAATCCTAAGAAAAACCTTAAAACACATAAGATCATAACCTCTGGTATTATAAAAGATTTTAGTCACACTAGAACTCTCCGATGCTTATTTACAAAATAGTTTATTTCCTCCAAAGTTTCATTAGTCAAAATAATCTTTTTTCATTTTTAAAAAATCATTTGCTAACTTCAAAATGTATAGACTCAGAAAAGCATGCAAACTGAAAGGGAATAAAAAATTCTTACTAGTCATATTATTTAGTACATCATGCAACCTGATTTTTCTGTTTATTTTCTTTAGTACCTCATATTTATTTATGTCCTTCAACATTTCTCAAACTGCTTTCCTTGGGACAGATGACATACATTAGGAAAAAGGGTGAGAAAGATGTGCAAGGAAAGCGATCCATGGTCATGAGGATGGAAAACCCCACACTGCCTACTAGCTCCTAGAAATTCACAAGGCACTTCCACACATTAAAGATTTAATTTCATATTTCCCAAATCCCATCCCCAAGCTACTTTTCTGCAGAATACAGAATGCCAGTTTATAGATCAAGTTTTATGTTTCATTTGTTTTCAAAAATTGGAATAGAACACAAATATCAAAGTATGACAATCAGGATTATAACTCTAGGTAAAAAATTAAAATGGTATAATCTGATTTCTAACAATTAACCTTCATTTGCTCAGCTAAGAGTGAAATATGTTCCTTACTGTCCCCGAAGTCTGGGTAGGGGACATAAGGTTTAGGTTTATTTCATCATGTTCTGCATCTTTACTCTTGAGGTCTTCTTACTCGTTTTAGCTCATGCTGCTTTCTCATTATTCTACCCAAATATTCTTCCTTCTTTTTCTCTAAGTATAGGTATACCACAGAGAAGTCAGAGAGGAAACAAAGAACCAGATGGTATAGGCATCAAAGGCCCTGTATTTACTCTTGTGATGTATGAATGAGGAAAAGAGGAAGAGAGGCAACGGCCAGCAGGGATAACCCACGTAGGGAGTATCCAGAAGGAGACAGGTAGGGCTGCGACCCAGCACAGGTGGCCTGTTTGCCTTGGCAAAAGAGGAGGAAGACTGCATATTTAGTGGCAAGTACTTTGTGGAGTTTCCATGTTCCCCACAGAGCAGAAGACACAGCCACTTGCTGCTAGAGAGAAACAACGGCAGCATTAAAAGTTTGAGGAAAGACAAATGTCTGAAACACCACTCACATTTCAGGAGAGTGGTAACTGGGGAAAACAAGTGCTGCTGGGATATCTTAAGGGAACAACTGAGGCTGCAGAACACACATCTATAGGGTCACTAATCATAAGACTGTGATTTTTGCCTACCAATTATCAGCCTAGAAAGTACAAATGAAATATAAAGAAGCAAAGAAACTGAGGACATTGGCCAGAAAGTGGCTGAAGTGATGGATCACTGAAATAAGAGCATCAGATAGAGGAGCTTAGAAAGCAGTACAGGCCAGGAAGTAGAAGCCAGGGTTCTCTCTTGAAAGGTGCACCACATCTTCTTCAAAAGAGAAGCATACAGGCTAGGCCCAGGCTTCATCACAAGTGATTAGACATTAGAAAGGTTAAGACAGAGTTAAGCGTTTAAAAAACAAATAAATACATTTTAATGTTTTGAACTTACTCTAACAAGACAAAAAAATATAGAAGTTTATAGGGAAAAACGTGATTTTTCTCTTGCTGCCCTCTCCCAATCCTATTCACCTAAGAACATTTTAGTACATGTCTATTCTTCCAAATCTCTCTAACTACCCAAACATATATTTTCTATGTGATCATATTAATATCTGAAATTTTTTCCTTTTCTAATTATTCTAGCATAAAGATTATTCCTAATCAATATATATGTAATAACCTTAGAGGGATTATTTTTATAGATGGCAAATACTGTATAATACAAATATATTTATTTAGCTCATTCCATATTACTGGACATAGAAATATTTTTCAATTTCTGGCTATAACAAAAAACGGTTAAACATCCTCGTACATGTAAATACTGGTGCATCTGTTTCGGCAGGAGGGACCTAACTGTGAGACACGTGAGTCAAAGAATGTGAGCTGTGCCCGGAAGCACTGCAGCAGTCCGCACCGTCATCACAGAGGACGCTGGAGGTCGTTTCTCCACCCCTCCTGCAGCACCTCATGTGCTTTTCAAATTTTGTCCTTAGATAGGTGAAAACCCTTTTCGCACTGCTTACTTGTATGGAGCATCATTTTAGTGTTTTGTTTTGCAACATGCATCTTCTCTTCCGTGAACTGCTTATTTACATTCTTGTCTATTTTTCTATTAGACTATTTCCCTACTTAAAAATTAAGGTTATCAAACCTTTGACTGTCAAATGTGAAAATAACATTTAAAAGCTGTCCAAAAAAACAACCACTTTAAGCCTTGAGGCAGATGTGACTGTGATGTGAGTCACACATGGTTACAACTTCCGTTCTTAGATTGTAGATTAACTTGCTTTCTCATTTTTCTTGTTCAGCACAATGACTAGAGAATTAAACAATGTCAGGCACCAAAACTTCCTACTTTTTTTTTTTTTTTTTTTTCCCCAGAGACCAGGTCTCACTCTGTCACCCAAGCTAGGGTAGAGTGGCACAATCATGGCTCACTGCAACCTCAAACTCATGGGATTCAGCAATCCTCCTGGCTTAGCCTCCAGAGTAGATGAGACTACAAGTGTGAGCCTGACTTCGTAGTTAATAACCCGTTATAGATTAACTTTCCCTGTGTTGCTTTACTTTGCTTAGATCAGACTATAGAAAATCCATCATTAGGCCGGGCGCGGTGGCTCACGCCTGTAATCCCAGCACTTTGGGAGGCCGAGACGGGCGGATCACGAGGTCAGGAGATCGAGACCATCCTGGCTAACACGGTGAAACCTCGTCTCTACCAAAAAAATACAAAAAACTAGCTGGACGAGGTGGGGGGCACCTGTAGTCCCAGCTACACGGGAGGCTGAGGCAGGAGAATGGTGTAAACCTGGGAGGCCGAGCTTGCAGTGAGCTGAGATCCGGCCGGCCACTGCACTCCAGCCCGGGCGACAGAGCAAGACTCCGTCTCAAAAAAAAAAAAAAAAGAAAATCCATCATTATTATACCCTCTGTTAAAAAAAAAAGTTAAATGTACCCTTCCCCAAAAGAAATACCACCTATAACCCATCAAACTGCTGTGACTATGTGCCAACCTGTATGAATAATGTTGTATTTCTGCTAAAAATTTCTGTCTCTGCCTATATAAATGAAACCTAAACTTCCCTGCTTCCAAAGGCAGACTTCATTCCTTTGGAGTTGGTGTTCCTGAGTGGTCCACCCTCACACTTTGTGCTTGAATTAATGCTCTTTAGATTCTGATATTTTTGATTATTTTAAGTTAACACACATGTGTGACGAAGTATTCTAATCCATTTGTGGTGTATGCTGTCAGAAAGAATTTTTAAACTTTTACTTATTTAAATATGTTGATATTTTCCTTTATTTCTTCTGCACTTCCTGTCTTATCTCTGAAGGTCTTCCATACCTCAAAACTATAGTCTCCTAAAATTTCTTCTAATATTATTAATTGCATTTTCCACTTAGCTCTTTCACCCTAATTTTGTTCTCTTTGAAATAGCCAATTATATTAAAAACATTAAATAAACATCCCTTTTACCAGTGAATGAAATTCAGCCTTTATCTTATATTAATTTCTTACAATGCTAGACTCTGTTCTATTTCATCCAACTGCCTTAATTCTGTATTTTTTTGTATCACACTATTTCTATTACTGTAGCATTATGGTAATTTTAACGCATGATTTTAAAAAGCTCCCCACCCCCAACTACTCTTTTAAGATTTTTTAGGTAAATCTTACCAACTTATTCTTACATACAACGTCTGAACCAGTCTCCCAACCCTGCTCCCCTACCCAAGAAAGAAATATCAGGCTTCTGATCAGAATGACATTAAATTTATATATAATTTGGGTTGGGAAGGACAGTCATTTATATGATAGCCATTCAGTTAAACAGTATATCTCTTTCCATTTACTCAATTCTAAGTGCATTCCCTTAAATAAAATGTTTGGGGCCAGGCACGGTGGCTCATGCCTGTAATCTCAGCACTTTGGGAGGCCAAGGCAGGTGGATCACTTGAGGCCAGGAGTTCCAGACCAGCCTGCCCAACATGATGAAACACTGTCTCCACAAAAATACAAACAAACAAACACACAAACAAACAAAAAACATTAGCTATGTGGTGGCGCACAACTGTAGTCCCAGCTACTAAGGAGGCTGAGAGTCAAGAATCATTTGAACCGGAAAGGTGGAGGCTACAATAAGCTGAGATTGCTCCACGGCACTCCAACCTGGATGACGGAGTGAAACTGTCTCAAAAAATAATAAAAATTTTTTTGGACAAAGAGTTAAATACCAAAAGATAAAACTTCTAGAAATACAAAGAGAACATGACAAAATCTGATCACAGTGGAGAATTTTAATTCTTTCATAATCTGACAGGTCAAGTAAGCTAAAGGAAACAAACTAGGGATTTGAAGGAGATAATCAACAAGCTCAATGTGACTATACGGAGATTACACATCATTTTCTATGTCACTGGAACATCTAGTTGTAAAGGTACCTCATTCTCTGATTAGAATCTAAAACAACCTAAAACACAAGAAAGATAAGTTTTTTAAAAAATGACACGGGGAATTTAGTGTAAAATTTCATTTTAAAAATTCCCTGGAACAACAAGGAATCAAAATGGAAATTTAATAACTTTAATTTTCTAAATGGCAGAATAAAGGTAGGGAAAGAACAAAAGACTCACAAATCCAATTCCCTGACGAAATCTCAGGATGAGGTTTGCCTAAGAAGTCGCATACCCTCACTCAGTTGCCATATAACCTGGGAGGCTCTGAGGTTGGACAATTTCCTGAGGGCAGAGCCACTGTGACAACATTCCTTTTTCACCAAATTACTAAAATACAGGTTACGGTCCAACATCTTCCATGAATATGGGCTCAGCTTCGCTTAACTAACAAAAGAGGCAGATTTTTTCTAGTACACTTTGGGGAACTGCAAAGCTAGAGGAGGAGAATAAAATTTGTTTATCTCCAAGGATGTTCTGAGTTAGAATCACTGTGAAATTATGTGACTTGAAACAAATCTAAAATAGTGTTCTCGATGTCCACTCTCTCACCCCAATCCATAGAGGCTACTACGTAAGTCCTTTTATTTTGCTAAACAGAAAAGACGTAGCAATCAGAATACCTAAAATTAAATTTTTTTTTTCCCACTATAGTTGATCAGTTGATATTTTAGCATTCCCTAGTGGTTAAAAAAAAAAAGTCTCTTCTGCAATATTACTGTCAGAAAATATGAAAGCTCCTATTGTGCAAATTTTAAAACATTCTAAGCTTGCTAAACATTTACCGCATTTACTTATACATCTCATTCACCTAAACCTTGATTTTTCTTAGACATAAAATGAGGGGATAATGAAAAATAAAGCTAAAAAGGATCTAAAAATACTTTCCAGTTCTAAAATTTAAGAATTTTATAATTCTCTTCTTTCCCACCTACTACAGTTGTATAGATTTAAATCAATTATTAAGTTTTGATAGGTTTTATTAATCATTGAGATTTTTATCTCTATTTACAAAAATGATGAACCATCCAAAGTTAAACTTTTGAAGAGAAAAAAGCAATCAGAGTTAATTCAAAACTATATTAAATAACTCTTACGAGTAAGCTTTCTTATTGTTGTATAAATGCTTAAGAAAGAGAAAATGGAGAAAAATTTGGAAATAACCAAATTAAGATAATTTCCAATCTTAAGTTGGAGATTGAAGGCTTGGGCACCTTCCTAGCCCAATGAAGAAATGCCAAGCAGGCCTGGTTCAGAGCTGAGAACCTTCCCCTATACTCACGGTGGCAGGGGGCGGGCGGGGGGAGATTCACTGGTTACTAAGGAAAGAAATAGGAAAGAAAGATGAGGAATGAGGATAAGAATCAGGAAGGGTGAGAAAAGTTCTCAGCTTGGTCCTTTCCAGTCTGTTTCAAGCAAGTCATTAATGCCTTTAACTCTCTATCTGCCAGTTCTAACAGAAGTTATTTATTTATTAGATTGTGAACTCAATTCACCCATGGTGCCTAGTACCAAGCCGTGTCCATGAAAGACAGTGAAAGGGTATCTGAAAACAGAACTATTCAATCAAAAGACTGCTGGCATTCCTTTTCTGAAAGCTTGGAGCCAAACACACCACACCTCATGTCATTGTTGCTCTCAGTACTGGCCCCAGTACCAGGCAGGGCCATGTGTTCAGGTGAGCCTCTGCTCTGACCCAACCACCACACTCCTCAACTCCTATGCAGACCTCTCCACTGTGTGTTCCGGGCCCTTCATTCCATGGTGAACAACTACCTATCCGACACCCACAGCCTCTTCCCAGAGGCTTCCTCCTTCTCTTGCCTGGAAATACCACTCTCCTCTTAACGAATGCTTCCCCTGGAGCCTCCCCAACAATTCTGTGTCCTAGTATCCCAGAGTCTGTCTATTTCCCTCCATCCCACCACCGCCATACCAGCCCAGGCTCCCATCCTCTTCCCCTGGGCTACTATAGCCTCCGACACTCCCTACCCAAAGCCTGCTCCCTCTATGCTGCAGAGTGTGTTGTCTTTAACAATGAATGGACCCAATCCCACTCCCTCCACACAACCGTTCAATGGCATCCCACTGCCCACAAGGTCAAACCCAAACACCAAAACATGTAAAAAATGCCTCGCAGGATCTGGCCCCTGCTTACACCTCGACTCCTTTCACTATTCTTCCTCCTACCCACACTGTGTTCTGCAGCTGCACTGTCCTCATCAGAGTTCCTCAAATGATAAGACCACACTGACAAGAGTGTGCAGAGCAGCCTGGGAGCAAGACCAGTGGGCAGCAGAGCCCCATGAGCTGATGCAGAGTCATCCCAGGGTGATGGGCTGGCAGAGAAGTGGAAGGACGCCAGAGATATTCTGAAGCAGGACAATAATAATAGGATTTTGTGACTACTTGGATTACAGAGGAAAGAGGAAAGTCATGGCTATCTCCGAGAGGTCAGACTGGGCGTTAGAGTAGACAGAAGAGTCATTTGCTGAGACAGTGAACACATAAAAAGGGGAAGGGTTTGGAGAAAAGATGCCAATATTGCCAACGAATAACCTTCATCAATTTATGCATACTAAATAAAAATACTTATATTTTAAATATTCATACACAACTGTTAGACCAAATGGGTTTGATTAAAGATACGTTAGCAGGCCAAGTTAATAGTACATTCAAAAAAAAAAAAAAAAAAAAGGCCAGGCACGGTGGCTCACGCCTGTAATCCCAGCACTTTGGGAGGCCAAGGCGGGTGGATCACAAGGTCAGGAGATTGAGATCATCCCGGCTAACACAGTGAAACCCCGTCTCTACTAAAACTAAAAAATAAAAATAATTAAAAAAAATGGCCGGGCGAGGTGGCAGGCACCTGTAGTCCCAGCTACTCAGGAGTCTGAGGCAGGAGAATCGCATGAACCCGGGAGGCGGAGCTTGCAGTGAGCTGAGATCGTGCCACGGCACTCCAGCCTGGGAAACAGAGTAAGACTCTGTCTCAAAAAAAAAAAAAAAAAAAAAAAAAAAAACTGTAGCTAGAAAAGTTTGAGAAGGTAGAATTCACAGTCTATTTCAGATGTGTTTTTGGCCAAAAATCCAGCCTGTATAAGCAGTAAATGCTTGATTTTTTGAAAATAAAGAATAAGAAAATATGCAAAACAATGGAAGCAAAACTGGCATGAAATTTAAGAAATTCAACCTTTCCTTAAAACAGGTGGAGGGCAGTGGAAGAGTGGAAAATTAATACAAAACGCTCTTCCATTCTACTACAGAGCCTAAGAATACTGAGCACTTCATAGGTAACTTGGTTGGATCATGGGAAGAGACGGTAGGAAGATTAACTGTGTTAATGATGACTGCTCACTTCAGATGTAAAGTGGGACATCAAGCAAAATTAAAATTTGACATACAGACTAATCTTCCAGGCCCTTAGGGCTTCTGGAACATATCTAGAAATAAAGCAGCTTAAAAAAATTTCTCAGGTATCAAAGAAAAACTCTGAACCTCCAAGGCCAAAGAAGATAACAGAGAACAGAAAATCGGAAGATGAAGGTATTGTCCTCTGACTAGCTGGTTCCTTATGTGGAAGAAAAGGCATTTTCTGCTGACTACTTATGTCTACAAAAGGACGTCCAGGCTTTTCTCACAAAAGCTCAGAAACAATGGAGAACTGGGTAGAGACAAGGGTAAATATTTAAAAAAGGGGGAGGAGATCAGGAACAGATCAGAGGGGACCCAGGGACTCTGGGCAGCCCTCATTAAATGTAGAGAAGTTCATGAAAAAGATCATTTTTCTCTTCAAAAAGCGACCTCCTTGCCAGAGAGGGGATGGAAGTGAGGAAAACGGAACACTGACCCTGTCTCAGTGAGTGTGTGCTCAGCCCTCATGCATAAGCGTCTGCATATGAGCGGGGGTGAGGGGGAGGAGGAGCCACTGGCACTGGGTGTCACTTCTGCACTGAGGTGAAGAATCAGACATGCCTCCCGGACTCCGGCCACAGGCAGAGGCAGCTGAGGTTGGTAAATGAAAAAGCAACAAGATGAAAGGAGCCTGGGTCTCCTGAAACAAAGCAGTTTCCACTCTGATCATGCTGTAATAAAAGCCACTAGTCAGTTAAGACCCATCCACTTTGCAACCTTCTAACCAGCTCCTCATCCTTAGATACAAAGTCAAGCTAGGAATCACCAGGCTGTGGGGATGGAAGCTTCCAATTTGAAAAATAGAAACTAACACAAATTGAAGGGGGACCAAGAGGTAACAAAGACAATGCAGCAGGCAGAGAAATTTTCAAACTCAAGATTCTTTAAGTTGGAAATCTAACAGAAATGACAATAAAATGTAAAAATAAAATAAAGGAGAAAGACCCTGAGAAAATTAGACTTCAAGAAGTCCAATATCCAATCAATAACTTTCAAGAAAACAGGAAAAAAAAAATGGAGATAAGAAAGTCACTACGGAAATAATACTAAAAAAAGTTGTCCTCCAAAGTGAAGAAAGTAAATGCCCAGATCGAGCGCACAAAGTATGTGATGAGAAGGATGAAATAATACCTGCCACATCATGACCTTTTAGGGGACTACAGAGAGGAAGATGAACCCAAAAGCTGCCAGAGGAAAAAAACTAGCCACACACAAAAGGAACTAACGGTAGAATAGCACCAGACTTTTGAAAGCTACACTCCATCTTAGAAGACAGTCGAACAAAGCCTTTAAAAGTCTGAGGAAAAATTAAAATCAACAACCAGGCAAACCAGTAATTAAGTATAAAAATAAAAAGGAAATATTCAAACATGCCAAACAAATGTATTTTAAAATTATCTCTGTGACTCTCTTGGAAATTACCTGAGGATATGATCCTCAAAAGGATGAAACAGACCAGAAAGAGACCAACTTGGGGTCCAAAACACAATGAATCCAAAGCAAGACAGGAAAGGGGAATTCTCAGGATGATGGTGAACAAAACTCCCAGGGAATCGCTATACGGAAGCCCAGGGAAGGACAGGTCTAGGATGGAACCAGAGACAGAAGCTCCAGGAGGGAGGCCCCAGGGGATAGGAGTGGAAGAAATGAAATAATGGATTTTATACATTTGACAAAGTATAAAATAAGTGTTTACAGTTCATTGCAGATCTGGAGAGGAACTAATCAGCATACAGAACACCAAGGAAAACAAAATATTAGCAATAATTAACCACAGGAAAAATTTTAAGTTACCAAATAATTATTTATACTACTTAATTCAGCAGTAAGCAATATTTTTACAGTCATAATAATGTAACTGTGGACCATGGTTTTACATATTAGAATTGCTGAGGTTTCAAAGATCTGAAAGTGGCTTTCCCCAGACAAAGGGATCGATGGGGTTGGGAAGACAGATGGGGCAAGGGACCACTGACGTACTTGATTAGAAAAAGTTGAATAATGCCAAAAGATATGCATATATATACAAAGCAGTGAAAATTCAGTTTAAAAACATACTAATAAGTAACATACCCATTGTAGGACACATTAATAGAAAGAAAGTTGTTCAATTTAACTTATTTGGAGACCTCTTGATATTTGCCAAAAAATACTTATAAGGAACAAATCATAAAAATGTTCCAGATAACATTAAAATAGATGTTCGTAGTCACCACCAAAAGAAATAATACAGTATATTTTAACCTTGGCTTGAAAACCATTAAAGAAAAACCTTCCAAAAAAAAAGAGAAACTTTCCATACTGAAATTACCAACTACAAACTACCAGACCATGCAAAGGTATGGAGTTACAGTCATCTTACCTGGAGGATGAGGAGTTGGGGAAACGTGTAATCGCAAAAGCGGACATTTAAGAATCCACCCCCCAACACGCAGTATGTTACCTTTCCCTCCAATGTGTAGTTAGTTCAATAAATGATTCTAAGTAAAATTAACTGAGGAAACTATTAGAATAATTATAAAATTACATGTATGACAGCCACAAATGGAGCAAAATAGGATCCCAAAAAATGACAATACTAGAAAGAGTAAACTTCCACCTATCAAACCAAAACAATGCGTACAGAAGTATCAGCTGAAGAACAGAAAAATCCTGGGACCTCAGAATCCTTCAGAAATGAACTATTACGGAACAGTAATATTCTGGAACATGCGAACAGAAAATAGAACAGAAAGTCTAGATCCTTCTTAGTGTCATGTATCTTTAAAACATTTTAAGTAAAACTTTTTATGAAATATAAATACCACTCACTTTGGAAATGGAATAAACACTTTTTTCTTCATTATGCAGAATCTTTAAACAAAAATTAACTAAAGCTGCAGACAATTTAATTGCTGTGGAAAGAACACTTAAAATGTATTCTCAAAGACAGTAGAGGACACATTTTGGAGGCACTGTTGGTACTCAAATCCCTACTCTGCCAATGACCTTGTCAAAGTTAATCTGTGACCTTGTCAAAGTTATTTAATATCCTTGTGTCTCAGTTTCCTCATCTATAAAGTGGTTTACCTATTTCATGGGGTAACCATATGGATTAAATGAGTTTCTGACTGCAAAGAGTTTAGATTAGAGCCTCACACATAAGTGTTATACATGTACTGAATTTCTCCAACCAAAAACAGTCTTCAGGGAAGATTGGAATCTGCAGAGGGAAAGCTTCAGAATGAGTCCACTGGAAAAATACTTCCTAAATCGGTAAATGCTAGTAAATCTTATGTGATAGATAATATATTTCTATTGTGCCTTTCATATATGGTAACCATAAGCTAAGTTTTTCTTTCAATATTTTATTTATGATCAATTCATGTATTCAACCAAAAAATATTTTGGAAGGCAAGCATTCCTCTGGGTCCTTTGCAAACACTACCTTATTCCATTCTCACACAGAAGACAGTCTCTTAAACCCATTCAGGTGTTCTCCCCTCTACTCAATCACTTCTTTAAAAATCTTCTATAACCTTCCATTTTAGTTAACCTAATAAAACACCACACCTCCCTTTTACAACCCTAAAAGACATCTGTTACTTTATATTTTCTTTTACATCTAAAGGCAAACCAAAGAACTGGCAGTCACTCTGAGTTCTGCTCACATCATTTATTCAAACTATATAAAAACTCAACCTTAACAGATTCCACCCACAATTTAGAGCTTCTATATAGCTTTTTTTGGTCTTCTAGCCTTAACCATGACAGCCTAAGTTTGCCAGACATCTAAGGAAAGCACCTAACATGGAAAGTAAAGAAGATGTTTAAAAAAAACAAGCGAGGCCAGGTGCGATGGCTCACGCCTGAATCCCGGCACTTTGGGAGGCTGAGGCGGGCAGATCACCAGGTCAACTTATCAAGACAATCCTGGCCAACATGGTGAAAGCCCCTCTCAACTAAAAAATACAAAAACTGGCTAGGCATGGTGGCATATGCCTGTAGTCCCAGCTACTTGGGAGGCTGAGGCAACAGAAAATTGCTTGAACCCAGAGGTGGAGGTTGCAGTGAGCCAAGATCATGCCATTGCACTCCTGCCTGGTAACAGAGTGAGACTCTGACTCAAAAAATAAAAAAAATAAAAAATAAAAGAAAAAAAACAACAAAAAAAACAAAAACAAAAGTGCACACACACACACACAAGCTAGATACCAAGGTTATTCTGGGAGGGTAAAAACATCATTAATACCCTCAGAGGGAAAATTTATTCAATCCATGAAACAAAAATAAAATAATATTTTTTAAAAAGGAATGTTTATAGAATAAACAAAACTTCTTGAAAATTAAAAGCATGATAATGAAAAATAGAAACTCAGCAGAAGGTAGGAAAAAATAAGGCTGATAAAATGTTCTAGAATGTAGAACAAAGCCAAATAAATTAAAAATGGGTTGGGGGGAAGAAAATTAGAGGACTGGGAACTATGAACATCCAAACAATAAAAGTTCTGAATCAGAAAACAAAGGGAATAAAATAAGTAAAGAAATAATTCAAGAAAATTCCCAGAAATCAAATACATGACTGAAACAACCCATCAAGTGTCCCAGAGAACACATGAAAGCAGATCTACACTGAGACATAATGCTCTGAAATTTCAGAACCATAGAGACACAGAAGATACTCTACAATCTTCCAGAGAGAGGAAGGGGAAGCATAGGTCACAGACAAAGGTTTAGAAATCTGAATAACTTAGGAACATCTGAATAGCACCATCTGAAGCAATCAGCATTCTTTTTTTTTTTTCTTCTTGAGACGGAGTCTCGCTCTGTGGTCCAGGCTGGAGTGCAGTGGTGCGATCTCTGATCACTGCAAGCTCTGCCTCCCGGGTTCACGCCATTCTCCTGCCTCAGCCTCCCAAGTAGCTGGGACTACAGGCGCCCGCCACCATGCTCCGCTAATTTTTTGTATTTTTTAGTAGAGACGGGGTTTCACTGTGTTAGCCAAGATGGTCTCGATTTCCTGACCTCGTGATCTGCCCACCTCAGCCTCCAAAAGTGCTGGGATTACAGGTGTGAGCCACCACATCCAGCCAGCAACCAACAATGTTTTCAAGTCTAGAGTTCAGTATTTGGCCAAACAGTGAACCAAATATGAAAGCAAATAAAGACATTTTCAAATATGCAAAGTTTCCTAAATGTTTACTTCCTAGCTATCTACTCTCAAGACCTACTTACTAGAAGATGAGGTCTACCAAAGTGAGAAAATAAACCAAGAAAGAGGAACAAACAGGATAAGGGCACAGGAGATCCAACAGGGGAGAGTAGTCAAGGAAATCCCAATGGGATGGCAAAGGAAAATGCCAAGAGGACAGATGTACACAAATCATGGAAGGTGGCCAATCCAGAACCAAGTACTGACTCATGCCCAAAATCTCCACATTTTATTTGTGTGAGCCTGGACCAGATTCTCATCTGTATTTTATCTTGGCTCCACATGCTTTACTGCTGGCATCAGTTAAAGACACTTATGTCACTCACAGAAGTTGTTCTGCTTTGATATGCTCCATAGAGCCAGGGTAAACAGTGGTGAATTTAGAAAGAGGGAACAGCTCTTCCCCTCATAATATTTCTGCTGGATATTCAGTACCTGGCCACTACATTTCTGCCAGATGTCCCTACCGACTGAGTCCCACATTTATCCCAGGACTAGCTCATGACCTTGCCTACTGATGTCCTCAGGAATCACGCTCCTGGTTGAAAATGTATATGGGATTTCTCAGGCCTGGCCATATGCAAGGCTTTGCCTAGCAGGCATCACAGGGAAAAGAAGCCCTTCACACACCAGGCTTGGTGCAGAGCCAGTGTACTGTATTCTCTCAGGGGAGTTGCAGTCAACGACTCAGCCACTTCTGAGTGATAAACTTCTTCTTGTATTTGCCTTCCTAGCCCAGGCACCTTTATTTCCTGGTCCCATTCTCTGCTGAGGCCTGGTGGAGAGGGGCTCCTTAAAGAGGCTGCTCCCCACTCGGGCTCAGAGTCTGCTCTCTTTGGCTCCGAGCCCTTCTCCTTTGCCCCAACACCTCAAGAATCATAAACTGCAGGAGCCTTTTGCTCCCTTGTGATGGGGGTGAGATATCCTGGTCCTCATATCTCACTTACACCATTACAGTAAATGATTAAAGGCTTAACTCTCACTTTTGGCTTGTCCGTTTAACCAGCCACTCCAATACCTGGCAGCTCAGCTCCCTCCCCTAGCTCAGCTGAACTCCTGACAGCCTCAGAAAGTTCCCTCAGGGAACCTAAAGACCATGACTCAGAAACTCTCTTCTTCTGGGAACTTTCATCTAACAATGGCAATAGTGTCCTCTCCTTTAAGCGGCTAGGTTTGTGCCTGATACTCCGTTTTTCAAAACTAGATACACCATATTTAAGGATATGCATATGAGTGGCACAATCATAAAGAAAAACAAGGAAAACATTGGTCCAAAAGTTAGGATGCCATTTCCTCTGAGGGTTGAGGGAAGGAAAGAGATTGCATTAAGAAGGAATGTTAAGAGTATGAAAGCTCTGATAATTTATTTATTTTTTTAATCTGTGTCATGGGTACATAAGTATTCATTTTACGAATCTTTAAAAATGTATATAAAGATTTTACACGATTCCATAATCATAACATTTTACACATAAAAAAGTATTTTTTTTACTGGTTATGTATTTACTGGGTCATAGATAATATACTCATATGATAGCAATGCATAAAATAAAGTAAGAAATTTCACACAACTGTTTTCTTATAAGATCCTCAATATAAACTGAAGTGATAATTTAAAAGTAAAGTTTCAATGAAAGTATTGCATGGGGTACAATAAACGAAAGTCCAAGTAGGCAGCAGTGACTGGGCAGCTATCAGTCAATAATGAGACACTCCGCAGGGGCACTGTTCTGTTTGCCCCAGGATGACTCATCAGCCACACTCACTGCCCACCGTTTTCTCCAGAAGACCTCCTCAGACGGCGCTTGATCTAGAAAGGAATCAAAGGCTGAAGAGTCTAAAAACCTAATGGGGTATTTTTGGTGCAACCTCGCATAGGATACTGAATGGAAAAGAACTCAAAGATTCTAACATATGATCTAAAAATAAACAGTACTTTTATAATTCGACCATATTTCGCTTATCTTAGGCAAAGGAATTTTTGTCTATCCTTCAGCTCCAGTTTTAAGGAGAGTAGTAGGAACTCTGAAGACAGAGGCAGCGGTAATCAGGGAAGAAGGCTACAAAGAAAATGAAGCTCAAAAAGACAGCACCAGCGTCCTTTCTGGCCAGCCATAGCCCTGGTCTGTGAAAACCCTGGGTGGTTTCATGTATCATTTCACCATCCTAAGATTCAAAACAAATCAAGCAATCAAAGGCAGGGCTGCTAAGTAAGCAACAGCACAAGCAGAGTAGTGGGAGAGGCGAATGGGACTAGGGCCTCATTGCTGGGGAGAGGAGGAAGGGGTGGGAGACTAGATGGGGATAGCAAGCGGACCCAAGGAAAGTCCAATTAAAAAGTTTTGTTGGCTGGGCGCGGTGGCTCACGCCTGCATTTTGGGAGGCCAAGGTGGGTGGATCACCTGAGGTCAGGAGTTTGAGACCAGCCTGACCACAATGGTAAAACCCCATCTCTACTAAAAAAAAAAAAAAAAAATACAAAAATTAGCTGGCTGTGATGGTGCGCCCCTGTAATCCCAGATACTCAGGAGGCTCAGACAAGAGAATTGCTTGAACCCAGGAGGCGGAAAGTGCAGTGGGCCGAGATCACACCATCGCACTCCAGCCTGGGCAACAGAGTAAGACTTCGTCTCAAAAAAAAAAAAAAAAAGAAAGAAAAAGAAAGTTTTGTCTTAATTTTGTCATGTGAGAGAGAAGGTAAGGGATAAATGCATTCTGAGGTGGACGGGAAGGAACCAAGAAAGCAAGCCTGAAGGACAGCAACGGGAAAGAAGAACTGGCAGCCAGTAGGAATAAATCTAACACCCACAAAGGAATAAGCCTTAAACAAAGGCACTTTTTTCAATGATTCTCTGATTCCACCAGGCCTCTGTATCCCAGTATTGTACTCCCTCTTTTATTTCAGCTAGTCAGAGTATTTCTGGCACCGTTTTCCAAAGAGAAAGAAAAAAACTCCTCCTTAGAAACCCTGTTATTGTTTGCACTCATCCTTACATAGCAGTAAAATTTATAATAAACTTTATATACATATGCATTTTTCCAGAGAACTGTTAAACATATACACATATTTAACAGCTTAATATACTATCCAATCTATTCTTCCTCAACAATGCACCATAACCGAACTAACCCTGAACTCCAAAATATTACTAAAATCACACTAAACGGCAAAGAATAAAAGCTTTAGTATCACCTGCTTGATACGTGCCTTAGAGTCCAAAAACAAAAGTTTTTTCTATTTATAAATAAGAGAACCTTAAGCATATATAAATTTCCTCCAGAAGAAACTATGGGGAAAGTTCTAACTGCCCAGCAACCAATGCTCCTTCTTACTGGCAGAACAGAGATTTCCACACACTGGGTCTTAAGAAACTGGCCTTCAGAAACTGTTAGTCTGTGGCTAAGAAATATCAGGGTATCTTATGAAATAAATAATGGTAAGTATAAATCAATACAGCTTCAAAAAATAATTAACAATGAGTATTAAAAAAAAAACCTAAAATACTGAGAATTCCAGAAAAAGAATTATACCATGAGTAGGCTGTGTTTGCAAAACAGATCTCACTTCATCTCCTCAAGTTAGAGCTTGGCAGTCTGGCTCCATTCACCATTTGGCTGTTTTCTATTTTTCCTTCTTCCATTTCTGGTGAAATGGACTGGCTTACCTGGCTTCTAAAAACGTATATGTATATTATTTCAAAACAAATATACTTCTGAATTTAAAATGTCACAGTCAATCTGCCTGCAAATTTCTAATCTGCTAGACAAATCTCAACTTTTATTTCTCAGTATATAACACAATTTATTTTTTTAAACCTAAAAACAACTTTAGATATCCTCCTCTTTATTTTTAACCCATATTTTAAGAAGTCTGCAGCTTTATCCCTCTCATAAAAGTACAAGGGTGACTAACCATCAAGAAAGAAAACATTAAGAACTAACTAGTAATCTGAAACCTCTAAATGTACTTCAGGTCAAAAAACATACAAAAATGCAATGAAAAACTCTGATAGAAAAGAAGTGTTAAGAGTTTCTATTCAAAATAATATACATCAGGATCAACTGTGGCAAGAACCTTCAGTTTAGGATGCCTTTGAATAGAGCTAAAGAGATCTCGGTTCCGGGTTAAGAAAAAGCTCACAAACAGCAAAAGGAAATCTGGAAAAATAACAACATGTGCTGCTAGTGCAGACCACCATGGGGTCCAAGAGTTGGGTAACACAGAAGGGGCCAGCTAAAGCACAAAGCAGTCAAGTGGGTGGAGCTGAAACAAATTACAGCCATTGACATTGGAAGAAGAACCAGAGACAGTCATCTAGAAAGACGTAAATGCTCTAAGGTAAAAGCTGCTCCCTCAAGCCACTATAAGCAGTAGTCTACAGACTTTTTTACACCAAAAGTACAGTAAGAAGACTTTACACAACTCAGCACACACACGTGTGTGTGTGCATGTGTGTGTGTGTATATATATATATAGCAAATGGAAGTTTCTCTAAATAGTATCTATCCTTATTAGTGTGGGAGATGATATTATCTACTTCGTAGTATTTTTTTTTTCATCTAAAATGAAATGGGCTAAACCCACTGAATCAATTGTAAAACTCTCTAATAAGTGATGCCCTGCAATTTGACAAACGCCGTGCTGAAGTACTCACTGCTTGACTTTGAGGACTGGGGAGTCAAGTGTTCCATGAGATCATACTTCAGCTTGAATCGTGTTTTCATACTGGTCAATTTTTGTATTTACTTCACTTGCTTTGGAATAGGTTTCAACCCAGTCAGTTACCAAGGCCTGTCATCATCCAGCACAACCACTGTTCCCATCTGAATCCTCCACAACACTCCCTGAAGAACATGCATCCCAGCAAAACTGATCTGCTTATTACCTGCTTTCCACACACTAGATTTTGGCCTTTGCCTCTCCCTGGTATGCTTTTATCCTCATGGTTTGTTTCCACCTATCCAAATACCTCTGATTCTACAAGGTCACACTGAAGTAGCCCCTCCATGCAGAACAAATTCCTTCTGTCTCTGGAGTTCTAAGCACTCTATCCTTCCTTCCTGTCTATCTTCCATTCACACACACCCTGCCGGACTCCCATGCTCTCAGAGCCCAAACAGTCTTAAGAAACTACTTGGTATAAATTGCATGTGTTGACTGAACAACTGAATATGCATCTCCGATGTAGACAGAAAACTGCCTACCAGGCACCACAGGGGTTAAAGACTGAGAAAGGTCAGGTCACGGCCAAAACCACCCAAAACCCCTCAACTGAAACCAGAAACTTCTATTCTCTTCAGTAGATGTTGTGCCTTCTGCCTTTGAAAAAACAGTTATAACAAGCATAAGAAAATATGAATGCTTTAACAATGGTTTATAAATTCTTCTTCCAATTATAAAAGTAGCCAGGCATGGTGGCACGCACTTGTAGTTCCAGCTACTTGGGAGGCTGAGGCAGGAGGATTGCTTGAAGCCAGTGGTTTGATGCCATAGTGCACTGTGACCACATCTGTGAAAAGTACTGGACTCCAGCCTGGGCAACAATATAGCAAGATTCCTTTTTTTTTTTTTTTTTTTAAGGTAGCATAAGTGTAGATTAGCAGTTTAGCAAACACGCCATGTGTCATATTTTAACTTCTCTTGTTTAAAATCTAATCTCCCAAATGTAATGAAGCTACCCATAGACAGATGGGCAGTACTTAGCAAAATGAATAGGCACCACCAAGTTTCTCTCCCTCTGGCTCATTAGGATGCAAGCACACAGGCCCACTTCCCCTCAAGTCAGCCCCTTTTCTCATTACCATAGTCTTTTGGTTTAACTTACTTCCCTGTGTCTTGTTTCAAAAACAAAATCTTTCACATCATCTTTTAATTATGCATTTTTATTTTTGTCTCCCCAATTAAACAAAATAATTTTCTTAGACCTAAGTCAGAAATATTAACATCAAAGTATCTTAAATCTACATGCAAATATATTTTACATTGATCTTCTAACAGCTTCCTCGTTTGACAAATGCTTATCAAGTAACTGCTAGATACTCAAACGGTGGGCTAGAAACTCAACAGATCTTTGAGGTACTAAACTGAAAATGCCACACTTCCAAAGGAAAGGAGATAATGGGATAATACCAAATTCAAACTCATTATCCCGAACTGAAAATCACATACAATTCTCATAATTCTGTACTACAAAGAATCAATAAGCAGCAAGGAAGAAAATTCTAAAGATAATCTCAAGGTAAGATACTTCAAACATATACAGTATAATAAATTGGCAAAAAAATAAGAAAGAAGAAAAGTAAACATAAAAAGCCTCAAAAAAGTAGTCTTTTAGTTTTAGGAATGCTGCTCAACTACAAAATAAATCAGGTCAGATATTAAACACTGTACAGAAGATACTTCTAAATATTACATAGAAGATACTTCTATTTTAACATTAGTAAAGAGCTATTAATATCATTTGATAATGAGTGGTCTTTTCCCTTATATATTATGTAAACAATATATACTGGAAGGAGCTGAAACAATCTACAGCCACTGACATTGGAAGAAGAATGGAGTCAGCCATCTGGAAAGAGCCAAATGCTCTAAGGTAAAAGCTGCTCCCTCATGCTACCTTAAGCAGTAGTCTACAGACTTTTTTTTACACCAAAACTATAGTAAGAAGTAAGACTTCACACATCTCAGCACACACACCTATACACATACATACGGCAAATGGAATATATTGTTCCATAACAATATATTAGATATTTCATAACCATATATGGAATATATATTGCTTCTGCCCAAATGCCTATGAATATTTAAAATTTAGGCACTGTGGCTCATGCCTGTAATCTCAGTACTTTGGGAGGCTGAGATGGGCAGATCACTGAAGCCCAGGAAGTTGAGACTAGTCTGGGCAACATAGTGAAACTCTGTCTCTACAAAAAATACAAAAAATTAGCAGAGTTTGGTGGCGTGGACCTACAGTCCCAGCTACTCAGGAGGCTGAAGTGGGAGGATCGCTTGAACCCAGAAGGCGGAGGTTGTAGTGAGCACAGATCACACTACTGCACTCCAGCCTGGGTGACAGAGTGAGACCCTGTCTCAAAAAAAATAATAATTAAATTTATCAAGTATTCCCAACTCTATTTACACCTCTAAAACTATCTTAAGTGTGATGGGCCATGGCAGTGGTGAAATCATGCAAATAATGAATGATTTTATGATAATAAGATATTTTAGGATATTTTCATAAAACTGAACTATAAATTAATCAATGATTAACTATTAAGTAATCAACTATTTTATTTTAGTGTATCTTATAAACAGTAAAATATTATCTTACCTTAAATATGTGCCATATATGAAGAATAATGCCATCATTAGTCCATTTAAAATAAAAATTACAGCAACATAAAAGCAAGCAGGATCTCCCAAGCCTTTAAAAATAAACAAAACATATGTTCTAACCACATTAACCCAAATTACCTTATGTGTCTAGCAATTTATATTAAATTGTGTTCATTTTGAAAATGGTGGCCAGATATATTCAATAATTGCCCTGGTTCCCACATGAAAACATAACACTACTGCAGAACATAGATGAGATCAAGGTAATTAGCAATGGTGATTTTAAAACAGGGCTGCAAATTCACAGATAGGCCTCCTCGGGAGGTATGGGGTCTATAGCCCCCATTTTTGAGTTTCATTGTTCTTGTGACTCTTTCAATGGAGTACGGCAGAACAACACTATGTGACTTCCAAGGCTAGGTCATAAGAGGCCATGCAGTGTCTAGCTTGGAGCCTTCAGCTGCTATAGGAAAAGCCTTACTACAACTCTGAGGTACTTGCTATCAAAAAGCCCAATTCACCCAGAAAGGCCACAGGTAGGTCTCCCAGCTGACAGTTCCAGCTGAGCTCAGCCTCACAGTCCTCCACGCCCAGGAGTCAAAATGTGAGCAATGCAGCCTCTCAGTTAATTCCAGCCTTCCCAGATATTTGCGTCTTACTAGCAGAGGTCCCTGAAATCATGGAGATAAACCAGCCCTGCTAAAGCCTGCCCAAATTCTGGACCTGCAGAATCCATTTGCATAATAAAATGGGTGTTGTTTATGCCACTAAGTTTACAGTGTAAGTTTATTATGCTGCATAAGTTTATTATGTTACAACAGATAACTGGACAATATCACAGAAAGAAACTTACCTTCACAGCTTTCAATAGGACTGAGTCCTTCTCCTCTGGTAACTGTCCAACATATCTTGGTTTGAATACCAATCAAGTCCATTATTTTGGTATAAATCCGGTACCAGCTGGCTAAAATTACCTATTTTTTAAAAATATGGAGGCATCTTAAGAAAATATACTAAACAATTTTCATTACTAGAATACTTTTGAGATATTCTGACAATTACCATATTTTCCCTTTCTATACCATCCACTTGGCTCCCTTTAAATCTAGTAAAACGAGGCTCAGAATCTCCTAGGCAGATTCTTCACTGGTCAGTTTTCAATTGTTCATCCATGGGTAAGGACAAAATATGGGCCCCAAAAAAGTGCTAAATTTATGATTTTCAAAAACTATACAACTCTACTAAGAGACACAAAAGAGGATTTGCACAAGTAAAAGATACTGGGTCTACTGGAATAGACTGAATTATTTAAGATATGAATTCTCCCTCAAATTAATTCATAAACATAAAATAATTCTATTCAAAATTCCTAGTGTCTAAAATGTATCGAGAAAACTAAAGGGAATGTTTTAACAGATATTAAGTCTTACCACTTTGAATAATTAAAATAGTGTGATATTGGCACAAGAATGGCTAGACAGATTAATGTAACCATGGTACAGGTGGTGATAAGCCACCCCAGATTCCCTCTTCTGGGGTGAGGCACTCATTCCTCCAGCTGGTTGGAAGACTGGTAAGTGAGAGCTGGAAGCTGCATCCCTCCCCGGGAACTGCCCGTGGCTGAAGAAAGTAAATTCACTCAAGGTGACAACCCCTACCCAAGGGCAATCTGCATCCAATGACTGACTAGTCAATAGGGAAGGATATCAAGGTCAGGGGCCCTTCTCTCAAGGTAGGACAACTCTGCAAGGTCATCCCAGATCCAGAGCTGCCCAGGGACCGGATGAGGCTTTCACAGTGACTGCATCAAAGCTCTTGTCTTCCTCCTGCTTCATTCATCCCCCTTAAGGTGTTGACCCTAAGGACACTCCCTCAACTACTTCCTGCATGCATGTAAATCTCCATCTCAAAGTCCACTTTCCACAACCTCAACCTAAAGCAATACTGAGCACAAAATTCAGAAACACATGCAAGCATGTATGTAAAATAATTTTGCATATAAAGAAGAAAGCTTACTTCAAATCAGTAGAGAGAGGATGGACACCTCATCAGTGCTAGGTTACACACAATACCATTTTCAAAAAAAAAATTCAAGGTTAGATTCCTACCCCACTCTATGCATCAAAACCAATTCCAGATAAATTAAAAATGTAAATATAAAAAAATTATGATTATAAAAATGAAGTTTTTTACATGTATGTATAAAAGACAAAAAAGATTCATGATATATTTCTGTATAAAAAAATACACAGACATCATACACAAAGCTAAAGGGCAAACAACTGGGGAAAATGTTTCATTATATAGCTTATATTAATATCCAGTATATAATAAATGAGCTCTTATAAAATTTTAATAGAAATATAGATAAAACGCATGAATTGGCAATTATTTTTAAAAGTAAAAAGGCATTATATGTATATGTATGTGTGTTATATATACATATATAGAGAACACTAAAATATATATATAATCAATGAATGAAATACATCATGTGACTTCAATTTCTTTGTCTATCCAATTAACAAAGATGCAGGTAAACAAATAGTTTCAAAAACATTGCTGGTGGATAGTTCAATATCTATCTTGAAGGACTTTTGACAAAATCATTAAAGTATATATTCTATTGAACTAGAGTTCCACATCAACAAATTTATAGTTTTGCAAGGAGGATAAAGGAGAGAGCAAATGTCATCTCCACTTGCTGGATTGGGCTCGCCTTCCCTCCACCCCCACTCAAGAAAGTGCACTCAATTAAATGAGGATAAGGAAGAAAATATTTAACAAATGACATGTAAAAGTAACAGAGCTCCCTTAGTATAAACCTTACAAGTACACCAAATCTAGTTTTTGTATTTTTTAAACAATGCAATCACAACAGCTCCCCACAGAATTAAAGCCCTCTCCTCAAAATCAGTAATGATCTTTTTTACATATTCCTCCACAAAATGCATATTTTCTTTTTTGGTTTTTTTTTTGTTTTTTTTTTTTTTTGAGACAGAGTCTCGCTCTGTCACCCAGGCTGGAGTGCAGTGGCCGGATCTGGGCTCACTGCAAGCTCCGCCTCCCGGGTTTATGCCATTCTCCGGCCTCAGCCTCCCATGTAGCTGGGACTACAGGCACCCACCACCTCGCCCGGCTAGTTTTTTTGTATTTTTTAGTAGAGACGGGGTTTCACCGTGTTAGCCAGGATAGTCTCGATCTCCTGACCTCGTGATCCACCCGTCTCAGCCTCCCAAAGTGCTGGGATTACAGGCTTGAGCCACCGCGCCTGGCCCATATTTTCTTTTTAAAACTTAAATACAATTTAATATATTGAATAATATCTTAGATTTAAAATCAACATTTAATACAAAAAAGTTTTACAAAAGTGCAAAATCACAACTGGAAAAAGTGCCTTACCTCAGGGTAAAGATTGAATCTTTTTAATGTATTAATAACAAGGGGGTATTCAGTCAGTTTATCATTCATAATCATCCATACTCCATTCAAAAATGAGGGTGCTTCCACAATAGTCTTGAAATAGGAATAATATAGTCCCTGAAATAAGGATAAGCTCAAGTTAAAATAACAATTATGATGCCTCTTCTAAGTAAATACACTGTTTTTGAAAAACAAAGCAATTAAGCAAGTAACAGCTATTAATACAATGAATTTCACAGGTTTTTGATCACTGATAAATCCTAAAGTTGTGAAAAAACTATGTATTTTCACATAAACATGTCTTAGTTGAAATAACTGAATGCAAAATAGCTTCAAAAAGTTTCAGCATTTACAAAATAATACGACTCAGCATACTTCACCTTAGAAAATCCTATTACCCATTCCAATATAACTGTTAGAAAACGCTATCTTATGAATAGAGTGAGTGGTTTATTATGGAATTAAAATTTATCACGAACCAAGAAATCTCAAGCCAAAAATGTTCCTCTAACTGCTTATTTTAATTCCCAAAATGACACTATCAGTCATTTTTCCTCCGGATTTACATGCAAAAATGCAAATATGTTGAGAAGGTTATACACTGATGTATTACTACATATGAATTTCAATTAGGTGCCACCCACAGGTAAGAACTCTGTGGGACTGGGGATGAGGGTGGGGAGTGGTCCTATTTTGAAGAAAGATACTTTTTTAGCTTGGCACACTACTTTGGAAAGATAGCAAGGGTGGAATAATATGTGAGACAAAAAAACAAGAAAATACTAGAAGCCTAACGGGGAGTCTAAGTGGCAGTATGAGGGAAGACAGAGAAACACAAGATAAATCTACATCTTGTATTTGCATCTTCAGTTTTGCCTGGACCTGCCCTGGTAGCTGCCAAAGTTTAAACTGGGTTTAAGACTCATAAATACAAAAGTGATATGCATACCCAGAAATTTATTGAAAAAGAAAAAAATGGTGTTGATACTCTGATGTATTAGCTCTGATATCACTATTTTTAAAATTATGTTTCCTTGTGTACTGATTTGGATAGTGTCCCCTAAAATTTCATGTCCACCAGACCCTGTGGATATGATCTGATTTGGAAATAGGATTCTTGCAGACGTGATCAAGTTAAGATGCAGTCATATTGGATTAAGGTGGACTCTAAATCCAACAGAATTGGTAAATCTAAATAAAGAGGAATATTTGACCTCAAAGCTACAGGCACACAGGGGAAAAGGCCGTGTGAAGATGGATCAGAGATTGGGGTGAGGCATCAGCATGCCAAGGAATTCCAAGGATGGCCAGCAACCACCAGAGGCTGACAAGAGGCAAAGAAGGACTCTCCCCTCCAGCCTTTGGAGACACGAGGCCCATTAACACCTTAACGTCCCACTGCTAGTCTCTGGAACTGTGAGAGAATACATTTCCGCTGTTTTAAGCCACCTGGCTTGTTGTACTTCTTTATGACAGCCCTAGAAAACTATACCTTCCGTCTTTTACAGGTTTGATTTTGGAAACATACACTTAATTATAAAACAAAAACGTAAAACTACCTGAATATCAAAATAAAAATGAAAGAAAGGAATGAACTATTTATCAACTTGGGAGAAGATTTCAAGTAACAGTAAGATATTGTAATTTTACTGTATATCCCTAGTGGGCTATATCCTAACGTTAAAATGGAGCCCAGGAATTCAGCAGGACTGGTTTCACAAGTTACAGGTCACAAAGACCCTGCTGATAATACAGGATGCAGTAAAGAAGCCGACCAAAACCTGCCAAAACCAAGATGGCAACTAAAGTGACCTCTGGTCATCCTTATTGCTCATTATAATACATTAGCATACTAAAGGAAACTCCCACCAGCAGCATGACAGTTTACATATGCCATAGCAACCTCTGGAAGTTACCCTCTATGGTCTGAAAGAGGGAGGAACCCTCGTTCCAGGAATTCCCCTCCCTGTTCTCAGAAAACTCATGAATAATCCACCTCTTGTTTAGCATACGATGAAGAAACAACCTTAAAAACAATCAACCAGCAGCCCTCACAGCTGCTCTGCCTGTGGAGTAGCCACCCTTTCATCCCTTTACTTTCTTAAGATAAACTCATTTTCACTTTACTCTGTTGGCGCATTCTTGAATTCCTTCCTGCCCAAAGCCAAGAACCCACATGGCCTCCCGGGCTGATACCCAGTTCTGGGGGTTGCCCTGTGCAGAACCGAACTGCAATAAAATCTTAAACTCTTTTCAGTAATCACATTTTTAGTTATACCTTTGGTACTTTTATTCCTATCAAATCAATGATTTGAAACCAAGATTCTCAAACTAAAAAGATTAATATCAAATAAGTAAAAAAACTAATCTTCTTTCCATTTAAAAAATTAATACAAATTCATGATTTCTCTTTAAAAAAATTTTTGTAGACTAATTCTGTTCAGTAAAAAGGCCAAAATACAATGGCCAATCTAGTAGCAATGAGCATCTGCCACTGACAGGAATGGTGGCTCATTGGAAAACTGGTTGATGCCAGGTCTGAGAAGAAAATGTCTTATAGTACCTGAAAGTAAGGAACCTATGGATACTAGTGAGGTCACATCAAGGGCAAACAGGGAGAGTTGAAAGGGCTTTACTAGCTAAAGACAAGAAAGTTTACAAAATATGTTAAAATCCATCATGTCATAATGATACTCCAAAAGAAGGTACTCCATTGATCACTACTAGAAGATGCTAGGGAAGTTCCTCATTTTTCTGAAAACTGGTAAATGAAAAGAAAGAATAAAGCATTTTCCTGTCTTTCCTCTATGAAATATACCTTAGAGAGAAATCAAAAGGTGAAAGTTCTTAATAGAAGAATTATAGCTAATAAGTGCAGGGAAAAAAATGATAGGCTAGGTATCACAGTTTGAGAAGGATAATGAAATAACCAACCTAGGCCGATGGCTAGGCTATAGGAGGAGTCAGCATCACAATACCTGAAGCCAGTGATCAATCTCAACATCACAGAAAGTGAGACAACCAGATATGATGTGCCTCTTGGCCGGACACAACAGAAGTATACAGCATCACCTAGGAAGTATTCCTACCAGAAAATAAGTCAGATCTTCTGATCCATAAATGCTCGGGAAACTTGGGATACAGGAACATAATTGAAGAATGTGGATTACTGTGGGTATAGGACAAATTGCCTGGATTTCTCAACAAACAAATGGCAGGAACACAAAACAAAAACACGTAAAGGAATTCACATATGAAAAGACTTAAGATACACATCAACTACATGCAATCTGTAGGCACTGTTTGGATCCTATTCAAATACATCCACTGTTTTTCTTTCTTTTTTTTTTCTTTTTAAGTGCCAAACAGGGCATTTAAATTCTGATTTCTATGTGATGATATTAAGGATATTGTTAAATGTTTTCCAGTTATGTCTTGTGACATGGTTTTGTGCCATAGTTAAAACAAAGTCTTATCTTTAGAGACACTTATGCACTTATGAAAGTATGAAAGCATGAAATGATACAATGTCTGGGATTTCCTTTAAAAAGAGATAGTTGGCCAGCCACGGTGGCTCACGTCTGTAATACCAGCACTTTGGGAGGCCGAGGCAGGCAGATCACAAGGTCAGGAGATCGAGACCATCCTGGCTAACATGATGAAACCCCATCTCTACTAAAAATACAAAAACAAAATTAGTGGGGTGCAGTGGCAGGTGCCTGTAGTCCCAGCTACTAGGGAGGTTAAGGCGAGAGAATGGCGTGAAGCTGGGAGGTGCAGCTTGCCGTGAGCTGAGATGGCGCCACTGTACTCCAGCCTAGGCGACAGAATGAGCCTCTGTCTCAAAAAAAAATTAATTTTATTAATTTTAAATTTAATAAAAATTAAAATTAAAAAAGACATAGTGAGTGGGGGTATAGATGAAGGAAAACTGGCTGTGGTGGTCAGCTATAGAAGCTGGAGCATCCGCTCTTTCTACTTTGGAACATCTTGAAATTTTCCATAATAAAAAATCTGAAATGTTTTTAAATTCCTAAAGTACTATGATGAAATGCCAAATAACAAACTAACCATTTCAGTGCGAAAAGCCATCTCCCTTTCCAATGTTGAGAGGTGAGAAAAATGACGGTCATTTTCAAAGAGGTGTGTTATATGGCTCCTGGAAAAACAAAACAAAGCAACAGTGTTAAAACTTACTCTGTAAGTATTACTTTTTAAAGTAAGCTAAAAGCAAAAATAAAAGTATCAACTAACTTGCAGATAATTTTGTAATAAGACTCAAATACAATAGTATCTATATTTGTTTTCCACTCAGTATGTATTGCATTTATACTAAAATTTCCCTCTATAAAAAAATCAAATTAGATTTTAAAATTAAAATGAACCAGAATATTTTAAGTCAAGTACAATAAAAGTATAGATTAAACTGTAAATGTCATTGGGTTACCATTTTAGAAACATCTAATGAAATTCATATTTCTATCTAGAAGATTAAAAAATTAATCTTTCTCTCACCATGAACATATTAATATTGAGTGGAGTCTCAAATACAGCCTCTTCAATAATGAATCTCTTTTTTATTAAACAATTATATTATTCTGACCTTGATTTATCAATTAAAGTAGTTTTTCAGACTATTGTGTTACATGTAATATATATTCATACTGATCATGCTGAAATTATTCCTTTAAATGTATGGGAAATAGCTTTAGTAAGTTATAAACATCTGCATAAAATACCATAGGAGAAAAAAATCTTACCAGTGCAACACTGCTGCAAAAGCAGCTGTAAGAAAAAAGAAATTTAAATTAGAATTTTAGCATAAACATGTTCATCTTACAGAAAAGCCATTTCAAAGATAAGCATTTCAAATATTGAAATGTGTAAAAAAGAATACTGGCTTTTCAACAAAAGCCCCAGGGCTACATTTAAAATTGTGATTGACTGGCTCATAAGGAAATTAAGCATACAGCCACCATTTTCATTCACTCACTCATTCAACAAAATATATGAGGGCCTAATATCCGCTAATAGACAGAAATCATTAGATGGAACCTATCGCTAACGGAACTGAGAGAGGAATGGAATCAACAGGTAAAGATAACTCAGAATAAAGAAATATGGTGGCTTAGGGGTACAGGATTGGGGGTGGGAGAAAAAAGGGAACTACCACTTCTGATATACTGCTGCAAGGCCTGAAATTTTATGACAAATCTTACCTGTGTTTTTAAACAAATTTAAAATGAAATGAGTAAAGGAAAAAAAAAGAAGAAAAGGCAAGAGAGAGATAACAAGCTAGTAATAAAATCAGTCTCATATGAGAATCAATACCTTGCTATCTGTCCAAGTAGAAAGAACATACTAAGATGAACCTGGAAGACACCATTCAATTTTCTTACATCACAAGATACAGCTGATGGCAGGCTTCTGATTCAATAACTCTTAACTAAGGAATCAAACTATGAAAATACTCTTAGAAATGAAACCCAAGCCAGGTACAGTGGCACATGCCTGTCGTATCCATTACTGGGGAAACAGAGGCAGCATCATTTCTTGAGCCCCGGAATTCAAGGCCGCGGCAGTGTGCTATGACTGTGACTGTTAACAGCCACCGCGCTCTAGCCTGGGCAACATAGTGAGACTCTGTTTCTCAAAAAAAAAAAGAAAGAGAAAAAGAAGAAGTAGGAGGAAGAAGACGGAGGAAGAGAAGGAAAGAAAAATGAAAACCAAATAGATCAGATCTTATTGCTTTATTCTTAAAGTTAGTTATATTTTTTCATTTAAAAATCCATTTTGCCTTGGAAACGCAGTTACTTCTAGATAACTGAAGTTACAAATATCTAACTTAGTTTGCCATTTGACTTTTTAAAATAAGATATATTCATCTTTTTAAATTTTAAATTTTTTTCTTATTAATGAATCTACCATTTGCTCCTTTTAGTTTCTGTCTTTAAAAATTTCATCTGCCAGGCTCATGACTATAATCCCAGCAACTCGGCTGGAGGAAGTAGGGGGAATAGCTGAGGACAGGAGTTTAAATCAAGGCTGGGTAACACAGCAAGAGCCGGTCTTTACAAAGCACGCAACTATCGTCCCAGCTACTCAGGAAGGCTGAGCTGGGAGGATCACTTGAGCCCAAGAGGTTGAGGTTGCACGCTAGCCTGGATGACACAACAAGACCCTGTCTCCAAGGAAAAAAAAAAATCATCCTAACATAATAAAATTTGGTCTTTATTTTCACAATGATTCAACTACCATTTTCTGAATAAATTATTTTTCTCCTACTGAATGTAAATGCAACCTTTATCATACTGAAGACTTGCCACGCTTATACTTTGGTAAACCCTCTGAGGTTATAACTGGATTTTCACTTACAAAATTAATTAATAATTAATTTTACATGTTTACAATATACAGCCTTCAGATCCATAAATGTGGTGTGGGTATATATATGTTGGATATATAGGTATGTGTATATATATACAACATATACCTTCAATTGTTCAAATTGCTTTTCAATAGTACTTGAGAAAAATTCTACAGGTATTGTTAACATATTCATTTCTTATGAAGTTTCTCCTGTGAGTTTAACATTTTTTTCTGCTAATATTCATAAAATATTTTTTATTATACATTACTGGATATTGTTAAGGTATTTATTTTTGAAGAGTATTTATTTTGCAATGTATTTATTTTTGGTTCATTTACTAAACTGTTAATTCATATAGTTTTTAAAACTTATCTTCAATTCTCCATTTTATTGTATTTTATTTTTGAGGAGTCTTGCTCTGTCACCCAGGCTGGAGTGCAGCGGTGTGATCTTGGCTCACTGCAACCTCCTCCTCCTGGTTTCAAGCGATTCTCCCGTCTCAGCCTCCCGAGTAGCTAGGATTACAGGTACATGCCACCACGTCTGGCTAATTTTTGTATTTTCAGCAGAGATAGGGTTTCGCCATGTTGGCCAGGCTTGTCTCACAGGTGATCCGCCTGCCTCGGCCTCCCAAAGTGCTGGGATTATAGGTGTGAGCCACCACACCTGGCCCTAATTCTTCATTTTAAACAATACTATTTAAATATAATAATTTTGTTCCTGTTTTATAATTTTACTATTAGTTTCTTCTTCCTATTTGACAAAAACAAAAAACTTTTAGAATATTACTAAACAATTCTGGTAAATGGGGGCACTCTTGGTGTTGGTGGTAGAGTGGTGAGCATAGCTGCCTTCCAAAGGAGGCATTCTTGACTTCTGCTGACTTTAACAGTAATGCATTTCCTATTATGCCATTAAGTTGGCCTTTGACCTTCACAATTCTGGAGTGCCAACTAGGATCTGTCAAGGTCATCATCCCTCTATGTCCTTAAAATACCTCGTTTTCTCAGAATAAGGATGGAGGTGAGAGAGGTCTCTGGTGACTTTTAGACAATACACAAGGACAACACTTGGAGTTCCTGACATTCTTTCACAGTCTCCAGGGTCCATTCATCATCTGCCCATTGTTTTGAATTCCTTTTTTCATTTCAACTTAGTAATAATAATGATGAAAACAACGGAGCTAACACTTGAATGCTTATTACACACCCAACACTTTATAAGTACTTTACTTGTACTAGCCAAATAAATCCTCACAACTACCTTATGTCATATGTACAAATATTTCCACAGTATACAGACTAGTTGAGGCACAGAGTAGTTGAGTAACTTGCATAAGAATGCACACCAAGTAAACCCAGAAAAGGAGGCTGGACTCAGGAACTCTGACCTGCACTGCATGGCTGTTGTAGAAAGAAGATGGAACAGATAAAACAAAAGCCTAGGTCTACTTACCCTAAAGTATTCCTACTCTCCCCTCCTTCTTTTTTTTTTTTTTAATCTTAAATATAAAAGAAAAAAATGCTGCAATTCATCTGTTAACATAGGAAGTATATTTTATAGAGGCTATTAATTTTATATAAAATTTGGAGATATATTTTACTTAAAAATTGAAATACATTATACATATATATGTCATTTGAACATGAAAGTCCCAGTAAAGCAAATACTGAGTTGTGAGCATATAATTTAAGAATAAAAACGGAAAATGACAAAAACTTCTGAAGGCACCCCTTAAGAGCTTTTCTTGCCTTCTTGCCTACAGAAAATAATATTTTAAATTATTTTATCTAAGTTTATTCCAGTGATTATCGACGTTTTTGAGAGTGTAACAAAACTGAGAACCCACTTTTTTTCCACTTAAACACGTATGCCATTTTTTGGCATTCTAAGGAACCGAGACAAATACAGCATTTTAAAAAATCAGAACATAAAATATATTTTTTAAAAATCCAAACCTATTCTGTAAGAAAAAGGTGCTCAAGGAAAGAAGGTTTGCTATGTAATCTAATTCAAAAAATCGCAATCCGTATGGCTGAGAATTTTGTAAGGTTCATAATTTTGCTGGAAGCACAGAAATTACCTACAATCTAAAGTTAAATTAGACTCTCCAGGATGCTACATTAACTCTTTCTGATTAAAGAAAATTTTCACCAGACTATATGACACATTATATCAATTTTCAGTCTTATGGGATTTGAGAGGACTCTACTGAAGATTATTCGTCTTCTGTTAATTACACTCTTGTTTAAACAAAACAGATTGTAACTCCCTGAGGGCAGAAACAATGTTTACCAAACTTTACTACAGTACTTATTCGCACAAAGCTGAGCACGCTCAAGTGTTTGCTGAATTAATGCATAAAGCTTGATATAATTAAGGGGAGGAATGAAATAATCCAAAATCATGTCCTAATAACCTCAATTGAATATATTTTGATAGAAACACACATACGTGTGTCATCCTTTTTCACCAATGGAGCACCCATTTATTTTGTGCAGATTAGATACCTGGTCTATAGGCAGCCAGCTCCCTGCCCTCTCACAGCGGGAGGAAAGGATGAAGACACTGAACAGACAATCCTCCAAGTCCCCAAACCTCATTCCATCTCCCACCAGCACCCGGGCCCCCGCCTGCTCTTACCTCCTCCCTCTTCCAATTATCCCAAGCTGGGGCCCTTCCTAGACACTGTCGTGAGGGTCACCGGGAAGTAGCAATGCTGGGATCTGTAATTTTAAGATTCCCCAGTTGAGTCTAAGGCAAGCTAAAGTTTGAGACTCACTGTCCTTTCTCTCTCTCCTCCCCAAGGTTTGAGGGTGCCATGAGGCCAGGGTGGGCTTCTCCGTGTGCTGCTCTGTAACTTGCAGTCTGCTCTCCCACAACCGCAGCAACCAAGGTGTGTTCCTGACCACAAATCAACGTTCCCATCCAGAAGTTAAAAAATAAATTACTTTTTCTCCTCTTACACGTGTACTTCATAAATAGTATTTGCCTTAAAATTCACAAAGCACCTTCACAAAAAAAATACTTGATTTTCACAATAACTTTGTGAGTATTTTTAGCATTTTACAAATGAAAGAGTGGGCTTCTAAGAGGCTATTCCCTGCAAAGCACATAGCTGGTAAGTGGCTAGAGATGGTTGAACCCGGGTGTCCTAATTCCCAGCCTGAGCTCCTTCCACCATGACAGAGCTGCCTCCTTCCCTATGCTAGGCATTTAATGACCTTGTCTTGTAACAATTATTTATATGAATAAATGTATTCTTTTTTTTTTTTTTTTTTTTTTGAGATGGAGTCTCGCTCTGTCTCCCAGGCTGGAGAGCAGTGGCGCGATCTCGGCTCACTGCAAGCTCCACCTCCCAGGTTCACACCATTCTCCTGCCTCAGCCTCCTGAGTAGCTGGGACTACAGGTGCTCGCCACCATGCCTGGCTAATTTTTTGTATTTTTTAGTAGAGATGGGGTTTCACGGTGTTAGACAGGATGGTCTCGATCTCCTGACCTTGTGATCCACCTGCCTCGGCCTCCCAAGGTGCTAGAATTACAGGTGTGAGCCACCGCGCCGGGCTGAAGAAATGTATTCTAAGTCTAAAATGATATGCATTATCCTGTTGAATAAGTGAAAACTTAAAAATTCAACCTATTCCTAAATTGAGGTTCATCTGTACCTAAAGCATGCTAAAGACTTTTGGCATTACTAACCCTCAAGTGAAAAATAGCATAAAAAGAAGTTAAGGACAGTCCTTAAATCTATCTGGATAAAGTTTTCAAATCAAGCTTGACAAGTTCTATTTCCAATCCCTTCCTAACATTACTAGCCATTTCTCACTGTTATAAGGGTTCGTTTTGAGTTTCAAAGTTTTTTTCCAGAACCTGAAGTCATCAGTGTTGGTTTCCCTGCCCCACAAGTACAATCCATCCTAGGGGCTGAAGTCAATTTCGAAACATACAGCTCTAAGCATCACATCCCCTTGCTTGAAAAGCCCCATGACTTCCCATTACACACAACATGTAGCCTACACTGGCCTATTCCCAGTCAATCCCACCACACACCCTTCATTCCAGATGCACTGGGCAACAATCCCCTAAAACCCCAAGTGCTTTAATGATTCTGTGCCTTTGTTCCTGCCTTAAAAATCTGTAATTTGTCCTTCAGAATCAAAAGAATTCAAATGTGGCATTTTGTACTGCCTGTCCAGCTATCCTAGCTATAATACCACTATTACAGTACCTGAATAGCTAGTTACACACACACCAGTTTCCTCTGCTAGAATGCAATGGCCTCAAGGCTGAGTGTGTGTGTAATTATCTTTACACTACTTAGTATCACGCCTGGCACCTCGCTGAGTTAAACGGTTAAATTACTATTACCTACAACCATATAAGAGAAATTTAACACACAAAGATACTTTCTCAACAATCCAAATTATTTGAAGCATTCCCATTACATGAAGGTAAATATCTATTTTTATATATACAACACAATTATAGTACCTGGAATCAAAGCCCAGTTTCTGTATAACGAACAAATGAAAAGACATTCTTTAGGATCCAGCTTGAGAAAGAGAAAGCAGTCACAGATCCCACAAGCTCAGTTTCTTCTTCTTTCTAGTGCCTAGATTTTTGTGTGGACTACTTTGTGTAGCTTCAAAGCCAACAACTATCTAAATGCCTATTAGATGCACAACACATTTTCCTAAGAACCAAGAACATTGAAGAAACATTAGCCAGTATCTTTGCCCTTAAATATAAAATCTTTAAGAGATAAGATTTAGGTACATAAAATAATGAGAGAACATATTAAGCACTCAAGCAGAAGGCACAAAGTCTAAGAACTATAAGAAACCTGAGAAGGCAGGTCAGTAATGACCTTAGGGCATGGTTTATTAAGACGGTTAAGAAGATAGGGTGGGGTGGGGGTGGCAGCCTCAAGACATGGATGTAACTTAGGTGTGAATTTATGGCAAACAGCCAGAAAAGACAAATACAATACAGTCAGATATTGGACTTGGATAAAAGAATTCCCGTCACTAATAATGATGATATAGAATATGAATAATGATGACAATAATGTGCTAATATTTACTAAGGGTCCACTTATTATATACACAGTCCATCAGGCTTTCAGCACTCCATGAACAGCAGGAGCCAGACTTTCCCAACTAGTAGGCCTGGAAGTGCCAAGAATAAGAAAGCCAGAGAGTCCCTGGGGCCAGTAACCTCCTGGCTTTGAAGATACCATCTATTTACCCCACTGTGCCACACAAATATTACCATTTTCTTTGCATGCTATTATGTGGAAGGTTGACAAGCACTGACCTTGGTCAACAGAGAAACCAAGCAAGTTTCAGGGACAACATCGTAATGCAGCAATAGAGAGCCACAGTGGTCCAAACCCTGGTATTGCATTAGAATCATCAGTGGCACTAAAGATAAGAGGTGTCTGAGTAAAAATCCAGGGCCCCTAAATCTGCACTCCAGGATTTTTTTTGTTTTTATAGTCACAAGTGATTCTCACATACAGTCAAGGTTGATTATCATTGGTACAGAGAATGACTGGGGCACAATCTAGGTAGTTTCTCACAAAATGTAATGTGAGAATCAGCTTCTTGCTACTCCCAGTGTCCTGGAAACCAGTAGCAATTGTATCACCTGGGAGTAGCTGGAAATGCAGAGTCTCAGGTCCCATTCCAAACCTCCTGACTCCCAATCCACATTTTAACAAGGCTCCCAATCCACATTTTAATAAGATGCCTGAGGTGATTCACAGACAGTTTAAAGAGCAGTGTCAACACTGACAACACACTGGAATCACCCGGGAGCTTTCCACATTACTATGTCTGGCGTGGGGGGGTGGTGATTGTGCAGCCAAGGTAGAGAACACCCACCTAGGAGGAGCATGTTAAGCCTGCATTTCTGGGCCCCCACTCTCAGAGATCCTGATTCAACAGATCTCACTTGGGGCTTGGACATCTACATTTTTAACAAATCCTTAGGTGATGTTATACAGTCCAAATTTTGAGAAGCAGTGTCATTATGTCAGAAGGTCCAATGAGAAGAATATAGTAACAATCCAGGAGTAAAATGACCTGGAGACTAGTGATGAAATGGGCTTTATGAGGAAAAGGGAAATATATTAGTAAATTCAAAAGATACGCTGAGGGAGAAGTTGGCAAAACGTGATAGCTGAAAATACTGATTAAGAAAGGGAAAGAATTCAAATTCCTTTACTTTCCTGGTAAGAATGTCATTCTTAAGAAGAACTACTCCTTAAGTTTTAGATGACTTTCAAGTTATTCAGCCTCTCAGAGTCTCATTTTCACCAAGTATGAAAGTAAGGGGTTAGTCGGGCACGGTGGCTCATGCCTGTAATCCCAGCATTTTGGGAGTCCAAGGCAGGTGGATACCTGAGGTCAGGAGTTCAAGACCGCCTGGCCAACAAGATGAAACCCCGTCTCTACTAAAAATACAAAAAATTTAGCTGGGCATGGTAGTGGGCACCTGTAATCCCAGCTACTCAATACTCAGGAAGCTGAGGCAGGAGAATAGCTTGAATTCAGGAGGCGGAGGTTGCAGTGAGCCGAGATTGCACCATTGCACTCCAGCCTGGGCAACAAGAGTAAAACTCTGTCTCAAAAAAAAAAAAAAAAAAAAAAAGAGGGGTTTCTCTTTGGTTGTCTCCATCCCTAGCACTTAACGACCTTGAGTAGCTACCTTGAGTAGCTACCTACAGCTATTATCACTAACACACTGGACTCTGTACTCTCTCAGGTGGACTGCACAGCTATTTTCTGTTTTCATTTTTATTTTCCTGCTCCCCAAACTACAAAGTCTTGGTAGGTTAGGCAGTTTCAATTTGTTTTCTATTTTGAATAGGGAAAGAAATCTATTTTGAATAGGAAAAGAAAGAATGTACTCTATTAATATAGATATTGAGTTTCAAAGTGAGAAGAAAGATTGTTTTTAAAATTCAGTCATGAAGGCCAGGCTCCATGGCTCACGCCTGTAATCCCAGCACTTTGGGAGGCCGAGGCGGGTGGATCACCTGATGTCAGGGGTTCGAAACCATCCTGGCCAACATGGTGAAACCCTGTCTCTACTTAAAAAAAAAAAAAAAAAAAAAAAAAAAAAAATTAGTCAGGCATGGTGGCACATGTCTGTAATCCCAGCCACTTGGGAGGCTGACGCAAGAGAATCGCTTGAACTTGGGAGGCAGAGGTTGCAGTGAGCCAAAATCGCACCATTGCACTCCAGCCTGGGCAACAAGAGCAAAACTCCATCTCAAAAAATAAATAAAAATACAATTCAGTCATGATTTGAAAAAACTACTGCTCCTAGTAAGATCTAGAAATCAGTGCTCTACATGATGATCATTTTAAGGACAACTTTAGTTAATCAGAATCTCCTCCATGTATTTTGCATTAAGCAAAACTGTGCTTTCCAACAGTTAAGAAAAAATTAGAAAACTTAATTACAATGAAAATGTCTAACATCTGTTTGTCAGTTGCAGTTGAGAGAGCCCTTTCACATATTAAGCAAAAATGATCCGGGGGTGCCTTTGAGGCAGATACGGGTCACATTTTCCCATGAGGCTCAGGGGCACATGACTGGGATGCAGCAAGGCCTGGAGGAGAACTGGGTTTCTCTGACTCCAAGTTCAGGCTTGAAAACGTTAAGCACATTCAACAAAGAGGATGCACTTGCACACAGGAGGAAATGCCTTAGAAATCACAAAAGCATCAAGGACAAAACCGTTTATTTTAAAGTGAATACAGTATATGAAAACAGGAGAGCATGGAAAGTATATATATATCACCATCCCAAAGCAGAATATAATTATATACATCACCATCCCAAAGCAGAATATAATTAGGCTTCTAAACAGAGAAATACACTAAGTAAACATTCACATATTTTAAATATTTATATATGTACAGATATTAAAGTAGGCAATACTTAATACAACAACTGCTCAACATAAGTGTTTTGAAGACAATAAATTCTAATTTCCCTTAAAAGTCTTATTCTCACATAATATGAATACAGATGTTAGCAGAAAAGGGTCGTGATCCAGACTCCAAGATAGGGTTCTTAGATCTTGCTCAAGAAAGAATTCTGGGGGAGTCCAAAGCAAGTTCATTCAGTAAAGGAATAAAGAATGACTACTCCCTAGGCTGAACAGCAGTTTGGGCTACTGGACCAAGGATACTTATAGTATCCTTATACTTATAGTTTTTGATTATATGCTAAACAAGGGGTGAATTATTCATGAGTTTTCTGGAAAAGGGGTGGACAATTCCTGGAACTGAGGGTTCCTCCCCTTTTTAGATCATATAGCCTAACTTCCTGACATTGCCATGGCATTTGTAAACTGTCATGGCACTGGTGGGAGTGTCTTTTAGCATGCTAATGTAGTATAGTTAGCATATAATGAGTAGTGAGGACAAGAGGTCACTTTCGTGGCCTTCTTGGTTTCGGTGGGTTTTGGCTGGCTTCTTTACCGCATGCTGTTTTATCAGCAGGGTCTTTGTGACCTGTACCTTTTGCTGACCTCCCATCTTATCCTGTGACTCAGGATGCCTAACCTCCTGGTATTGCAGCCTGGTGGGTCTCAGCCTTATTTTACCCATCCTCCGTTGGAAATGGAGTTGCTCTGATTCAAATGACACTGACACAAACATTTCAAAATCAAACAGTAACCTACACTAGTAATTTTCATAAAGTAACTTTATCCTTATTTAAAAAATGCATTTTATTGTTTTAAGAACAAATAGCTAAATAAGATACACAACCAACATAATATGATCTGCTTCTGAGCATGCACAGAGAAGCTGTAAAACTTTAGTAAACCTAATGGAAAAAGTGTAGAAGCTGCATCTCTCCACTAGAGTAAAAAGAGAACCACACACACGAACAACACACATCCAGGCCCATCATATTCAGCAAGAGATTTAACAAGTTCATTAACTGATAACCCATTCCAATGGTAAGACATGCATTCCCCTCAAATTGCAAGCTTCCCTTGGGTATCACAAATCTTGTTTATCTTTTAATTTAAGTGACTAAGAAAACTGTGACAGTTTTCACTATTTTACTGTGTTTGTTATATCATTGCCAAACCAACCAATGCAATAAAAAAATTCAGATTAAATAGTATTCAAAAATAATCATGTAAAAAAAACTCTGGAGACTGACAGGTTGACCATAAAGATATAAAAGAGTGATTCCCCCAAATAACCAGAAGCCAAAGCAGTGCTCTTGCCAAGAGCTATAAGGTCTTGGGACACATGAGGTCAACCTCCCACTAATGTGCCTTTGACAGATGCCTTAGACTTTAGATTTGAAACCTACAATTTACACAGATGTAATTAACAAAGCCAAGAGAACTCAACTTCAATCCCAAACTTCACCTGCTGAACTCAGTAACGATACTGGGCCATTCACCTGACCCTACTTTAGTTTTCTCACCAGGAAAGTTCTAAGAGGTAACCTTTAAGTTCTACATTTTTATAACATTCCCATGGATATGAAAGATGAGAAAAGAGTGAGAAATAAGGTCTCATTTTCAAAAAACAACAACTTTTTAAACTTAGTGGAAAACAATTACATAAGAACTTTATGATTAATATGAAAACCCACAGAAAAAGATTCTGCTGTTGACAACTCCAGGACTGAAAAGCTATATTATACAAAGTAGTAATTACTGTTAGGAAATAGGAAACGTATTTGCCCGAAGGCCATAGTAGTAGCACTTTGGGCAGATTTTAGTATTAAAATTATGGATAAAGTCTCACTCTTCTCAATTACAATAATCTCCCTAAACTAATAATTTGTCTAAATAACAAGTTTTCAAAAGTAACTGGTCAAGTGACTTAGAAACTGTGTTTACAATTAGTGCTACTGTAAACTAGTAGATAAAATCACACGCGTTCATGATCAGTACAATAAACCACGCTAGAACTTCTGTAAGTGGTCTTGGTGACAGCTACGCTATTATGTTAACACTTGCTGCTATAATAAAGTTAAAATTACAAAATGCCATCCAAACATTCTTTAAGTGATAGTGATCGTGCTGAAAAACACACCTGACAATCAGCTACAAATATAGAGAAACATGCCAGAAAAACAGAAACAGTTATTCATTTAAGAGCCCTCAGGACAAAAATAACAGTGAGAATGCTGAGAAAATAGAAAGCAGTATTAAAGCACAAAAACATGCTACAATAGTTGTAGATTTATGTATTCTGAAAATAAATTATTCCGCTTGTTAAGTGTATTTATATTCAACGATTCTTGATTGAACTACGAAAGGTCCTCCATGGAGAACTGATCTTCCCTGTGAAACAAGACTGCCCTTTATAAGTTAAACAACATCTGGACCTAGATGTAATTTTTACTAGCTTTGATGACTAGTAGCCAATAGAACTAAATGGTTCTAACAGTAACTAAATAAAACTAGCAGCCTCTTCCCCTAGAATAGTAATGTCCCAATGGTTTGGCTAAAGTACAAGCTGATGGCAAAAGAACTAGCAAAAGAGGAATTTAGGATTAAACATATGAATAATAAAGCCTAAAGCTACCCCATTTGGAAGTATGTACACAGGTTTATGGTCTCTATGACAATGTAGATTTAGTCAGTCCTCCATATCTGTCAGTTCCACATCCGTGGATTCAACCAACCTCAGATTGAAAATAGTAGGGGGCAAACATCCATCTGTACTGAACACATACAGATATTATTCCCTAAACAATACAGTATAACAAATATATACGTAACATTTACATTCTATTAGGTATTCCAAGTAATGTAGAGATGATTTAAAGTATCCAGGAATATGTGTGTACATTATAGGCAAATACTATGCCATTTTATACCAGGGACTTGAGCATCTGCAGATTTTGGTATCAGAGGGAGGTCCTTGAACCAATCCCGCGGGGATACTAAGGAACAACTGTGCCTCATTAGCATGAACTTTAAGAAACATTAATATACCTAATACACTCACTAAGAGAAATTAATACAGCCTAATAGGATAAGTATTTACAATGCAAAGCAGCCACTGTTCATATATTAGCAACATCCAAATACCCATATGTACATAAAATTGTATGTGCTCTCAGTATTGATGCCATATTGGCCAAAAATCAATCACAAATAGATAACATATGCTTATATTTATATAAACTAAACTCACCAAATTTGTTATTTGGATGCTAATGAGCATCACGTATTCAGAAACCTTCTAACTGTATGGTTTAATAATAAAATATGTTTACGTGATTATAAACATTCTTTGGAGTTAGCCAGAAGTCTATTTTAGAAAGAAAAAAAATGGCTAGAAACATTAAAGAAATTCTTTAACATCCCAAATTCCCACTGGCATGACCTCTGTGAATTAACATAAACACACTCTCACAGTTGGTGCTCAGTGGGTCTATGTGTCTGTTTGACAGCAAGCACACCAAGATGGCCTGTGTCCCTGGGCCTCATACTTCCTTGGCTTTTCTTGGCCCTTATGCCACCCCTAATATGCTCTTTCTACTTCTTGTTCCTGTATCTCTAAGTATGACCCTCTTTTCCTTCTTTTACCTGGAGAAGGAAGAAACAAGAAAACTAACATTTATTGAGCACAAAATGTTAGGGTTTCTCAGAAGTGGACTCTAGGGCTTCATTGCTTTTGCTGTACTGTCCCCCTAGAGGAGATGAAATATAGCATGAACTTAGGAAACACATTGCCTGGGTCAAGTCCCGGCCATTCTACATTCTAGGGGTGACCTTGGACAAGTTACTTAATATCTGTGTGCCTCAGATTCTCCCAATGTGGTAAAATAAGTACAGTAATCATACAGTCACGGTGAGGACTGAGTTAACAGTTAAATGAGTTCATCTAAAGCACTTCGAACAAAGCCTGGCAAAGAGTAAGCTCCCTATCAGTATAAGATGCTATTGTTCCCATGAGCATGGAAATAGAAGTTCAATGGGAATACGAATTCGATTCCCATGAATGTGAAAACCACCTATTTGCGATGACTCCTTACAGTATGTCTCCACTCAGACCTTTTCTCTCATATCCCACCACTGATTGGCATTTCTACTTGGACATCTCACAAATGTCCCAAAAGTAACATGTCCAAGATGAAATTCTTGACCTTTTCCTTCAAACCCATTCCCTCATCCATACCCCTAGTCTTCAGTCTTCACTATCTTGGTGAATGTCAGCATATTTACCCAATTAGAGAAGCCAAAAATGTACAAAGTATTCATAACTCTTACCTTTCCCTCAATCCAAGCCCAATTCATAAGTCCTATCATTTTCACCTCCAAAATACATCTCAAATTGACCAACTTCTCTCCATCTCCACAGCCACTGCCTTCATCCAGGCCAGCAACCCTCTTGCAAGGTCCCTGAACAGCCTCCTCATGGGTCTCTCTGCTTTTGTCCTTGTAATGCAACCACACATTTCCCCAAGAGCAGATTTCTCAAAGTAAAAATTTAATCATGTCACTCTCCTCCTGTTCAGCATTCCTCAATGGCTTCCTGTTGCACTGAGAATAAAACCCAAGCTCCTTTTCAAGATCTGGCCCATGCCCATCTCACTTTGAAGCACCTCCACCCTCTCTTCTTTCAACATGCTAAGCTCTGTCCTACCTTTAGCACACGCTATTCACAATACTCTCTCTTCTTCTGTTCAGCTGACATCTTTTCTTTCCATCAGTCTCAGCTTTAAGGCTACCTCCCCAGAGGCCTTTCCTGACCCTACTTAAAGTGGGTATTTCCTTTTTTTTTTCTGTCTCAGCTTGTTTCTTTCCTGCATTGCACTCACTATGTGCAATTATTTTCATTTACTTACCATCCCCCCTTCTAGAATATATGTTCCATGAAGGTAGGGGTGACAGAGTCTCATTCTACATTTTAGCCCCACCAACTAGCATCTGGCTTAGCAGACACTCGATGATATGGTATGATTGACTATGAACGAACTTACTGTGCTATTTTACATGTATTATCTCATTTATTCTTTACCACAATCAGACAAAGCATTTATTATCCCCATTTTAAAGGACAAGCCAACTAAGGGTGAGAAATATTAAGGGAGTATAGAACAGCTTGAATGTAGAGACAGGATTCAAATGCAGGCCAGTGTTGAAATGGCTATGCTGCTTCCACCACACCACATTGCTCCCCCCATCTAGTCCCCAATAGCTAGATTCAACTCTCTGCGTCCACCCAGTTTCTGACCACTTCTGCCTCTAAGAAGTCACAAGTGTTTCCTATCATATGCGCTTCAAGGCTCTCGTAAGCTGTGGAGAATAAAAGCAGTGGTCCTAAATGAAGCAATTTTGCCCCCCAGGGTATAATGGCCAATATCTGGAGACATTTTCATTGTCACTACTGGGGAGGTACTAGTGGCATCTAGTAGGTGGAGGCCAAGGATGCTGCTAAAATCCTGCAGTGCACAGGACAGCCCCCACAACAAAAAAATTATCCCACCCAAAATGCCACAATGCTAAGGTTGAAAAGCCTTGCCAATAAAGAACCAGGTTATAGCAGGGGTACCCTTGCCATTGACCACAGGAACCAGGTAGGTAATGGGAATGAGTCAAACAGGACTGGTGCAAAGCGAGGAAAAGATAGTTTTTATCATCCACTTTTTCCATACTCAGGTTCTTTTTTTACTGTTTTGCAAATCATATCTCACATTAGTCTTTCACCACAGACACGCTTTGTTTGCATGTCTAATGGGTGTATCTTTTACTAGCACAATTGTTTCCTGACGGAGCACTGGCATACATAAATAGATAAACAGACATACAGACTTATGCATATATGTACTGAGTTGCATTTTGGAAGTGTGAACAGGTTTAATATAAAATGTATTGTTACAATGTGGGCTGTGGTCAAAAAAGTTTGGGAAACATTGTCAGGGTTTTACTAGGTCACAGCCGCCTCTGCATGAGGAAGCTATCCGGTTGAAACTTCTAAAAATAAACATGCCAAGAACCCCTCTTTACAAATGTTACCACTAAATAAGTAGCAAATAATGCCCTCAAATAAGAAAAACATATAGTTATTAAAACAGACTTTTCAACAATGCTTAACACTGCCCAACAGTGGAAAGACCATGTTGGTAGGCAGTGAGTTTCTCATCGGTGATTAGAACCTATGGAGGAAAGCCCCAGTCAGTTTCTAACTCTTAAAAATGTGTGTTTCTATCATGGAGCTTCAAGTTACAAAATTACTTTCTAAATAGAAACGAATCCATTTCTGTCTAGCTTAATATTTAGTTGTCATAATTGTTCTTTTTCTGATCAGTTACAAATGAAGTCTTGATCAACAAAAGAATATGCAATGCAATGTGGAAAACCAAACAGCTATTTTAAAGTCCCATACTGAAATACTGTATAATGTCAGCTCAACTCTCACTCATTCTGGGAGGCGGGAAGGAAACAGGAAATAAGGCAGCTTTCAAAATGTCTAAACTCTGCTCCTCTCTGCAGGATCTGAGTGGTTTTTTGATGCTGTGGCAGGGCATAATCGTGGGGAAGAAACAGGTCTGACATCAGTCTATGAGGGTACAGAGCCAGAGAAAGAAGCAACCCAGGCCCAATCATCCAGCAGAATCATCTCTCAAGGGGCCCTGGGGCCTCATGCAGAGGGTTAACAAGGACAGTAAGTCTCTAGACCTAGATCTGTTCATCCAACTTCCATACATCTGATGGCCATGGTCCAGGGTACACTCAAGAATACGGTCTACCACATTCACTGTACCTCCTTTCAATGCTCAAAGGGGCCAGTCAAGCAACGTGCTATACTGTTACATTAATACAAAACTGTATTTAGGTATGGGCATTATTAAATTCAAAGATAAGTCATTCAAATATAAGTCATGCATCCATCCAAAGAAGATTCAAAGGAAATGCAATCAAAAAAGAAAATATGCAGAAAATAGCAATAAATATCATTATTCTAAGATTTGTTATTGTAACATCCCTGAAGAAGCAATGCCATTCTATATTTTACTACAAAGTGGTTAATGTTTATATTAGTCATTCAACAAAAATGCAACTCCATTCTGTCATCAGATCTCAAATCAGCATCACACATTTGCTTTTATTACAACAACTACAATGTGTCAAGTGCTCTAAACACAAAGTATCTTCCCATGTATCACCCACCCCTTTTAGTTATAATCCTTGGCAAATCCTTGTGGAGTAAATTCGCCATGTGATAACCCCCCACTAGCAGAGAAGGAAAGACTCACAAAGGAACCTAAAACTTAAACCAAACTGAACCGCTGTGTACTAGATCTGAAGACTCTGCCTCATCCACTGTATCATGCTGCCTCCCCAAGGTGAGCTTTTCTAACCTGCACACTAGCCAGCTTTTCAAGCTCGCTACTGAGGAAAAAAAAAAAAAAAAAAAAAAAAAAAACAACTTAGTTTTTCCAGGCTTGAATCTGCAATGGAAAAAAAGTACCCTAAGAACAACCTTCTTGAACCCATTAAAACATACACACAGAGATGACTGGCTTTTTATGACTGAGTGGCTTTTAGCTGTGGCTGTGATCTCAGGGGAAGCCAATTTGCTGTGTCCTATTCCTTGACTTATACGTCTGTACCCCAACTCCTGGCTAAGGGAACTTTGAGTCACTAAGGGAATTTGAAAATACACTAAGGGATAAATCAACAGTAATTAAACAGTTCAGTAGCCAAAATCCCACTTAGGCATACAGAAAAAGCATGTTAAATCACTTCACTAGTTGACTTAGAAAAATTAGGCCTGTTATCCAAACTGCTATAATTTGCCTTATCGAAATGTCAAACAGGAAACAAAGGAAATCTGAAGTCAGTCCGAAACATATGAATGCTTCAACTTTATTTTTTTCAGCACATCATTACACATCATCCATTTGGTGCATGGCAGAGGGAGGGGAGGAGAGCCCTCCCCACCAAAGGTTCCCAGGCCAGCGGGGAGGGCTAAGGCTCGGGCGCCCCAAACACAAAGCAACCTAGAAAGTGACGTGTTGAGGGGAATCACAAATAAAGTGCCACCGGCGGCGTTTGCGGCCAAGAAGAAAAAAGCACGCTAAAATTTAATTATAAGTTTAAGCAACTCTCTAGGACATGGAACGTGCGTTTGCTTTGAGCTCCACGGAATCGTTTCCAAGCCAAAGCAAACCATCCTGGCGGTCAGAGGCCGAGATAACGGGGAAGGCGGCCGGTCGTGCCAATCAGCAGCGCCCAAGTCTCGTTAGCGCAGACCTGCCGCCCGCGGCCAGGCCGGGCAGCTGTTGATCCCCCGGCCATTCTTTTAAAGCCCAGGCAGAGCGCGGGTGGGAAGCGTGCGAGGAGAGCTGAGCCGGGGAGTTGTGGGAAGGAGAAGGTAAGAACGTCCCACAGAAAAAGTCGGAGAGGGCTGCAAACTGGCTGGTCCGGCCGGCGGGGCTCTGCGCGGCGGAAGCAGGAGGAGAGGGGAAGGAAGGGGAAGGGAGGGGGCCCGCGTCTCAAAGTTCCGCGTCCCGGCGGCGCCCGCGCTCGGGCTGCTCACCTAACAGGAGCGTGGTCCAGGTCCGGCCGCGCCCCGCGCGCCGCAGGCCCAGAGCCCAGCGCAGCCGGGCGGCCAGGCGCCCACCAAGGCCGCCCCCCGCGGGCGGCGCGGCGGTCTCGGCGCGGGGCCCCTTCCTGCCCGCGGCGCCCTTGCGCCCTGGGGACGGCGGCGCGCGCTCGGGCCCGGGCTCCCCGGCGCCGACGTCCGGCGCCCCCTTCAGCGGCGACTGCGAGACGCGGGGCGGCTGGGGCGGCTTGGGAGCCGCCTCCCGGTGCTTGTTCCGCGCCTGCAGGACCATCTTGGCATAGTCGCGCCCGCTTGCTGCGCGCGCCCGGACGGCGGCCGGAGAACGGCGGGCTGGCTGGGCGGCTGGGCGCCGCTCACTCTCCAGCGGGCGGGCGGAGGGCGGGCCCGTCCCTCCCCGCGGGCCGGGAGGCGGGGAGATCGCGGAGGCCGGGCGGCTGTTGCCTGCCTGGCAGTACCGCCGGGAGGCGGCGCCGGACTCGCGAGCCCGCCGCCGTTGCCGCCGCTCCGGTTGTCACGGCGACCGTGGAACGCCGGGGGGCGGGGGCGGGGACACCCTGCGAGCGGCCGCGGCCCCGCCCCCGCCGCCCCTCTGCGCCGGACGCGCGCTCCAGGCCGGCCAGCGCGCACGCGCGGACTTCCGGCGCGGGCGGGGCCCGACACCGCTGCCGCCTGGCGACCCGCACCTCTTCGGGGCCAGCGCGGGGCTCGGCTGGTGCGAAGACGCGGACGCGGACGCGGACAGCCTTCTGGAGGCGGCTGCCCTTCCATTGTGGGAGTGATGGGGCCGAAGGAAGAGCCCTCTCAGGGATCGGTGCGCTGATCCAAGTTTCGGAGCCTATTAAGGCTGCGCGTGGAGCCCGCGCGGGCGAGACGCGGCGGGGCAGGGAGAAGGCGCCCGGAGCGGCCACTCAGGGGCGCTGTGCGTGCGCCCTGGGCGCCTGGTCGGCCCCGCCGCTGTGAAGCGGGCGGAAGGCAATCAAGTCACCGTCTCCGTTTTCTCCCCACTGTGTGGTCGCGCAACTTGAAGCGCAGCCCCTCACTCACCGACACGAAGAACGGGCGCGACCCGATTTAAAATAGTAACAGAGTATTAAAATAGCATCCAGGAATCTCATGGGGAGCTGATAAGGGCAGAGACCCAAGTGTAAACTGAAGACCAGGCTAGGAGCCAGGCTGAAGGTGATAGGATGGATTGGCTGGAGCAGGAAAGATCATCAATAAGTACGTTGAGTTTGTTATGCTTGCTGTAACCTTGTTACTTAATAGAGAGCAGGAAAACTTTGCGTTGATAAGATAGGAGATTTTAGTCGAAAAATATGCTTTCTTTTACATAGCAGAATGCACGAGTAAATTAAACCCGGGAAAATTGAGAAAATCAGGTAGATCCCAGTTCTCCTTCTACCCCTGCATTCTTTGCACAAAGTCTTACAACTGCATGGATTACAACTGGGAGGTTCCTTTCCTTTCCGTGCCCAGTGGGCTTTTTCCAAAAAGTTGTCTTTAAGTCCCAGTGTTGTAAATCAAGGCTCTTCGTTCTGCTTATCTCTATTGTAATTGCAGGGACTTCACGTGACTTTCTTGCTCTTTATGTTTCTTTGCCCTTTGATTTCCTTATTAATACCAGCATTCGTTCACTGTTAGCCTTTTTAAGAGACAGTGTATTATTTTGTAAAGGGAAGGTGTTTGCCATGCTAATTAATACTCCCTCATACCCTGTCTAGTTTGTGAATTTGGATTTTCCAATGTCTTTATTGGAGCAAGAAACAACTATTTTTATACACTGGTTTAAAAAAAATGGTTGAAAGTGGGATGTACAAGGCTTGGATTCTGAAACAATGTGTCATCCGAACCCAGTGTTACCTTTGGGATTAATGTTGAATTTATTCGGTTAAAAGAAAGCTAATTCAATGTCTATTAAGGATAATACGAATAGCTGGCCAGGAGCCGTGGCTCACGCTTGTAATCCCAACACTTTGGGAGGCCAAGGCGGGTGGATCACGAGGCCAGGAGTTCAAGACCAGCCTGGCCAAGATGGTGAAACTCTGTTTCTACTAAAAATACAAAAATTAGCCAGGCGTGGTGGCAGGCGCCTGTAGTCCCAGCTACTCGGGAGGCTGAGGCGGAAGAATCGCTTGAACTGGGGAGGCCGAGGTTGCAGTGAGCCGAGATCAGCCACTGCACTCCAGCCTGGGTGACGGAGCAAGACTCCACCTAAAAAAAAGAAAATAATAATAATACAAATAACTTTTTTTTTTTTTAATTATTAGAAAGACGCATGGAAAAAGAGGTTCAACATTTGAACTATTTGATTGTCGTGTGTCTCCTTTATGTGATCGTCCCTGAATTCAGGAATTGCCTCCCTTAAGCTGGTACCCTTGTACCAGGAAAACACTTGTTGAATGAATAAGTGAGTGAATGAATGCAGTTCCGCAAGTGCTTGTCAGTTCCTCTTCTTGGCTTGGCAACCATGCAGAGAATCCCAGTGAGGGGCAGTGTGGGGTATTAGTTTTTTGGTTTTTTTGTTTTGTTTTGTTTTGTTTGTTTGTTTCTAAACACGGTCAATTTAGATCCAGGTTGCAGCCACTACATTGACCCATATAGGCTTGACCACGGTATTAAACCTCTTTGAGTCTGGATTTCTTCATTCTTAAAATGGAGGCAACAAAAACATCTAGTTCACAGGTTTGTAAAAAAAAAAAAAAAAAAAAAAAAAAAAAGACAATGTATGTAAAGCATCTAACAATTACATATATTCAAGTAGTTGCTCAATGAATGTTCAAATTGTCTGGATGTTGGTAGTTGCTCAATAAGTGTTCAAAGTAGTGGATGCCGTTTAAGGAGAGTGGCAAACTTCTGTCCTCCCAGATCCTAAGGTTGACATTCCAAGTTGGGGTATAGCAAGGGGAGAATGCCCCCCTGAGCAGGAGAGCAAGAACAACCACGTGATCTTTGAGCCAGGTCTGCTGGGCTTCAAGCTTCTCAGCTCTCTGGGCAGTTGATGTGCCTGAATGGTTCCCTGCTTTCCACAGATGCTGTACAGATGTTGCCCATCTCATGGGTCCTTAGGCCTGGATGAAATAGTAGGCAACTCCTCGTGCCCCCTTCCAAAAAGGAGGCATTTCACACAGAAAGGGTGGAGGAATAGAAACCAGAAAAGTCATGGAAGATTATATGCCAGATTTCATTTTACCCTTAGTATGGCGAGATCCACAAGAGCAGGGAATGAGAATGCAGTTAATTTCTATCTGTATCTGTAGGCTAGTGCCTGCCACACATAGTGGTGGATGTTAAAAAACAACCTCTGGCAAACTGAAAGCTGCAAGCACTGAAAGCTGCATGTTAAAAAAAAATTTTGTACATGGATGACCTACGAATGGATCTAAGATTATAATGAAATTAAGCATTAAAATTACCAGCTTTAATGTGCTTTTTATTTTTCCAGGAGGTCCAGATGCACCAGAAAGGTACTTCCTGCATGATGCTGTAGAAATACTGGGTCAGGGCAGACAGATTTTTAAGGACAGGAACCTGAAAGAGCAACCACTTATAAGGAATTGCTGCCCTGGCCCCTGGGGTGCAAGCCGAGTCCTTTTCTCACTACAAGCTACACTTCGGGCATTGAAATAAAAGTTTAATTAAAAAGACATATCTTTTAAATTTTGGGGATGGAGACAGAGGAGATTATAAGGAGGAAATGAACATAAAATAAAAAGCAAGAACATAAAATCATAGAAGAAAACAAGATGTGGAGAAATAAAGCTTAGTGATAATAAGGTATAGGAATCAGGGAAACATTGTCAGATGGGCAATGAAAAAAGTAATTTGGTCAAAGGAAGACCATGTTGGGAACCAGTTTTCCTATGTCTCCACATTGGCATTTTAAAGGCCCCATTTAGAACTTCTAAATATTCCCCTTTTCCTCCTACTTGCTCTCCTACCCATAGAGTGACAGCTGAATGAGAAATCCATGACATTTATTTGTCATTTCCTTGAACTAGGTCACTTGATCACTGTATTAGAAAAGTGTCCTAGGGTCAAGTTCTAGAATCTGACATTTGTCTCGCTAAGCAGTTGCTCATACCAAGAGAGGAACCTGCGTAATTCCAGCACACTTCTTGGAAACCTAAAATGGGTGCAACAAAATATGTCTGTGTAACATTCTACTTTCCAAAGCTCCAGCATTAACTTGACACTATATTATAATGTATTCTTTTAGTCTGGTGAGAACAAATGTAAATTGCTACTCTATTGCTCTTCACATTTTATCTTCTGTCTTTCCTGGAGCTGACCTTGTAATTTAAACTGTTCATGCTCCAATGAGTGTTCCTGAGAAACTCAGAGTTCATTATTAGGTCTAGTTATAGTGCATCATCAAGAACCTCTCTTGCAGAGAGGCATGTCTCTTTAGAATGTAATTCCTGTTGTTGAGGGCTTACTATGTCTTTAGTAGATATTAGAGACACTTAAAATTCATATACTAAGTCCCCATCCCCAAGGGCTTAAGTTTCATTGGACAGGCAGGGTAAGCTAGAAAAAAATGTAGTTTTATAGCAAAATATGTGATTCGGAGAATAAGTACTAAAAGAATTCCAAAGAGAAGAGGTGATGGGCCACATGATTTAGTTTTCAGGGAGTAGGTGAAATTTGGTCTAGACCATGCTGGAAGGCTAGATTTTGTTTTAATAGAAGGGACATGGCAAAGGAATTATCATCAGGGAGCTATGTATTTCTAAAACCCTTGCTCAGTGCGTGGCACATTGTCGGTGCTAAAATGAACACTTTAAGCCTTTTCAGATGAAGAAGGAAGGGAAGAAACAACTAATGTATGTTTTAGGAATAAGTGAATGGATTAAATAGTGAATGAATGAGTTAACTAATACGTGGAACATGAAATACCTAGAGTACCCCAGTCTGGAGCCCAGCTTTCAGAGTTCCCCAAATCTAATTGGGCCAGAGTAGGCTTCTCCTCCAAAGGTACTTAGTTCCCCCTACAATGAAGGTGGCTTTAGGAATACTGGGAGGCAAAAGTTCTACCTCTGGCCTCCTCTTTGGGCCAGAACTTGCTTTCCTCCAGCTTGTCTCTGTTGACTCCTTGCCAGAGACCTGAACCTTCTCCTCACCTGCCCCCAGACACAGGAAGATTTGGGACCAATTCATTTGGACACCATATGGTCAGTCTCCTACCTCCATTATCTAGGGTGGGCACCTGGATGTATCACACAATGTATCCTCTCACTCCTAAGCTGTTCTCTCTACTCAGCCTTGCCTTGTGATTCCTGGGGTCAGTGATCTGTTCCTAATACACTTAGCTCTTCTCTGTAGCTTCCACCCCTTCCCAGAAGACCCTTCTCCTATGACAGGTTCATTCTTCCACAGCTCCACTCCGTCCCTCCCCAAGCCTTCTTTCTCCCTCTTGGAAAGCTCCTCTGAACTCCATTTTATCTCCCCTCTTTGTCACTGGTGTCTTGTGCAGATTGCCCATCAGCTCCCACTTAACCTCACTAGCATTGGCCCCAGTCCTTCCAGCTCCTACCAAGGCTAGGAATGACTTCAACACTAAGCCTCTCAGCCCCTTGACATCCTCGTCTCCAAGGACCTGCACTCCCACTTCATGTCACTGACCAACACTTACGGTCTCACCTTGCACCATATCATCACCCCAGTCTGGCTTTGCCTCTGCATTTTAAAATTCAAACATCCAATCCTCCACTGCCTCCAAGTCTGTTTGGTATTCTGTCTTCATGCCAGGACCTGTCACTGCAACTCCCTCTGCCAGGATCTTTCCTTGCATGGTCCTTCTGTCTCATCCACGTGGCAGAATGTTACTATCCAACTTTGGATCCATACCCATGCTATTTACTGGAGTGCTGGAGAAATCCCACAACTTAGAAGGCAGGAACCCTATGGATTCATAGTTTCCATTAGCAACTGGATCCTACATACTGCCTTCTACATTCTCCTGGTTCCATTCTCCCAAGAAGATACAGCAAATGTCTACTAGTCTCTTAAACCTGCTACCCTGTCACCAACTCCCACACCCCTAAACATGGCCTTGCGTCCTACTTGGTGGAGAAACGGGGCACCATCAGAAGGAGCTCCCACATACCCTCAGACTCACCAAAGATTCTGCTTCTTACCCCAGTGTAAGCACTGAATGGGCAGGTGGGCATATGGGTCTGAGGCTGAGGAGAGCTGGCCTGCAGACACAGGTTTGAAAATCTTCAACAAAAAGATAGTAATGAGATCGCCCAGGGGATGTGTGTGAAGTAAAAAGAGCCTAGTTTTTGAACTCTAGAGGACATTGATGTTTGTGAACAAGAGGTGTCTTTAAGGGAGACTGGGAAAGAGCAGCCAGAGAGATCACAAAACCCAGGAGCATGTGGGTCAGAGAAACCAAAGGAAGGAAGTGGTCAGCTGACATGATAATGACTCGTGTGTCTTGTGAACCAGAAACATGGAGGTCTTTAGCCATCTTGGTGAGAGCAGTTCTGTGCAATATTAGATGAAGATGCCAGACTTCTGTGAACTTGAGTGTGACTGGAAAATCCTTCTGAGGAAAGCACAAGGACTCCTAGAAGCCTCTGAGGAAGCAGAGATAGCAGGTATAAGGGACTCTGCCAAGGATGTCTATGCATAAGGAAGGAGGGAGATCAGGTGGTTGCCTTGGGGAGATGCTGGTTTAGTGGGGAGTTCTAATGAAGATAACAGCCATGTCACTTGGGCATGGTTAAGGCTGTAGAAAGGCAGCCAGAAGAGTGGAGAGATGACCAAGCAGCTAGTTAGTAGAGGGAGCACCATCCCCTGGAAGAGAGATTGGCTGTGTCCAGAAGAGGGACTCCTCCTTGTGATGAGGTATCTTTTAGTCACCTCAAACCCCAAAGCCCAAGCCTGCTTTTCCTCCAGTCTCCTTACTCCAGCAAGTGGCACTACCATTCCCCCTTTTCCTTTATCCAGGAGTCATCCTGCTGATTCTGTCTCATTAATGGTCCTCAAATCAATTCATTGCTTTCCATGCTCAATGCCATGATCCACAGTCATTTTTCCCATGTTCTTCAGGAGCAGCTCCTAACTGGCCTCTTTGCCTCTTCTCTTGCTGCCCATCAATCTTCCAGAGAGCTGTTTCCAATATGCAAATCAAATCCTGTCACTCCTTGTTTTGAAAACCATTCAACACTTCCAAATCTGTCCACATGGCTAACTAGGCCTTCAGGATCTATGCCACACACCCTCTTCCTGCCCCTTCTTCTCCAGCCTTGCCCCTCACCATTCCTCAGTGCCCCTCACCATTCCCCAGTGCCCCTCACCATTCCCCAGTGCCTCTCACCATTCACCAGTTCCCCTCACCATTCCCCAGTTCCCCTTACTATTCCCCAGTGCCCCTCACCATTTTCCAGTGCCCCTCACCATTCCTCAGTGCCCCTCACTATTCCCCAGTTCCCCTCACCATTCCCCAGTACCCCTTACCATTCCCCAGTTCCCCTCACCATTCCCCAGTGCCCCTCACCATTTTCCAGTGCCTCTCACCATTCCTCAGTGCCCGATGCCCTCTCTTCCCTGGACATGCACACATATTGTTATCTTGGATGGCCACCCTTCTGTTCTGCCCAGGCCCTGCCAGTTCTCCTGGATGTCTCTGGTTCAGTCTTCACATTTCACTTAGAACTCAGTTCCTGTAGGAACTCTCCTCTCCCCCTGTAACCTAGACCTTCCCCTGTCATATCTCTTAGCACACTGTTTTAGTTTTGTTTTGTTTTGAGACAAAGTGTCACTCTTGTCACCCAGGTTGGAGTGTGATGGCACAATCTTGGCTTACTGCGACCTCCGCCTCCTGGGTTCAAGCAATTCTCTTGCCTCAGCCTCCCAAGTAGCTGTGATTACAGGTGTGTGCCACTACACCCAGCTAATTTTTGTATTTTTAGTAGAGACAGGGTTTCACCATGTTGGCCAGGCTGGTCTCGAACTCCAGACCTCAGGTGATCCACCCACCTTGGCCTCCCAAAGTGCTGGGATTACAGACATGAGCCTTACCACACTGTTTTATTTGTCCACTTATTTGTCTGATTTCTTTGTTAGACTGTAAGTTTCTTGAGCCTGTAATGGGGTGAGGAAAGTGGAATTGGGCTGAGAGAAGTTGAACTTCAGTCCAATCCAACAGGGAACTCTGGAGCCAGGATGCCCCTTCAAACGCATTGCAAGTTGCAGTAAGGATCTCAAACCTTTGACATTTGCATCAACCTGTTATCAGTGCTGACCACTTCCAATGAGCGGGAGTAACCTTGGGAAGGCAGCTTCCTTCAGCCAAGAGCAATTACCAAAGAGGGACTCAGTTGGGAGCCCTCAGCCACCAACACCCCTGTCATGCTGAGTGGGGAGGACTTCAGACCTGAAGGAAGAATCCGGGTGACCACTGCAGCATCTGCTACCAATACCTTTGGTGGCTCAGGGCCACCAGATATACAATAGGTGCCTATTAAATCTTTGTTGGTTAGTGATTATGTGATTAAATGAATTAATTAAATCACAGAAAACAAGTTTAAGTTAAATGACTTGAGATTCAGGGCCTTAAAGAAGGGCAAATGTTTTATTTAGAAATAAAAAACTAGTGAAGGTTCTTGAGCAAAACACTAATGGATTTTAAACAGGGTTTCAGGAACATTGTGCAAGTAGATAGGAGGGAGTAAATTTGTGACATGAGGGTGGTGGGGATGGCTGAGATGACAGCAAGAATGTGGACAGGGGAAGAACTCCTAGGGACTGGGAGGCTGCTGCTTTAACAGGAAGGATAAGGTATGGCACGCCTGTAACACAATGTTTAGAGCGTGACAGGACAAATATGAGATCAACTGAAAGGTTAAACTAACTCTTTGGAAAATATGTATGCTTGTACTTGACCTCATTAATAGTGTCAAGCAAAGATTCACCCATTTTGAATATATTAAGTATAGATTAGATATAAGTTCCTTGAAGGTAATACTGCATCCCCAGTGCTTAGGACAGTAGCTGCACACACTACATGCATACTACATTTGTTGAATAAGTAAGTGAATCAAATCTTGATTGACAGAACTCTAATACACATTCGTAAAGATTAGGAAACAGATTGGTGTAAGTCTAGACCTTCAAAGTATTCACTGTACATTTCTAAACTATAGTTACTTTAGAGTAATCTTGCAGATATGTTTTGAAACTAAGAGATTTAGTTGTTTCACTTACCAATCAGACATTCATTCAATTCACCTCCCCTAGTGCCATGAATCATGGTTTGTTCTTAGGAAATGAACCTTAAGGAAATAGCTGGAAACATTTCATTGCCATGGCAAGATGACCTGAAGCACACTCGGCTCAGCAATGCTGGAGTGGGTGAACTCCCTAGTTTTGCCTGCCAAGAAGCTCCCTGTTGCTACAGTATCCAGTTTGTAGCAGGCAACAGATTAGGGAGGAGTCGCTGGTAAGGAGTCTTTGGCTCTTAAAAGAAAACTAACTGACATGAATTCCGGCAACTGATTTTTGCACCTGCACTATGAACATTGTGTCTGGAGGAGTCAAGGCTACTCTGGCAAGAGCTGAAGTATAAAGTGCAGTGAAATTGTGCTCCAGCATTGGCATCTTGCTTGCGGAGCAGTGTACACCATACTACGTTTCTAGCAGGTTTGGGAGGAATATGCCATGTGTGTTCTGTGCAGTCTCAGGAGGAATCATAGTAAGTGATTCCCAGTTGCCATTGGCCCGAGTTAATGAGAGAATTGGAGGATGGAAGAAAAAAAAAAAGAACTTATTCCCATCCTTTCTGGCCTTACCCAAAATGACTTATTTTATGGATGCAGTGGACAAAAGAGGAAGTGGCATCAGCTAAGCACAGAGAAAGAAATGGCATCAACTAAGCACACAGCCCAAAATTCCATGGTTGGTCCATGGACTTCCACCCACATTTTGAGGGTTTCCACCTCTGGTTGGGGGTGACTGGGCTTGCGGGGGAGGGTAATGATGTTAATGATATTTTAGGGCCAGTGCTCTTCTTCACCCCGAGCCTCTCTCAGTACTCAGTTGTTCAATGTGTGGAAGTTAGAGAGGGTTAAGTTGGGCCTCTGGATTGCCCCAAAGGAATGCCACAATTATACCCCCCAGTGATTGTTTCAAATGATGTGTCTTACTTTGTGTGATCAGCGTTTAGTCACACTTTGATCTTAAACAGCCTTGAGAGTTGGTTGGAACTGCACAATCTATGCTTATCATAGCACTGCAATTCACACGCAGGTTTAGTGTTTGTTCTCCTTTCCTCCTCTCTCAGGATGAAAAAAAAAAAAAAAAAACAACTAGGACTGTAAGAACTGACACACAGTTCCTTCAGGGTCAGCTTCAAAGTTCTAATCTGCAATATTATTTTCTTCATGAGAATTAGACTTGCATGGAGAATCGGATGTTAGTTACTTTACATAACATAGACAACCATGTAATACAAGATTCAGCCCTCCATAGCAATCCTGGACAGCTAGAAAATGCTTGGCTGTCTTTGAAGCCCACTCCAGCCAAAGTGGGTATACAATGAAATGATGGGACGCTGAACTTCCACTGCTCAGTGTGTTAAATGCAAACGTTAAAAAAATTAGTTTGCCTCATTCCAACCTTATGTATTCTGAGTTTCTTTTCTTCTGTGACTATTTTGGACAAATGGATGCATTCCAGAAACCATTGAGCAAATACAATGATTAAGGGAGAAAGAATATAGTGAGGCCAGGGGACCAAGGACCTTAACAAAGGCAGCCCAGGGAATGAAGACATGATGGAGGGAGAGTAGGAAAGCTAAGGGAGGGGCAGCTCATTGGAAGCTGGAGGCAGAGGTGGCACTGAAGTTTGCCGTCCCTCATATGGCTGGGTCTCATGCCTCAGGGAAACCTCTCTGGAGCCCCAGAACAGGCCATGCCTGTTGAACTCCATGCCTGCATCATCCCTTCACCTACTTTATTTACTGGGATTCCAGGCACAATTTTATTTTAAAGATGACAATGCTGCTATAAAAAATAAAGGCAAGTAAAATATCTAGGAAGCTTGCGTAAGATGTACTTTATCAGCTCCTGTCCCTAGAGAATGAGTATCAGGTGAGGTCTTTGTCTTCATTTCTAGCCAGAGGACTGTGATGCACATGGATCTTGACCACACCTTGCAAAATGCTGGCCTGAAAGGTGGTTTAAGGGTCATTACTCCAAAGGAGTCAGTTCTGAGTATTTGGAGGTCACATTTCCCAGTAACTTAAGGGTTGTTTTTTGTTGTTGTTTTATATGTGTTCTTTTTATTTTTATTTTATTTATTTACTTATTTATTTATTTTTTGAGACAGAGTCCCGCTCTGTCTCCCAGGCTGGAGTGCAGTGGCTCGATCTCGGCTCACTGCAAGCTCCGCCTCCCGGGTTCATGCCATTCTCCTGCCTCAGCCTCCCAAGTATCTGGGACTACAGGCACCTGCCACCACGCCTGGCTAATTTTTGGTATTTTTTAGTGGAGACGGGGTTTCACCATGTTAGCCAGGATGGTCTCGATCTCCTGACCTCATGATCTGCCTGCCTCAGCCTCCCAAAGTGCTGGGATTACAGGCTTGAGCCACTGTGCCCGGCCTGTATGTGTATTTTTATAGATATGGGGTCTCACTATGTTGCCCAGGCTGGCCTCAAAATCCTGGGCTCAAGCAATCCTCCTGCCTCAGCCTCCCAGAGTACTGAGATTATAGGCATGAGCCACTGCACCTGGCAAAGGTTTTTCAATTTTTTTTTAACTTTTTGCTCCTATTTTCCATTTCTTTTTTTTTTTGAGGACAAATATTTTCTTATATTCCTCTTTTAGGAATATTTAATAATCTATACACTTGTGAAGGACACATTCAGAAAAAGTAAACCAAATTTGTGGAAATCATGCGAAAAACATAAGAGTCATATTTCCACAGTTTATCCTTCATCTTTCTTTCTTTTCTTTTCTTTTTTTTTTTTTTTTTTTTTTTTTTTTTTTTTTTTTTAAGACAGAGTCTTACTCTGTTTCCCTGGCTAGAGTGCGGTGGTGCGATCTCGGCTCACTGCAACCTCTGCCTCCCAGGTTCAAGCGATTCTCCTGCCTCAGCCTTCCTAGTAGCTGGGATTACAGGTGCCCAGCACCATGCCTGTCTAACTTTTTTTGTATTTTTAGTAGAAACAGGGTTTCACTATGTTGACCAGGCTGATCTTGAACTCCTGACCTCATGATCTGCCCACCTCGGCCTCCCAAAGGGCTGGGATTACAGGCGTGAGCCACTGTGCCCAGCGCTCACCACCCCCCACCCCATTTTTTAGAGTCATATTTTGGAGGAATAGCTATTGAAGGTCCATCATAATTCTTTTTTAGTAGTTTAAGATGAATCTTGGAAACAAGTCTTAAAAATGCTGCCAAGAGAATAAGATAGGTAACAATTGGACATGTGCTATTTATAAAACTTTATTAAGAGGTTACACAGATCTATTATTTTGGGATCTGTGGAGTTAGACTATTTAGAGCTGGTGCCATCTAACCCTTTTCTTGGAACCTGAACGTGGGGGACAAAAGGAGTAATGACACTGCTCAGTGGATACCCATAGGCCGCTGCCTCTCATCCCTGCAGCTCTGGCAACATTACAGTTACCTGGGAGGCTCTGAGAAATGCTGGTGCCCAGATGTCACTCCAGGAGAATGCAATCAGAAAAGGATGGCATCTGTACCTCTTAGAAGTTTCTCAGGTGATTCTGCCAAGCGAGGAGCCTGAGACTCACAGCTTTAGGGAAAAGAGAAATGACCTCTTTGCTCATTCCTTATGATATGATAGATTTTTAACATATATTTATCTTTACCCGGGGTCTGTACAATGAAAGGAAAAGATAATGAGGTAACAAGTAATGCAGAATGTCTCTCTGATCACAAGTCAAAATGTGGAAGTGGGTTTCACACATCAAAGGTGGGACTTCGTTCCTGGCACTGATCTCTATTTGAGTTCCTCTTTTGTAGCATCTACAACAGTTAGATTAGCTCATGAATGCTAATTTATCCTACCGGGCCCAGCAGATATACAGTATTGGCTGGAAGATGATTTGAAACTTTAACTTGGGATGCCAGAGCTTTGCCTCCCAGACCCCCACTTATCTCCTCTGCTCAACCCCAGCTTGGCTGCAGCCCAGGCAACCTGAGCAGGACTCACCCCATCTCCCTTCTCCCTGGAAGAGAAACAGAAAAAGCGTGAAGATGATGGATGGAGGAAGGGAGATGTGAATCAAGGTGCAAGACTGAGAGCTGGTGAAGAGTCATGAAATGTCTTGGAGAAAATCTCTTCAAATCCCCTTTTTTCCTGGAGTTACTCAAGCACAAGATGCATTTCGGGAGTCAGCCAAGAAAGAGGCCCACGGAATTTTAAGAGTCAAGAAAACAAAAGCAATCCAGGCTTATCCAGCCTATGGATTTGTGTATGGGCATGATACAAGGCAGTAATGATACATTTGCTCTTTATGCCCCCAAATAAGAGGACTGATACACCATCAAGGAAAACCCCCAGAAAAGGGAAAAACCTTAAAATAGCAAATAAAAAGAGCCCTACAAAACTAGCCTTTACCAAGTTCTAGGGACTGTCTAAGGATATCACATATACTTCCTTGTTTAATTCTCACAGGAGCCTACAAGATGCATCCTTTCATTATCCTCAATTTGTAGGAGAAAGAACTCAGAGAGGCTGAGGAAACTTGCTCAAGGTTATATCACTAGTTAGGCATGGAGCTGGGGTATGAACTCAGGCCACTGTTCCTAACCCTTGACACTACACTGTCTTGTAAGGTGGCCAAATCCCAACCCCGTTCCTAACCCTTGACACTACACTGTCTTGCAAGGTGGCCAATTCCTAACCCTGTTCCTAAGCCTTGACACTACACTGTCTTGTAAGGCCACTGTTCCTAACCCTTGACACTACACTGTCTTGTAAGGTGGCCAATTCGTAAAAGACAACAACATGAGTTTTTTTCCCTTAAAAGCTAAAAATTTGCCGGGCGCGTGGCTCAAGCCTGTAATCCCAGCACTTTGGGAGGCCGAGATGGGCGGATCACGAGGTCAGAAGATCGAGACCATCCTGGCTAACACGGTGAAACCCCGTCTCTACTAAAACACAAAAAAATACTAGCCGGGCAACGTGGCGGGCGCCTGTAGTCCCAGCTACTCGGGAGGCTGAGGCAGGAGAATGGCGTAAACCCAGGAGGCGGAGCTTGCAGTGAGCTGAGATCCGGCCACTGCACTCCAGCCTGGGTGGCAGAGCGAGACTCCGTCTCGAAAAAAAAAAAAAAAAAAGCTAAAAATTGCTTTCTTGAAAATAAAGATGCAAAGAGCCCACCCTAAGAATCACAGCCCATCCTAAGAAAGTAAGTTCAGTGCAATTGAGTGTGGCAAATTATGGGGATTAACTTGAATTCTCTTTATATATTACAAAGTAAGTCATTAGCAGACTTTGGAACTCTGTTGTTAGTAACAAATGGCTTACACCCCAGCCCATTGCAACACCCCAGTGTGCTGTGATACCACCATTGGCTGAGAAAATAGACCTGGGCAGAAAGATATTTATGTAACTGAGTTGAAGAAGGTAGCTGGAAGGTGCATGAAACTAGACATTGGCAGTGTGTGTCAGGTGCTCCAGCTTAGAGCCTTCCTGGAAAATGGGTAGGAAAAATAGATGGTGACAAAGCAGACACATCAGTGTTGTGGGTGAGCCTGCAGAGATAAGTTCTGGGGCGTTCCGCTGCCTGTGAAGACCACATAAGTCCCAGAAGCCACAGCATTTGTTGCATAAGATTAAATCACTCCAAGTTAAGAATTTCCCCCTTTAAAGGAATAAATGGCAAGGCACAGGGGAAAGAATGAGCCAACTCGTCTAGGACATGTGTACCTCCATTAGGCATTTTGGTCCCTTGACCCTCCAAGACATGGATGTGACTTTAGCCAAGTCACTGGTTGTTACTATGAGGGGATGAAATACATGTTTCCCTAAATCCCTTCCGACTCAAAAAATATGGGATACTTTGAATAAAATGAGATTGGTACAAAATTCTGATTCCCTTTGAGAATGTCTAGCTCTGATTGCTAGATTTTCACTGCATATTTTCCTCTGGCTTTCAATCATCTCTCAGTAATTTATCCCCAAATCTTTATTATTTCAAATGAATAGACTTTTCATAGAGGCCTACTGCATCTCTGGTCCACAGACACTAAGACATACATTAGCATTATTAAATTGTAAGCCAAAGACATATCTATATATCTAGGTACCGTGTCTGCATACTTTCCCTGATCATTATGTACTTTTTTCCCTATTCCATTACCACCTAAAATGCATTTTGTGATATTTCATTAGAGAGGAATAATTATATTAGAGAAGTTTGTTTCCAGCCATCAACATGTGCCTTTGGGTTACATTTCAAATTATCAAGATGGACTTAAAAGAGAGAACACCGTTTAGTGTGCTAATTATCACAAGATTCTCAAAGTACACCAGAGCTCTAGGTGATTTTGCTTTTTAAGAAATGTGGCTGTAAAAACTTCCACTCATAAAGCTTAGCATGCATTGACTACCTACTATGGATTGGACTTGACATTGAGGATAGAGATGAACAAAACAAGTCTAGTAGAGCAGGAAAGCTTGTGTGTAAATACATTGTAGCAGCCACCCTCTGGAGTGGCTCTCCATTTCACCAAGAATCCCTTAGGCCCTCCCCAGCAGCACTCTTTTCCCTTCTATGCCCAGGAGCCTGCAGCACAGTTATGCTATGTGACGTAGCCCTGAATGGATATTGGCCCCTGTACAACCAGGCAACATTGTCTCTCCCAAGAATTTGGACCTGTAACTAAGAGTTTTAATTTAACCTGGGCAAGCCTGGTGAATGACAGACTCAAAACTGAAGATTATGGAGTAGCCACTTCTGCTTGTCATGTTGGCTGAGAAGTAGAAATATAGAAATAATCAGTGTGCAGAGTAGAGTGCAGCAGACACAGCGAGAAACGAGGATGGGGGAGGGAGAAAGAATGAATAATTAGATGACTGAATGAATCCTGGAGAGCCTTGCTTCCCACCAGCTGTTGGTTGTAGACCCTCCAGCCACATTCCAACACCCCAGTGCTTGAGGCCCCCTGCATTTCCTTTTTTTGTTGTTTAAGTCTTGATTTTTTATTCTTTGCAACCGAGAGTTCCAATGAATAAATGAGTGTAATAGCTTGTTATTGATATGACAATGGAAGTGGGTACAGAACAAATTTTAACCTATCTTATTTATACAAATAGAGTACAGATGTCAATTGTACTTAATGTTAAGTAGGTCAATGACAACTCATTTTTGTTCTTAAATCCTTTCCACTGAAAACATTTATGCACAGCAACATTGGCAAGACATTGGGCTGTGGCAGTGAGTATAACAAGATGCATAGCAATGGTGGGCAACCTTATTTTGATCAAGAGCAAATTAGGAAAAAGCAAAAATTACTTACAGGCTATATTTCTCTCTCATTCAAAATGACTTTATTGTTGATCTTATGGGGAAAGTTATATTTTTGCAACTCAGGTGATTTATTTATTGAAGAGAAGAATGCCAACAAGAAAACTTTTCCAGCCTCTGAAAGATTATAATATATTCCAGTTTAAGAATTTGTAACTCCAGACAGCTCTAATTGTCCATCTCTTATGTTTGGACTGCACCTTAATTTTCACCACATGAGTTCCTCTGCATTAGCCCCAAGTATCCTTCCATCCCCCCTACCAAAAACAATTTGGCCCATGAGGTATTATTATCCCCGTTTAGAGGATATGGAGAAATCAAGGCTCTGTTTCAAAGCAAGTGTGTAAATTCTTTAACATTATTCTCATCAAGAAGAGAGACCTATCCCCTGCCCTGGAACATGGACAGCACTTTTGACTGTCTCCATGCATATAATGTGGTGGAAGTGCCGTTGCTTGACTTGTGAAGCTGGATCACAATGGGTGCTTGACTTCCACCAGCCTGTCTCTGGGGACAGGTGACTTCATGTAAGAAGGCCAGCTACCCTGGCAGAGAGTCCACATGGAGGGAGCACACTGTAATAGACAGGTGCCTAAGGAGTCCCGGCTCTTCCAGCCACCAGCTATTTAGGTCTTCCCAAGCCAGGCACCAGAGAGTATGAATGGAAAGGCCTTCAAGAGAAATCTAGCCCCAGTCATTGTCTGACTGACCCTGCATGAGGAACAAAAACTGCCTAGCGAGCCCCATCAGCCCCTAAAGCAGTGAAAGATTGTAATAACAAATGCTTGTTGTTGTTTTATAGCCCTAAGTTCTGAGTGGTTTGTTATGCTGCAGGCTCCAAGAGAAGTAACTTTCTAAGATCACTCAGGAATTTCTTAGTGGAACTGGGGCTAGAATCAATTCACTGCATTTAATGCAGTATTAACCAGACAACTGTATTGGACCCTGGGGACCGGAGAAGAATTAAGACACAGCCCAAGCCCTCCCCTGGTCTGAGCTTCTTCTTTCCACCTTCATATTCATGGCAGCTCCTTCTTGCTGGGAGTGGGCAGGATAGAGGAGCCCTAGGGCTGCTGGCTTCTGGAAGGAACTGGCTCCAGGGCACCCTGGCTATTCCCCTGCTTCATGTTGTCTGCAGGTGGCTCTGGCACCAAAAGGTGGCACCAAACCTGCTGCCAGCCTTGGCTTGCTCACCAGTCCTGCTCTGATGAGTCGACAGGCTGTGTTTGGAATTGAGCATGGCGGTATTACAAAGGCAAGTGGGTACCACACAACCTGCTGCCAAGTGCTGCTTTGTTCTGATGAATTACACCCAGTCCCTGGATTCACATTTGGCTGGATTATCAGGAAAAATATGTGTGTTCTGGGTGCCAGCTGATCTTTTCATCTAGCTTCTGTCCTCAGGTAAACATTCCCTGTTAAAATTCTAAATTTTCATCTGCTTCCTCTGAAGAGATTGGTAAAAAAAAAAAAAAAAAAAAAAAAAAAAAAAAAAAAAAAAAAAGGCATAAAACACCTAAGAATCAGTGTTACTTGTAATGAGCCCAGGGCTGCTGCAGGGGGCGCCATGTACATAGAATCCTAGGTGAGTGGTGTCCCCAGGGCTGAAGTATTACGCTCTAGGCCAGAAAAAGGTTATTTTTTTTTTATTATTCCTGGGATACAGATAATGTATTTTCACAAAACTTCCACATGTTTCATGAATTAAGCCAACGAATATTTACCAAGTATCCTTTAAATCCTTTAGGATTTAAATTATCATTATTTCAAAAAAAAAATTGAGGGCCAACTTTTTTTTGCCTGTCATGAAATCAAAGGCCAATTAAATAATCACTGCCAAATTTACATTCCTGTTTTATAGGTTTTCTTTATTCAAGGCATTCTTGTACAGTAAAGGGTAGGAAAAGGAGAGGGAGAGGGAAAGGGAGAAGAGGAGGAAGGAGGAAGGTGTGTGTGTTGGGAGTAGGAAGAAGCTTTGCAAATGGGTTATTATTTAACTTTTGGTTAAAAAAAAAGTTGCATCAAATTAAGCAATAAGCAATTATGAAGCAGGCAGTGACATGCATAGAGCAGATTTTCCTAAATCATCTTCCCCAGAACACCAATTCGCTAAGATGTTAATAAGCATTTTCCAAATAAAGATTTTCATTTTTCAGATAAATTCAGGACCGGCAGCATCTCCACTCCTGGTGAGTGACAATTCGTTTTAGCATGTTAAAGGCTCTGGAAAATGCTAGGGTAAAAGCAAAATGAAAACAATACAAAAAGCTTGTCTGACTTCCTTTAGCCTGGCACCCCCCAGGTGCTGGACCTCTGTTATTAAAGTCACTGAGGAACAGAGCCCATAGCACGTGGAAAATCCTCTGCTGGATGAGGTGACTGTGGGATGGTCTCTGCTGGCTCCCTGCTAGGTCAGAGTGGAGCACTGGAAACACACCGAACTCTTACCCAGGCGGGAAAAGTCTGTTTCTCTGGCATCCTGCCTTTTGGTAGGGAGAAAAACTTCCAGTTTGTGTCTGAGGTGAAAATCACTTTCCCCTTGCATCAAAGTCATGGAAACCCTGATGTGCCATTATACCATTCAACATTCCCATCCCTGCAGTGCCTCAGGCTTTTGCAGTTTGCCCTCCTCATGCCCTTTCCTGGATCACGACCTTCTTCCAGCTGCCATTCCATTTTCACAGTCATTTCCATACCCGCTTTGGCTAACTCACCACTCCCTCAAAAGGAGATGCCCAAGTCAAGAAGCAGAGCTTTGCCCATGTCCTTCCTGGAGCTGGAGGCTCCTGCTGAGTCCAGAGGGAGCAGCGAGCAGGTCAGAGAAGGGCCCCTTCAAGTCAGAAGCTAGGGACTGCTTCTGCTGTGAACATTTGGGTCCTATTACTGTGCTTTCCCACACCTCTCCCAGATGTTGCCACAACCTTTACATGAATGATCAGCCTCAGTTTCCTCAGTTTCCTCCTGTCTCAAATGTTCTTATTTCAGGATTGGGATAAAGAGTAAAAAAATATGTTTAGAGTATTAAGCAGAGCGCCTGCCTGCAATAGGTGCTCAACAAATGGCCGTTACTATCATCACTATTCTTGCCTTATCTTCCATACTGAGGAGACGAATGAGGTCAGGCTAACAGAACCAATTTAAATCCCACTGACTGCTTGGCCTCATTTGCACCTGCAGACCTTCACACCTCCTCCACCTGTAAGCTCCAGGCCAGTATTTCTGGGACTTTCCAGAGGGTGTCTCATGGGTATGTAAGAACAAGCCCGCTCTCTGTGCCACGCAAGCCTGATGCCCGCCACCATCTGTCACAGCTCCATGGGGTGCAGGAGTGAGGCCCTAGTTGCACCTGGCACAGCAATTCCATGTTGGTGGTTATGGCCTGTGTGCCACCCATCTGCACTTCTGTCCTAAGAACAGACTGTGCTGTGGACTCTGAGCAGCCAGCTTTTTGAGTTACTGGCTGTTGGACGGGGGCCAAGTAGGGCTCCTTGAGACCTCCCATGTTAGAATTTACTGACAGAGTTTTTCTTTTTGGAATTCTCACCTCTTTCCTCCTTAGGAAAGGAGCTGGGCTGGGGACGGGGTGAGTCACTTCCTTCACAGGGAGCTTGGAGTCTCTGCTGTCTTCACCACTGAAGGCTTTGTTGTCAGGTCCAGCGTCTTGCCCTGGCACTGCCCCACCTGGGAAGTGTTCTCCTCTGGTGGTCTATTCCGTTCCTTCCAAGCAGCCGGCCCCCATAGCGGGCCCAGATTGAGTCCTCTTCCGGGAGGCTCTTCTGCCTGTGCAAAGGGGCCACCGCCAGGCCCAGTCCCCCATGTATTGGTCTCAGTCTCAGTGGCCCCACCATGGTGCTGACCTGTGGGAGTAAGCCCTCCCGCATCTCCATCCTCCTCACAGCACTAGCCACTGTGGCGTCCACGGGTCCTACCCGGTCCTGCTGGTGACTCCCTGCCACCATTGCCAGGACACAGCTCCTTCTGGCCCAGAGTGACAATTCTGGCAAATTTAACTTGACATTGGCTATCCAAGGACAAGTATATGTTGAGCACTAAGTGCCAGGTATTGTGTCTAGATTCTAGCTCTCATAGATTTGCTAGGATTCCCCTGTAATGGCGGAGGTGGTGACAGGAGCTTACTCTACCCTGGGCAGGAGTGAGGCCTCAAACCCAAGTCTGGCTAAATCAAAAGTCCAGGCTTCTTAGAGACTCACGGTCTCTTTGTTCCTTACCGGAATCTGCTCTTATCCTCACACCTGTGCCACGCAAAGCCCCTCAGGAGCTAGGCTGATCATGACTGGACCCCACACAGTCTGCCCAGCATGCTCCTCCCCATTACCTCTAAGCTGGCCAGGACCCTGGGGGGCTTTCCCCATGCACTACCCTGGCACCTGTCTGGGGCACCATAGTAACTATCCACAGCCCCTCCTGGAGTGTGTCTCTTCATCCTGAGGTCTAAAGTCCTGGTAATCTCCCCCAGTGAACCTGCAGTTTCTCCGAGCAGGTCCTCTGAGGACATGGGTCCCCTGGTGACTGCCTTGCCATTACTGGACCTTCTCAGATGAGTGTGCACACCACATCCTCTGATCCCCAAGGAGCATTAGCCCAGAGGAAGCACCTGATCAATCCCTGCCAATTTACGCTAAAAGCCACCATTAAAACAAAAAAACAAAAAACCTCATCAGGATGACCCCCTATACCACAAAACCTTGCCCTCAGCAGAACTCTCCATAGGTCTCGAAGGTGACAATATGAAGCACTGCTGGAAATTCCCACTCTCCTAGCATTCTATTTATTGATCACATAGCTGCCTTCTGGGGGTGGAACCACTGGGAAATGTGTATGAACAGCACTCATCAACCATCATATTTTTATTTGGCATTAGCTCCATGCCCAGTGAGGTACCAGGTGCAAACTGAAATTCATTTAAAAATAGAAAGCGTGGTCCTGCAAATAATTTGCAATTAGCCAGGGAGATACACTTATATGGGAAAACTGAAGAACAGTTACAAGTAGGCACCTAAGTAGGAAAGTTCTACGACTTCCCTGGCATCCTCCCACTCTCAGCCCTGTGAGCTCACCCCAGCTGAGCAGCACACTGGCTGGACCTCAAACATGCCAAGCGACTCCTGCCTCAGGGGCTTCTCCTGGTTATTCCTGTGTCTTGGAAAAACCTTCTCCCAGACCTTCCCAATGCTCCTTCCCTCACTTCCATCCATACTCTGCTTCAATTCCCCTTCGCAGAGAGGCCTCCCTGGTCACTGTCTCTTAAAACAGTTCCTCCTCTTACTCTTCTTACTTTGCTTTAGTGTTTCTTTATAGCACTTGTCACTACCAAATATCCTACTTGTTATTTACTTGTTCGATTTTGTGTATTAACTACATATATATTTCAGTTGAAAGGGCTGTTCAAAACTTTGATCCTTTTCAAAATTTCCTTGTTTTTTATTGTTGCATTTTAGAGTTTTTTAGTTTATTCTGTTTTGTTTACTGCAATATCTCCAGAGTCTGGAATAGCACCTGCCACAAAGGAAGCTATTTCCTGAGGACATGAGGGAATAAATAAAGGGACGGATGAATGAATGAATGAATGAGACAGACTGTACCTCGTGGTAGGATTTATATAAAATGAGAATAATATAAAAATAATGCAGTGTTATATTTGCATATCACTCATTCCATATATGTGATTGTGAGTTGTATCCCATCTGTGTGGTGTGTGTCTGTGGGTATGTATGTGTGAGTGGTGAGTTTGTTCATGCTGTTTATGTGGATCTAGCCAATTGACTGCTATGCAGGAGGAAGAACTCAGACCTTGGAGTCAGAGGAATCTGGCTTCACATCCCTCTTTGGTCACTTGTTAACTGTATGACAGTAAGTATGTTTCTCGACTTTTCCAAACCTGGGTTTATTCATGTTAACATGGGAATAAAAGTACCTCTTTCATAGATTTGTTACGGGGATGGAATGCGACAGCATACAACGTCCTTAAAACACGTTACAAATGTGAAATGCTTAGAAAAAACTATTTTTGATATGTATGCTTTTCTTTTGATCTCTTAATTTTTAATTTACATAAGGTAATATTCACTGATTTTAGTGTATAGTTGTATGATTTTGGATCCCAATCAAGTTTTATGACCCCAAAGTGTTCCTTCTAACTGTTCCCCAATTTGGGGCAACTTCTGTCACTCCAAACTCTTGGCAACCACTGATTTGTTCTTCATTCCTGTAGTTTTGCCTTTTCCAGGGCAGCGTGTAAATGGATTACCATATGCAGCTTTTTGAGCCTAGCTTCTTAAATTTAGCATAATGAATTTGAGAATCTTCCATGTTGCATGTATCAAGAGTTTGTTCCTTTTTATGGCTGAATTTGCTTATTCATTGTGTATCCATTCATTAGTTAAAGGACATTTAAGTTGTTTCCAGTTTTGGGTGATTATGGATAAAGCTGCTATATTACATTTGCATAATGGTTTTATATGAACATAAGTTTTCATTTTTTTTTTTTGGATAAATACCTTAAAATGAGATTGCTGGATCAGAGAGTAAGGGTATATTTAAGTTTCTTATAAGAAACCACCAAGCTGTTGTTCAAATGCTCCAGTGGCCTGAATCTCACTAATACATTGAACTGTCATATTGTGTTTAAACTTTAGCCTTCCTAATTGGCAAGTAGTGGTTTCAGTTTGTATTTCTCTAATGACTAATGATGTTGACTGTCTTTTCATGTGCTTACTTGCCATATGTATGTATTTTAGTTGAAGTATATGTTCAAAATTTTGATTCTTGTAAAAATTTCCTTGTTTTTTTTATTGTTGCATTTTAGAGTTGTTTTTATATTCTGGATCCAAGTCTTTTGTCATATATGTAATTCACAGATGGCTTTTTCCTAGTCTGTGGCTTTTCTTTGCATTATTTTGACAATGCCATTTGCAAAGCAAATTCTTAATTTTTAATGAATTCTAATTTACCATTTTTTTTCCTTGAAAGTATTATGTTTTTGATGTTATTAATATATATAAGAATTTTTGCCTAATTTAGGGATGCAATAATTTTCTCCTACATTTTTCTTTAAAAGTTTATAGTTTTACATTTTATACTTAGCTCTATGATTCATTTTGAGTTAATTTTGTTAAAAAGACCATCCTTTCTCCACTGAATTACCTTTGTATGTTTTTAGAAATTCAGTTGACCATATTTATATAGGTCTATTTCTGGACTTTATTTGATTGACTTAGGTATTCATCCTTTTACCAATATCACATTTGATCACTCTAACTTGAATTAAAGTGGTATGAGTATTCCAACTTTGCTCTTTTTCAAATTTGTTTTGCTATTCTCGTTCTTTTGCTTTTCCCTATATACTTTAGAATCAGCTTGCCAATATATATACATAATTTTGTGGAGATTTTGATTATAATTGCATTGAACCTATGGATAAATTTGGGGAGAATTGACACCTTATGAATATCCCATAAACACAGTATATCTTCCCATTTATTTGGCCCTTCTTTGGGATTTTTTTCTTAAATCAGGGTTTATAGCATATAGATCCTGCAGATATTACATTTACACTTAGTATTTTATTTCATGGTGCCATTATAAATGGCATAATGGAAAATTTCTATATAAATTATTTGTTGGTAATATATAGAAATACATTTTTTTTTTTTTTAGATGGAGTCTCACTCTGTTACTTAGGCTGGAGTGCAGTGGCATTGTCTTGGCTCACTCACTGCAACCTCTGCCTCCTGGGTTCAACTGATTCTCATGCCTCAGCCCTCTGAGTATCTGGGATTACAGGCATGTGCCAGCATGCCTGGCTAATTTTTTTCTACTTTTAGTAGAGATGGGGTTTCACAGTGTTAGCCAGGCTGGTCTTGAACTCCTGACCTCAAGTGATCCGCCTCCTTCAGCCTCCCAAAGTGATGGGATTATAGGTGTGAGCCACCATTCCTGGCCAAAATTAATTTTTATATATTGATCTTTTTAGTCAATTATGATTATGAGCTCTAGAGTTTTCTTAGAGATTCCTTGGAATTTTCTACATAATCATGTTGTCCATAAACAAAGTTTTATTTCTTCCTTTCCAATCTGTATGCCTTTTATTTCTTTTTCTTGCCTTATTACACTGGCTAGGCCTTCCAGAACAATGTTGTAAAAAAGTGGTAAGAGCAAAAATCTTTGTCTTGTTTCCCATTTTAGGGGAATGCAGTCTTTTTCCATTAAGCATGAAATTAACTATACAGTTTTTTCTACATGTCCTTTATCAGTTTAAAAAAATTTCCTTCTATTATTAGTTTGTTGAGAATTTGTATCATGAATAGATATTGAAAACTTCAAATGTGTTTTCTGTATCTATTGAAGCAATCATGGTTTTCCTTCTTAACCTATTAATATAGTTAATTATATTGATTGACTTTCAAATGTTGAACCAGCCTTACATTCCCAAGACAAATCCTGCTTAGTCATGGTACATTATCATATGTAAATATTGCTGGAATAGATTCACTAAAATTTTGTTCAGAATTACTTCACCTATGTTCATGAGAGATATTGGTCAGGTTTTAATGCTGGTCTAATTCTAACCTAATAAAATGGGTTGTGAAGTATTTCCTTCTTTTCTAATTTTAGGAAAAGATTATATAGATGTGTTACTTCTTTCTTAAATGTTTGGGAGAATTACTCAGTAAAACCATCTGGATGTGGGGTTTTCTTTGTTGAAGTATTTTAACTACAAATTCAGTTTCTTTAATAGATATGAGATAAATCAAGTTATCTAATTTCTTCACCAAGCTTTGGTTGTTTGTATCTTTCAAGGAATTTGTCCATTTAATTCCTGATTTAACTCTGATTTAAACTCAAATTTATGGTAATACAGTCATTTGTTTTTATGTTCTGTAGTTACATCCACTCTTCCATTCCTGATATTGATAGCTTTTGTCTTCTCTCTCTCTCTCCCCTTTTTGCTTAGTTTAGCTGGAGATTTATGCATTTTATTTATATTTTCATTGGCTTTGTCTACTGTTTTTCTTCTTTCACTTTCATTGACTTTTGTTTTTATTTTTGTTAATTCATTTTCTCTGCTTGCTTTGGGTTTAATTTGTTCTTTCTTTCTTTGTTTTCTTTGTTGTTGTTGTTGTTGTTGTTGTTGTTGTTTTCTGTTTGCTTGTTTTATGGAGTTTCATTCTTAGCATCTAGGCTGGAATGCAATGGTGCAATCTTGGCTCACCGCAACCTCCACCTCCCGAGTTCAAGCAATTCTTCTGCCTCAGCCTCTGGAGTAGCTGGGATTATTGGCGCCTGCCATCACACCCAGCTGATTTTTTGTATTTTTAGTAGAGAAGGGTTTTCACCATGTTGGCCAGGCTGGTCTCAAACTCCTGACCTCAGGTGATCCACCCGCCTTGGCCTCCCAAAGTTCTGGGGTTACAGACGTGAACCACCGTGCTCAGCTGTTTGTTCTTTTTTTCTAATGTCTCACTGTGGAAGCTTAAGTTATGGATTTGAGACGTTGTTTTCTAATATGAGCGTTTAGTGCTATAATTTTCTTCTATCTAAGCACTTCCACAACTTTTTATAAATTGTATTTTTATTGTTATTTATTTTAAAATATTTTATTATTTCCCTTGAAACTTATTTGACCAATGAGTTATTTAGAACTGTGTTGCTTAACACAGTTAAATTCTGTTGTTTGACTTCCAAATGTTTAGGTATTTTCTAGATATCCTTGATTTTTTATTTTTTTCTTTAACCATTTATGGTCATACATACTTATTATTGTCAAAATATTTGGTATGATTTCAATTATTTAAAAATTGTTAAGGTTTATTTAATGGTTCAAAATGTGTCCTCTACAGGTATTTGAAAAGAATGTGTTTTGCTGTTTTGGAGTGGGTTAGCACCTGTTAATGGTTTTTCCCTTGACTGCTGGTCACATTTTCCTGGTTCTTTGTATGTTAAGTAGTTTCAGATTGTATTTTAGACAATCTGATATTATGTTGTGAGACTCTGAGTCCTGTTAAAATCCTCTAGAGAATATTGATTTTCCATAATGACCACCCTGTTATGCAGTTCCACACAACTGGAGAGACAAAGAGATCAAAAACAAAAATTTTCCCCTATCCATTTGGGATGATAGGGAACTCTTTTGAAGATCCTCTGACCAGAGAGACAGTGGTTTGGTTGCTTTCTCAGTGTTTGAGGTGCTCATGCCACAACTGCTGCAGAGAAGCCCTGGACTGTGACCACTCCTAGCTTAGAGATAGGAGATAAAAAGAGGGAAAAACAGCGGGGGGATAAAAGCTTTGGAATATGTTCTACACTTTCCAGCTTACAGAGGTCTCTATATCTGGTTCAGTGAAGGAGATTTCTCTGAGTTTTGATGTCTGCTCCTACTCCTCAGTTCCATAGTTAGGGCCACTTTCATTTCAAAGCAGTGAGATAAAAAAGCAAAAATAACTCAGGATTCTCATCCTAATACTGGTTTTTCTTCAAATTTTGACTTTCAAACTATCTTCTGGTGTTTACTTTTCAGAGTCCTTAAATAGTTGCTTTCTGTATTCATTTTTAGCTGTAATCTGTGAGAGAGACCGACTATAGAGGACTGACTTTATCTTGGCCAGCAATGACAGTCTCAATAATATTTAACGTCTAATAATTATTGAATTCTGTGTACAACTCACATCTCCTATCCTACCCTCTTTAGGAGGGCTTTTAAGAATGCTGGCTAGTGGGAATTTTAGAGACATTGTGGGATGACTTCTGTTTTCACTGGGAGAGGTGGTAACAGCTTTGTTAGGTAAGCGTTTTCTGGCATCTACTTGGGACTCATTTGCATATTGGTAGCTTCAACCTCACACAAATCACATTGATCTGGTATCCTATTTTTATGTTCACACTCTGGAAACATGTACTACTACTGCCACCAATATCTGCAATACTTAGTGTAATTGCTGGTTTATATGTCTGTCTCCTCCTTGAGGTTCCTTAAGGACAGAGAATGTTCTCTGCCTTCTGAGCTCCTAGCACAAATTCTGGCACATAGAAGGAACGTAATAATTTTTTTTTTTAATATGGGACTTTGCTTTAAAATTGACTTTCATATTCTCGGAATGAGGGATAGCATTTTTCTTGTCTTGTTAAACAAGTATGATAAAAATACCCCACACATCTCTGAGAACCATCGTGTAACTGCAGCCTTCTCATGCCTGAGAAAGGTAAACACTACACACAAGAGTATCATGGAGTGGCCGCACTGTGTTTTCTCTGCTTCAGAGATAGGTAAATCAAGGCACAGGAAAGTCAGGTGTCTTTGTATTCAACCTCACATTATCAAGCACCTCAAAGAACCTGAAATGGAGAATCTGCGTCAACTCTTACTTAGAATGGCAGTTCTGATCTCAATTTCCTTCAGCTGCATAATAGAATGCACAACTCAGTATCTATTTACACATCACTGCTTTTTCTTTTTGCAATAAAACATCATTTTAGAATAGGTTTTCTGACTTCCTCTGTGTCTCTGGCTGCATTAACTACCAAAAACGTGGCTGAACCACACTTCACTGACATCATTGTGCTCCCATCTTGAATAATTTTCATCCTATTGTGAAGCAAAAGCCTTAAAAATGCTCTTTAGGGTTTTTTTTAAATTATTTTTAAAGGGCATTTACATTCAGCCATTTTATAAGTGCAGTCAAGGCAATTTCATGTTATTTTCCAAGGCTTTTACACACTTGGAGAGCCTGGCAAAATGCATCCAAGACGTTTGAGCAAGAGGTCCCATCAGTCATTCACATGCATGTTTTAAATTGAGTACCTGCCCTGTCCATCTGAACGCTCCATTCATTGAATTGCCTGGAACAACTCCATGGCCCTCAGGAGCCTCACACACACCTCACACTGTTGCAAAATTGCCTTCAGACAGGATTCTGATTTCCGTCAGATAATTTTAAATTCTAGCTAATAGAATGCTTTGAAGGCATGTGCCACAGACTTCTGCCCAGTGCAAGTCCTGTGTATGAGCAAATGTAGCGGAGACTCCAGAGTCTGGACAGCAGAAAGCTACACTTCCTCAAGAGGATGCAGGATCCTCTCACTTTTCCAGTTATCCTACAGCAGACTAGTCACTGAGGGATTCACCTGGAGTCTGTATCTCCCCACTAGCTTCTTACTGTGGGAAGAGAAAGAACAGGATCCTGCTGGGAGCCAGGAGCTCCTGGGTTTAATTAATGGCCTTTTGGCTTGCTTCCCTTTCCCTCTCCACCATGTGTACTGGTGGACACTGGTCCCCATCCCTGAGGTTCAGTCCTGCCCTGGATTCCAGGTCTACACCAAGCCCGAGAAGGTTTTGGATGAGAAGAGCTGAGTAATTTGCTTGGTCAACAATTTTTGAAATAATGCTCGAGATAACCTTTGGAATCTGAGTTCTTCAACTACAGGGTTTCTGTCTTACTTTTCTCTTGCAGGAGGGTCAGTGCTTTTATTCTCAGCCAGCTATTCCTTGTTCTTCATGTCCTCTACCACCTAGTCCAAAATATACAGTGAGAACTCCTGGATCTCTTAGTTTCTAGTTGTCCAGTTCTACTTCCCCTTAAATTAATGACTTCCATCCGGGGCACAATGGTTTTGTTTGATTGTATCAATGGATCAGACAGGCCCAAATTTAATTGCAAGCTTTGCCCCTATCTAGTTGGAGGGCCTTAAGCAATGCACTTGACATCTCTGAGACCCAATTTTCTCATCTGCAAAACAGTTTTACTAAGATGTCCTAAAGATTAAATTACATAATATATAAAGAGTCTAGCAAACATTAAGCCTGTAAATGATGGCTATTATTATTATTTTTAGTAGTATTTGACTATCCATTTATTCCATGACTATTGCCTGAGTTTCCAATGCTCTTCAGACTTATTTTTCTTTGACCACACGTCAGTGAGTCCATGGTTAAATGAGTCTGTCTTTGGCCCAACTCTCATATTCAGATATATTCTATGCTTTCACCTGAACTTGGGGATCCTCCATGGATTACTGGTCCTACCTGAATTATTTTCCTGCCTGTTCTCTGCCTTATTTGTCCTTCTACTTCCTGAGTCCCTAATTTATTCATGTGAAAAAGCAAAATTGTGCAATGTAAATTCTGTGAGAACAGCTTCGCTCTAAGGTAAATTGTAATGTCTTGTCTTATTCAGGAAATGACTGGATGTTGATGGTCATGTATATCATCTACTAAAATGATAGAATGAATGCTTTAGACACTCTAGAAATAGTTTGTTCCATTTTTCTCTACTTGACTAATGATCTCTTGGGATCAGAACAGATACTCACAATATTAAAACTATAGTAAATTGTTTTGTGGTTGTAACCAATGACAAATAATTTTTTATCTTTGAATCTGACATCTTCCACATCTACTCTCTGGGATGGAAATGTCTTTAGTGGTACTGCCAAAAGAAGCATCAGAGAGCAATTAGATAGAGATGACCTTTCCATGAATTTTAAGGGGAAGACTGATATGATTTGGCTTTGTGTCCCCACTGAAACCTCATCTTGAATTGTAATCCTCAGATGTCAAGGGAAGAATCTGGTGGAAGGTGATTGGATCATGGGGATGGTTTCCCCCATGCTATTCTCATGATAGTGAGTGAGTTCTCATGAGGTCTGATAGTTTTAAAGTGTGATACTTCCTGACTCTCTCTCTCTGTCTTTGTCATTCTCTCTCTCTGTGTGTTGCCTGCCGCATGTAAAATGTGCCTCACTTCCCCTTCACCTTCTACCATAATTATAAGTTTCCTGAGGCCTCCCCAGCAATGCAGAACTATGAGTCAATTAAACCTCCTTTCTTTATAAATGCTCAGTCTCTGGTGGTATTCTTCATAGCAGTGTGAAAACGGACTAATACAAAGAATTGGTACTGAGGTAGTGGGGTACTGCTATAAAGATAACTTGAGAATGTGGAAGCAACTTTGGAACTGGATAATATGCAGAGGTTGGAACCATTTGGAAGGCTCAGATGAAGACAGGAGGATGAATGAAAGTTTGGAATTTTCTAGAGACTTGTTGAATTGTTTTGACCAAAATGCTGATAATGATCTAGACAATGAAGTCCAGGCTGAGATGGTCTTAGATGGAAATGAGGAACCTGCTGGGAACTGGACTAAAGGTCACTCTTACTATGCTTTTAGCAAAGAGACTAGCAGCATTTTGCACCTGCTCCAGAGATCTGTGAAACTTTAAATTTAAGAGAGATGATTTAGGGTGTCTGGCAGAAGAAATTTCTAAGCAGCAAAGCATTCAAGAGGTAATCTGGTTGATTCTGAAAGCATTTAGTTACATGAGCTCACAAAGAGATGGTTTGAAATTGGAACTTACATTTAAAAGGGAAGCAGAGCATAAAGATTTGGAAAATGTACAGCCTGACCACGTGGAGAAATTTTTCTGGGAAGAAATTCAAGCCAGCTGCAGAAATTTGCATAAGTAACAAGGAGCCAAATGTTAATCACCAAGACAATGGGGGAAATGTCTGCAGGGCATTTCAGAGATCTTCAAAGTAGCCCCTCCCATCACAGGCCCAAAAGCCTAGGAGGGAAAATGTTTTCAGGGCTCTGGGCCCTGCTGCTCTGTGCAGCCTTGGGACGTGGTGTCCTGCATCCCAACCACTCCAGCTCCAGCTGTGGCTAAGAGGGGCCAAGGTACAGCTAAGGCCATTGCTTCAGAGAATGCAAACCCCAAACCTTGGCAGCTTCCACATGATGTTGGGCCTGTGGGTATTCAGAAGACAAGAGTTGAGCTTTTGGAACCTCCATCTGGATTTCAGAGGATGTATGGAAAAGCCTGGATGTCCAGGCAGAAGTCTGCTACAGGGGTGGAGCCCTTATGGAGAACCTCTGTTATGGCAGTGCAGAAGGGAAATGTGAGGTTGGAGCTCCCATACAGAGTCCCCACTGAGGTATGTACTACCTTGTGAAGCTGTGAGAAGAGGGCTACCATCCTCCAGACCCCAGAAAGGTAGATCCACCGACAGCTTGCACCTTGCATCGGAAAAAGCCACAGGCATTCAATGCCAGCCCATGAAAGCAGCTAGAGGGGCTGTACCCTGCTGAGCCACAGGGGTGGAGCTGTTCAAGGCCATGGGAACCCACCCCTTGCATCAGCGTGCCCTGGGAGTGAGAAGTGGAGTCAAAGGAGATCATTTTAGAGCTTTAAGATTTAATGACTGCCCAGCTGGGTTTTAGATTTTCATGTGGCCTGTGGGCCCTTTGTTTTGGCCAATTTCTCCCATTTGGATGGGAACACTTACCCAATGCCTGTACCCCTATTGTACCTTTTTTTTCTTTTTGAGATGGAGTCTCCCTCTGTCACCCAGGCTGAAGTGCACTGGTGCAATCTTGGCTCACTGCAACCTCCACCTCCCACATTTAAGCAGTTCTCCTGCCTCAGTCCCCTGAGTAGCTGGGACTACAGGTGCTGGCCACCACACCCAGCTAATTTTTGTATCTTTGGTAGAGATGGGTTTTCACCATGTTGGGTAGGCTGGTCTTGAACTCCTCACCTCAGGTGATCCATCTGCCTCGGCCTCCCAAAGTGCTGGAATTACAGGTGTGAGCCACAGCACCTAGCCCCCTATTGTATCTTGGAAGTAACTAACTTGCTTTTGATTTTACAGACTCATAGGTAGAAGGAACTTGCCTTGTCTCAGATGAGACTCTGGACTTGGACTTTCAGGTTAATACTGGAATGAGTTAAGACTTTAGGACTGTCGGGAAGGAATGTTTGGTTTTGAAATGTGAAAGGGACATGAAATTTTGGAGGGACCAGTGGTGAAATAATATGGTTTGTCTCTGTGTTCCCACCAAAATCTCATCTCAAATTGTAATTCTCAGGTGTCAAGGGAGAAATCTGGTGGGAGGTGATTGGATCATGGAGGTGGTTTCCCCCATGCTGTTTTCATGATAGTGAGTGAGTTCTCATGAGAGCTAATGGTTTTAAAGTGTGGCACTTCCTGGTTCTCTCTCTCTCTCTCTCTCTGTCTCACCTGCTGCCATGTAAGATATACCTTGTCCTCCACCATGATTGTGAATTTCCTGAGGCCACCCCCAGCCATGCAGAACTGTGAGTCAATTAAACCTCCTTTCTTTATAAGTTACCCAGTCTCTGGTGACATTCTTTATAGCAGTGTGAAAATAGACTAATACAGACTCCTTCCCTGGACACTAGAACCATGATGGCATTAGGGATGGACTTATTAATGCATAATAGCAGAAAGCTCTTTACCTCAACATTATAAAGATAATAAAGGTATAGTTAACAATGATTGGACACACGTTTTAGGAAAAGAAACGTGTGGATTCTGTTACAGTATTAAATTGAGCAGTAGTGTTTGCAGCAAACTATGGGCATTATTCTTTAATTTCTCCTCCCATTAAAGGAGAGGGTGGTCTCTTTTCCGGTAAGGATTGCTCATCTCTTTCTTCTGCATGCCTCATGCTATGCATGCCCCATGCAGGTGTAAGCTAGATGACATTCTGTATGTCAGGACCATTTTTCATTCCTGCAAAATAGTCAAACTATGTTTTAAAGAAAAGAATTTGTATCATGTGCATTGCTATAAGGTTTTTTATTCCAATGTATGGTATTAAATAGGAGTTATGTGCTCAATTGTGAATTTATATGGAAAGGAGATTAGGACACAACAGGCATAGAGGAAAGATCATGTGAAGACACAGGGAGAAAACACTCACTGCAAATCAAGAAGAAAGATCCCAGAAGAAACTAACCCTGCTTATATATACCTTGGTCTCCAACACCTGTCTGTGGTACTTGGTGATGGCAGCCCTAGCAAACTAGTATAATTATAATTATGATGAAACACAGGGGCCCAAGAGTGGCCCCTATGTTTCATTTCAGTGCTGTAAGTTCTGGCCAGTTGTCTGTCATCTTTTTTTGTGTGTGAATGAGTCCCCCATGGGCAAAAGCAGAGGCCACCCTTGGAGGCATACCTAGAGGGGTGGCAGGCAGACAGCCACTATCTGTCATCCACCCAACCACCTCTTATGTCCTTTTCCCTCCACATCCCTCCTCTTTCACCATCCCTCCCCTCCTACTCACCTTCTTCAGGTAGCGGGAGTGGGAGGCAGGAAAAAGCAATAAACTTGTTAATATTAAAGATCCAAGCTGCAAACCTTTAACTCTGATTAGCTTTTTGGTTTTGGACTCTTTCTCATGGCAAAATTTTCTCAAAATTATTTGCTACAAAAACAGGAATCCAGAGAAACATTTACAAACTCTAAAAGTAGACAGATACCACCACCTTCCCCATCCTCCACACAACCAAGCTGTGACAGTAGGTAAAATCTGTACCGCAAACACCAATTCCCTTGATGGTATTTGGATCCATTTCCAATTGAGAAAAGTCATCTATCCTTTTTCCTTTGCTTCACCATACATTATTTGTATGAATGTTCTGTTTCCAGCATAATGGCTTTTAAAAATTAAAGATATAAATTAGCTATTATTAGAGAAACAGCACAATAGTAAAACTCCCCTAAATTGGCATAACAAAATATTAATAATAGACTCTAGAGGAGACACAGTCTCTAAAGAATAAACAAACCATTGAGTAGAGAACAGAAATCCCACCCAACCAGTAAGTGCTCTCTGCTGATCTTCAAATAATGGGTTCCTGGGTCTTAACAATAACAACAAAAACAGCTCACCACTAACCGAGTGTTTACTGAATCTCATATGCTTTACATGTATTACTTTTTTTTTTTCTTCCAAATGTCATTTTTGAAGAAGATAACTTTAATATTTCCACTTAACAGATGATGAAATTTTAAAATGTTAAATAAACTGCCCAACTAGTAAATGGTAGAGGAGGGATTCAAACCCAGTCTTAATATATATACTATTATTTTGATCCCCAGAGCACTCAATATAGTGTTGGGTACTTTAAAAAGAATGAAGAAATGTTGAGCCGTACGGGGGGTGATTCAGCCATACTATAGGGACAGAAAACAGGAAAAGTGACCCAAATACCCTATCTTTAAAATGTTTCTATGTTTTAACCATTTATTTTCCACATTATTCTTTGGTGCAACGTTTACTGAGCCTCTACTATGTTCCAGGTACTGTGTCGGGTGGAAAACAGGAATAAATAATATACAAACACTTTTATTAAGTAATTCAGAGTTCAGTAAAAGACTTCAAAGGAAAAGAGATCATTTTGAAATGATTGAACTATGTGACAGGGAGAGTGGCATTAGCAGATCACAGAGGAGTCAGGACTGGCCACTGGCGGGAGGGGACATCTGAGCAGGTGAGAGGCAGGGTGTGGGAGGAAGACAGGTAAGACCTTAACAGGCAAGGGGACAGTGTGAGCACTGGCAGGAAAAAGAGTTGCTGGACATTTCCAGCAATTCATTGTTGCTGAAGCAAAAGGTGTGATGTCAGATGAGTCCCTGATCCTGGAGCAGAAGTGGGATGCAAAGCCTGAAGACCCTTTTAAGGCACCAGAGGAGGGAGAGAGATTGAATAAATAGAAGAAGTGAGTGGGTGAGGGAGAGAAGAGACACTGAGATCATCACAACTCAAACAAAACTAAAACAAGTATAGTTCATGTCCTTGAGTTCTCTTCCTTTCTCCCATTTTCTATTAAAATGTGCAAACTCGCACCTTAACACTTCTTATAATTTCATGACAAATGCTATCATATTTCATAACCAGCAGATGGCACTAAGTATACATAAAAGGAACATTTCGCACATCATCACTTTTTTTTTTTTTTTTTTTTTTCTTGAAATAGAGTCTCACTCTGTTGCCCACACTGGAGTGCAGTGGCGCAATCATATCTCTCTGCATCCTGGGCTCAAGGGATCCTCCTGCCTCAGCTTCCCGAGTAGTTGGGACCACAGGGGCCTACCTCCTACTTAAGAGTTCAATCCAGGCTCTACTGTTTCAGGGGACTTTTCTCCATACTAGGAACTCTAAACTTTGAGAATGGTCTGGATCTGTGAGATAGGGCAGGCATCTTAAAGGTACAGGGTCCTCTCTTCTGCCAGGGACTACTGTGCTGTAGTCTCGGAGGGATTTCGTCAGGGGATCCCAGTAAGTTGCAAAATGAATAATGGTCTTGGTGGCACCATCTCTGTGTAGTGAGGAAAACTTATGTAAAACTGGAATGCGTGAAGGGGTGAAACTAGGAAGGTGTCATAGCTGTTAGAGGAGGGGGAGCAGGATTGGGCAGGTAAAGCCTTCAGCTGTGAGGCCCGTTGATATCTATGAAAGATGAAGAAAGCAGGAGAGCCTCCAGCTGCAAAGGATGGCTGACCAGGGCTTGGCTTGCTCAGTAAGGAGCTTAGAGCAAAGATTGCCTGAAGAAGCAGTTCAGCATCGGGCCAAAACAGCCAGGCTCTACAGTACCCTTCTCATCTGGTTTGGCTCTGTCCCCACCCAAAATCTCATCTTGAATTGTAATCCCCATAATCCCCACATGTCAAGGGAGAGACCAGGTGGATGTAATTGAATCATGGGGGTGTTTTCTCCCGTGCTGTTCTCGTGATAGTGAGTTCTCACGAGAGCTGATTATTTAGTAAGTGTTTGGTAGTTTCTCCTGCGTTCATTTCTCTTTCCTGCCGCCTTGTGAAGAAGGTGGCTTGCTTCCCCGTCACCTTCTGCCATGATTGTAAGTTTCCAGAGGCCTCCCCAGCCATACTGAAATGTGAGTCAATTAAACCTCTTTCCTTTATAAATTACCCAGTCTTGGGTATTTCCTTCCTTATAGCAATGTGAGAACAGACTAGTATATCTTCCTTGCTTAGTCATTGACTGGGGGTTGCCTAGGAAGAATGTGAACCAGTGTGAATGCCATGCAGGTGCTGACGGTGCTGCAGTTGACGGCTGTCAGTTAACTGCTCCCTGCAGCTGGACAGCAGGTTCTCAGAGGAATACTCTAGAGGTGGTATACTTTTGTGGCTGCCACACCATCCTTGTTAAATAAGTAACTCTCATGTGTATGATCCCCATTGTATTTCTTAGGTCTGTATGAAGCTGTGTAAACAGGCTTGCTCATTTCAATAGCTGAGGTGCTTTTAAAATAACATTCGTAGGTTCTTGGATATGATTCAATCCAGTATATTCCATGAACTGGCTTTGCAGCTTCATCTGAATAATCTCAATATTTATATATGAATTATACGTATCTCTTGGATGAAAATTTTAAAAGTAAAGGCCATTATTTATATGTGCTCAAAGGATATGAAAGAATTTTAATCTCAGAAAAGCATAAGAAGGAAGTCAGTATCTATTTTAATCTCAGGCAAGCATACTAAGGAACTCAGTAGCTGCAAAAGCACCTCAAAAATTATTCGAAGTCAAATATAAATAATCTTACTTGCTTTTTGGATTATGAATACATCGTAGCTTTTTTATTAGCATCCAATTCAAAGTTGGCCTATTGTCTGGTGGTATTAAAATGGATCACATGTGTAGCCCTTAATAATGCACATTGACTTGGAACACCTTGCTTGATCCTCATAATTCTATGAGGTAGGTATTACCACCTATGTACAGATGAAGAAACACATCCTGAGAGATGTGAATTTTAATGCAATTTCTATGAATGACATCTTTTTTTCAAAATCCTATGAAACACAATCCAGTAATTTTTAAGAAGCTGTAGCACTCCTTCCTTACACCATATACAAAAATCAACTCAAGATGGATGAAAGATTTGAATGTAAAACTTAAAACTATAAAAACCCTAGAAGAAAACAGGAAAGGCCATGGACATAGGCCTTGGCAAAGACTTCATGATGAAGGTGCCAAAAGCAATTGCAGCAAAAACAAAAATTGACAAATGGGATCTAATAAAACTGAAGAGCTTCTGCATAGTAAAAGAAACTATCAACAGAGTAAACATACAACCTACAGAATGGGGGAAGAACACCTGCAAACTGTGCATCTGACAAAGGTCTAATAACCAGCACCTATAAGGAACTTAAATCAACACGCAAAACTAAACAATCTCATTAAAAATGGACAAAAAATGTGAATAGATACTTCTCAAAAGAAGACATGCATGTAGGCAACAAGCATATGAAAAAATGTTCACCATCACTAATCATTAGAGAAATGCAAATCAAAACCACAGTAAGATACCATCTCACACCAGTCAGAATGGCTATGATGAAAAAGTAAAAAAAAATAATAATAATAAAATTTAAAAAATAAGATGCTGGTGAAGTTGTGGAGAAAAGAGAACACTCATACACTGCTGGTGGAAATGTAAACCAGTTTGGCCACTGTGGAAAGCAGTTTGGAGATTTTTCAAAGAATTTAAAACAGAGCTATCATTCAACCCAGCAATCCCATTACTGGATATAAACCCAAAGGAACATAAATTGTTCTAACATAAAAACACATAGACACGTATGTTCATTGCAACATTATTCACAATAGCAAAGACATGGAATCAACCTAACTGCCCATCAATGGCGGAATGGATAAAGAAAACATGGTACATATATACCATGGAATACTATATGGCCATATAAAAAGAATGAGATCATGTCCTCTGCAGCAACACAGATGGAGCTGGAGGCCAGTATCCTAAGTGAACTAACACAGAACAGAAACCAAATACTGTATGTGCTCCTTATAAGTGGGAGCTAAACATTGAGCACACATGGACAAATAGAAGGGAATAATAGGCACCAGGGCCTACTTGAGGGTGGAGGGTGGGAGGAGAGGGAGGACTGAGAAAATGCCTATCAGGTACTATGCTTATTACCTGGGTGACAAAATAATCTGTACACCAAACCCCCATGACATGCAATTTACCTATGTAACAAACCTGCAAATGTACTCCTGAACCTGAAATAGAAGTTGGAAGGAAAAAAATACATTGCACAAATGGAAACAATAAAATCTACAATTTGAATATTTATTTGAATAGCTGGATGTGTCATCAGAACAACTCTTGATGCTTATTTAAGCATCCAGAGTTACCTAAAGAGAACATGAGGTTTAAGAACCACTGATGAGGAATCAAAGCCCTACTTTGAAGAGTATAAATATATATTAAGCATTATATACATATATATACACACACATTTTAAAGAAGTATAAAATGAACACTTGTATACTTAACACCAAGAAATTGAATATTAACATTGAAGCACCCAGGGCTTCTCCTGTATTGCATTCTTTCCTAGATGTGATCACCAACCTGTTTTGAATTATGCCTAGGCTTTCGCTATTTTGCCACACTATATCTTCCATAATATTGTCTTGTTTGCTTTTAGGCCATATGTAAATAGCGTATATATTGACATGCACACACATCCCCTTTGATGACTTAGTATTTTATCTTTAACAGTCTATTTGACATTGGTTCCCACTGATGCTTGTGACTGTAGATCACACTCACTCCTTCACAGTATTACGTTGTATGGAAGTATTCATTTTGTCCATTCTGTTAGTGGGCCTTCGAGTGGTTTCCAGCTTTTTTTTCCTCAGGTGCAAATAATGCTTCCATGAAGATTCTTGTAATTGGTTTCCTTGGTATATTTGTGCCAACATTTCTTTAGGGCGAAACTATAAATTGCAGAGACTACATACTTTAAAACTTATTAGGTGATAATGACTTATTTTCTAAGGTGGCTGTACCAATTTACACTGCTACTATAATTTCATGAGAGTTCTTGTGGCACCCTGTCCTCACCAACTCTTATCCGACATGTGAATGTTACCATGTGGTTTTCATCTGTATTTCCCTATTTTCTTCTAAGACTTTAAAAGTTTTGCTTTCATTTAAGTCCTTGACCCATTTAAAGTTGACTTTTGTGCATGAAATTGTGTATATATACCTGCCCTTTTGAAAATTTCCTTATATTTCTCATATTAAGAATTTTCAAAGATTTTTCTTTCCCCTTGTCTCAGTCCCCATCCTTTATGAAGAGACTCAATGAATTAAAGAATATGAACCCATGCAGAACTTCAGAGATGTACACTTTCTAAAGAATATGGTGAGTTTTTTGGACACAGAACAAATACAAATGAAAATAATAACAAATACTATGTTGGGCCTCACAAATTAGCAGAATATATTCTTAATAAGGCTAATTAATCTCATAGTGTTGTAAAACAAGCATTGTTATACACACTAACTTTTGGTGGTGCATACAATCCAAAAGTTGCATGCATACCTACCTTTGCAAAGATAATTTGAGCCTAACTGCATGGAAGGCTTTGAGGGTGTCCACAATTTTTTAAGGAAATTTAACTTTATGAAATCTATGGAAATAACTTTAAAATCATAAAGTATGCACTAAGATGTTCATCGCAGTGTCTGTCTGTATATCTTAACCACTTTTGACCTATTGCCATTTTTGCTACTATGTGTGTGTATATATGTAATTTTCCCCTTCTGTAAAATGTCCTGTGTTTTTCAAAACTAATTTTTCTATGAATTTGTCCTTCATGTATAACAGAAACATGTAATGTATAAAAATATAAACATAATTTTGTTATTAAAGTACTCAGATTTTTGGTGTCTGTCAGCACCAAAGTGGTAGGATACAGATATTATTTGTCAAGCTGTGCATTAGCTTCTGACAACTGGATGATGGAAGGAATTCTTGCAGCTTGTGTTTGCCTCACTTCTGGCCATAGTTTCAGATTAATGTGCAAAAATAGGATCCTAGAAACTATGGAAAAAGCTTCATTGCATTAAGTGAAAATCTTCTCATGTTTCAAAAGAATAAAAAAGAAAATATATACAGGCAAGAATTCAGTAGAACAATTTGTATAAGAACAAGCTGCAGCCCAGTACTCCTATTTGTTGACATCAAATAAAGGTGAGACTATTTGGAATTCTGAAATGAGCTAACCTCACTCTGTAACTTGATATTACTAAAATGGTTATTAGTGAGCTGTAGGGGGCAGTGCAGAAGGAACCAGTGTTTGTTGAGTGCCTTTATGTGCCAGGTACTTCAAAACATTGTTTCACTAATCCTCATAATGACCCTGCCAAGTAGGTACTGTGAGTTCTGCTTTACAGGTGAAGAAAGCTCATGGAGTTAAGCAACATGACCAACCTTAGCACGGTGCCTGAAATACAGTAAGTGCTCAATGAATATCTTTTGAATAGATGGTAGGCAATATACCTAACTAATGGAAGAACCAGTATTCATACTTAGATCCATCTTATTGCATAGCTCACATTATTTCCATCATAGTGTATTGCCTTCTGTGTAAGACTATACAGAATCATTTTTAAATGCCTGAGAAAGAGCACTGCCAATGTAAACAAAGCTAGTAAGCCCTGCAACCTGTGATTTCTCCTTCTACATCAGAACAATTTCAATTTCAAAATGTGTGCATTGTGAAGGATGAGAAAAGACAGAAAACAGGATCTTCAAGGGCTTTACTGTTACTTAACACCGAGAGTGCATGAAAATAACATACATATATATGAAAACATCATATGTGTATGGAACATTTTATTAATATATCTCATCCATTTTTTTTTGTTGAGTTCTACTGATGTTTTAAAATTTATTTTACTTTAAGTCCTGGGATACATGTGCAGAACGTGCAGGTTTGTTACATAGGTATACATGCGCCATGGTGGTTTGCTGCACCTATCGACCTGTCATTTAGGGTTTAAGTCCCGCATGCATTAGGTATTTGTCCTAATGCTCTCCCTCCCCTTGCCCCCAACCCCCACCCCCAACCAACAGGCCCTGGTGTGTGATGTTCTCCCGTCTGTGTCCATGTGTTCTCATTGTTCAACTCCCACTTATGAGAACATGTGGTGTTTGGTTTTCTGTTTTTGTGTTAGTTTGCTGAGAACTATGGCTTCCAGCTTCATCCATGTCCCTGCAACGGACATGCACTCATCCTTTTTTGTGGCTGCATAGTATTCCATGGTGTGTATGTGACACATTTTCTTTATGCAGTCTATCATTGATGGGTATTTGGGTTAGTTCCAAGTCTTTGCTACTGTAACATCATCTGAAATGTGTTACTTTAATTTTATGAATGTTAGGTATTATGTCTCTTTTCCTTTTCGCCCCACACATCACTGAAATGGATTATTTGAAAATGCTAAAATAAGTACAATGTGTGGCATGCTTTTTTAGATGCTTTGTCTCCTGTACCAAAATAATTTCCAAATACAAAAGTTGAAAATAATTTTATTAGTTTTTAATGCATAAATCCAAATATATATTTGTACTGAATGTTTTATTAGCTAATACAGTACCATTTTAAAAATTCTACCAACTTATTTAAAATATTTCCTGTAAAAACATCATCCAAAATGTACTTTGTTAATTTTTATGAATGTTAGGTGTTATGTCTCGTCTCTTTGACGCTTTCTTTTTTATCCCGTGCTTACATCAAAAACAAATTATTTGAAAATGCTAAAATAAATAAAATGTGGCATGTTTCTTAGCTGCTTTGTATCCGTTATAAAATATTTTACAACTGTGAAAGTTGAAAAGTAGCTTTCTTGGTTTGTTGGCATATAACTGCGTCACTGTAAGAGAACTCATCTATACAAGTAAGGCTTTTGTTATTTCAAGTACAGAGGGGCAAGAATATAGGGAATTATAAAACCCCAAGATGACTCATTAAAGTAGATGCCATTAAAATACATATAGATCCGGCATATTCATTTATAAAGCAGACAAAAAGAATGTTTGCTTTGCATTTGGCAAGAGTATCTCAGATACTATTTCCACTTTCAAAGCACTATTGTTGGGAGGTTTTTATTAGGGGAGAGGACTTAAGAAACATGACTTTACTCATCCAAAACCAAAATAAAGGGAGAGGGCTTAAAAATATATTATTTAAGAAGATAGTGGCCAAAAGAAATAAAAGACAATGACAAACAAGCTTTGGGGCCATCAAGATGAAAAGACCTTTGGCTTATTAAGATCTAGGATCTGAAAATCTCATTATAAATGTAACTGATTTTCTTTCTGATTAGCGTTAACGCCAAAAATTGGTTGTATACGAGAGCAATTCTATTTTACCTGGATGTTAAAGAAAAACCACTGGAACTAAAGAGAGATGAATCCCTTGAGCTCAGAGGAGAGCTAGCCAGTGGCAAATAGGTATCTAGCGGGGTAAAGACATCTCAGAGAGCAAACCATTACAAAACAGGTGTTTTAAAAACACTCAATTGAAATTATAAAAAAAAAAAAAAAGCATTAAAAGGTATTAGAGATCTTCTTAATTGCCTAAAATAAAAACACCTTAAAAGACACACTGTTACAATTTCCTCACAGAGGTAAAGAGTTGTGACAATATCAGCATCTTAAGATGTTATTTCAGAGCTTCATTCTTCTGCCCTAAGTGGTTCGAGTTGAGCGGGTACACTCTGTACTAGAGAAAATCTGAAGCAATTCACCTAGTTGGATGAAAAAGGACTTACATACCCTTGATTTAATTAAAATTCATTGTTCTCTTTTATATACATTCGCTTTAACTCTGAAATGAACATTTGTTTCTTATGCAGTATGGACATGAATGATTTCATAATTTATATGACAAGCTTATAAGGCTGACTTCAATGAATAGAAAAGTAATTACCTTTTAGTAATCAGAAAAAGCTTCAATCCATTTTTACTTATTTTAATTGTCTGTTATTAAGCTTGTGATTTTTATTAATGTAAACAAGCCAAAGGGTGATTGTTTTTGACACACGGCATTGTACACATATGTAATGGGTAGTTTCCTTCTCAGTTAACCTTCATACTCTGTACACACTATTCTGAAATACTGGTGGTGAAGTAACCCTCGCACTCAAGCAGGACGCTACATAAGGGAGGGTTGCGCTGCATTGGAAGGGTCTCTCACATCCCAGATTTCAAGCACACTGCAACCAGGCCTGAAAAAAGATAGCCATATATATCCATATTAGAAATGTATTCCTGTCTAGAGAAATAGATAAATAACACAACATCTAGTTTGTCAGAGACAAATTATTAGTTAATATTTGTAAACATCATTTCAAAAAACATAATTTTCATTGTTTAGAAATTTTAAAAAATAGAATGAATTACGATTGTTGCATTTTTACATGTCATTGACAACTTGAAAGACAATCCTAATAATAAGCTTCAATATACATCCTAAATATAATTTTAAAAGCCTTCACTTTCAGATGAAAAACACAAATATACTCTCCCAAGTGCCACACCATCTAAACAAGGCCCTATTTGTTAGTAAATAAGAGAAATAAACCTAATCGAATTCCTGGTGAATTCATATTTTTTTTAGCATAACTGCCTTGATAGCAGGAAATCATCCAAGGGCAGGGACCGGAGATCTTTGGCAATGTGTTTTGCTTCAGTGCTTTCCATCTTTGGGTATGGTGCTCTATGACTGTACTAAAGAGACACTCTCCTCCCTAGAGTAGGAACCCTGCTGGCAGTCATTAAAGGGAGGAGTCATGGCAAAATTGATTTCTAATTTTTAACATCTATGTGAAGTATACATAGAAGAATAAAATTCACCTATTTATGTGTAAGTTTGGCAGGTATGGGCAAATGTTGTATAGATGGGTTAAGCACTCCCACAATCATATATCAAAATTTCATCACCCCCACAATTCCGTGCCCTTTGCAACCTACCCTCCTCCCCACAACTATGCCTACCAGGCAAACACGTGCTTTCGCCTGCGAGTGTTTTGCTTTCTAGGATTTCATATTAACGTAGTACTTTCATTCTGGCTCTTTTACCAAGCATGTTTGATATTCCATATCTGAGCTATCAGTTCCTACAACTTCTGTTGCGGCTTCAAACAATTCCTTCCTTTGTTGTAAATATAAGTTCATTGTAAAAGAACACAATTTGTTTATCCATTGCAAGTTACTGAACGTTTGGAGATTTGAGTTTTTGGTACTCATGTAAACAGCCAGCCATAAGCATCATGCGTCAAGGCTTTTTGTGGACATATTTTATCATTTCTCTTAGGGAAAAAACCCAAGGAGTGGAATTGCGGGTTGCAGGGTTATGTATGAAAAATTAGTGCGGATTTATCTTTATAGCCAAGTTCAAAACTGTTTTCCCAAAGTTACGCCCATTTCCATTTCTACAACAATGCATAGCAGTTTAAGCTGTATCGTTTTTGTCTATTTACTCGACTATGGTTGGTTAGGATATAATCAATATATCTTCTTTGGTTGGAATGCCTATTCAATATTTTGCCTAATTTTGTGTTGTTTTTTATGAGCTGTGGAGAGTTCTTTGTATATTCTGCGTAAAAGTTCTGCCAGATTTTTTCAGATGTATTAAGGGAGTAATTGCTCAATATACCCAATAAGCTGCACATATTATACCACTTTGATACTATTAACATATGTGTACACCTGGTAAAACAGCAGCCACAATAAAATCATGACCATATCCATCTCTCCCAAAATTTTGTACATTCATCCTTCTGTAAACCAATGTTGCATGCTTTCTCTTTTGTCTGCTCTTGTCCTCAGTTAGAATTATTTTGAGATCCATCCAGATTGCTGATCAATAGTTTGTTCATTTTATATTGTGAGTGGATTTACATGTGTTTGGATATTTAGTGTTTTTATACCATTCATCGGTTATAAATAGTGGATTGTTCCAGTTGGGGCTATTACACAATAAAGTGCTATGAACCTTGTGCTACACAATCTCAGAGGATAATGCTGTCTTTCTTCTTAAAAATAAGTAGGTTGAGTGTGTAAACTTTTAATAAAATTGCTAAGTGACTTGAAGAGTGGTTGTACCATATTACTTTTGCACCCTGGTGTATGAGTGTCCCTAAGTCCCAAATTGTCAGCAACGCTTGGCATCATCAGTTTTTTCGTTCACTATAAGCTATTTTTATTAAGTTTATTGTTATATCTCACTGTAATTTTCATTTGACATTTCCAATCATAGTAACATCAAGCAGCGTTGTGTGTGATTATTTGCCATCTGTCCATTTGTCCGTTTGTTTTTTTTTTTTTTTTTTTTTTTTTAGACAAGGTCTGCTGTGTCATGAAAGGCGGACGGCACAGCACAATCCGGCCACGGCAACCTCCGCCTCATGGGTTAAGCGATTATCCTGCTTCAGCCTCCCAGGTTAGCTTGAGCTTATATGGCTCCCATAGATGCCTGGCTAATTTTTGTATTTTTAGTAGAGATGGAGTTTTAGCCATGTTGGCAGCTGATCTCAAACCCTCGACCTCAGGTGATCAACCGCTCGGTCCGCC